>NC_133326.1:104984411-105296316 GCF_042186555.1 Aquarana catesbeiana
TGTCTGAAAGCAGACCGCCCGCTGAAGAAGAGGATACCGGGGTTATGACAGCTAGCTGCTGCCATAACAATGATATCCCTCTTCAAACAGCTGACGTAAACCAACGGCAGGCGGTCCGTAAGTGGTTAACATCAATGACAGCTTGAAGTCCTTTGTGGTAATTGTGGATGAGGCTCTTTATCTTCTCAGATGGTAAAGCTGCCCATTCCTCTTGACAAAAAGCCTCCAGTTCCTGGAAATTCTTGGGCTGTCTTGCATGAACTGCATGTTTGAGATTTCCCTGGAGTGGCTCAATGATATTGAGCTCAGGAGACTGAGATGGCCACTCCAGAACCTTCATTTTATTCTGCTGTAGCCAATGACAGGTTGACTTTGCCTTGTGTTTTGGATCATTGTCATGTTGGAATGTCCAAGTACGTCCCATGTATAGCTTTCTGGCTAATGAATGCAAATGTTCCTCCAGTATTTTTTGATAACATACTGCATTCAACTTGCCATCAATTTTGACCAAATTTCCTGTGCCTTTGTAGCTCACACATCCCCAAAACATCAGCGATCCACCTCCGTGTTTCACAGTAGGAATGGTGTACCTTTCATCATAGGCCTTGTTGACTCCTCCCCAAATGTAGTGTTAATGGTTGTGGCTAAAAAGCTAAATTTTGGTCTCATCACTCCAAATGACTTTGTGCCAAAAGGTTTGAGGCTTGTCTCTGTGCTGTTTGGCGTATTGTAAGTGGGATACTTTGTGGCATTTGCATAGTAATTGCTTACCTCTGGCGACTCGATCATGTAGCCCATCTTTCTTCAAGTGCCTTCTTATTGTGCATATTAAAACAGCCACACCACATTTTCAGAGAGTCCTGTATTTCACCTGAAGTTATTTGTGGGTTTTCTTTTCATCTTCTGAACAATTTTCCTGGCAGGTGTGGCTGAAATTTTAGTTGGTCTACTTGACCATGGTTTGGTTTCAACAGAACCCCTCATTTTCCACTTCTTGATTAGAGTTTGAACTAAGCTGATTGGCATTCTCAATTCCTTGGATATCTTTTTATATCCCTTTCCTGTTTTATACAGTTCAACTACCTTTTCCCGTAGATCCTTTGACAATTCTTTTGCTTTTCCCATGACTCAGAATCCGGAAACGTCAGTGCAGCACTGGATGAAGGATGCATCTTTTTTTGCTATCAGAAGTCCAGAAACTCATTGACTTTTTATACACACACACTAATTACAAGCAAACTGATCATAGGTGAGGAGGGTTACCTTTAATAGCCATTCAAACCCCTTTGTGTCAGCTTGTGTGCATGTTATCAGGCCAAAATCACCAGGGTATGTAAACTTTTGATCAAGGTCATTTGGGTAGTTTCTATTGTGATTATGATTTAAAAAGAGTAAACACAGTTGATTGATAATAAATGGCTTCAGCCAAACACTAACCATGAGTAAAAGAAAAGTTTTTGTGTTATCATTCATATTCTCTGAAAAATGACCAATGAATCAAAAAATTCTGCAAGGGTATGTAAACTTATGAGCACAACTGTATATTTGAAATTTGACCAATCCTGGCAGTACTGACCGCCTAGCTCATTTTTTTAGGGCTTAAAATGTCAAGACAGCACAAATAACCCCTTTTTTGGAAAGTAGACAGTCCAAAATATTTATTATGGTGAGTTTTTTAACCGGTTCCCGACCGGCTCACGTCTATGTATGGGGGCAGAATGGTTCCCCTGCACGAAACCCTGTACAGGTACAGGGTTCCTTTAAGAGTCGCCAGAGGGTGCGCGCCACTGGAGGGGTGCGCACGCTGCACGGTGGGTGATCGCATGCACGAGCGCCAGCACAGGGATTTGTGTGTGTAAACACACAAATCCCTGTGCTGTCAGAGGAGAGGAGACATGTTGTTTGTTCCTACTATGTAGGAACAGTGAAATGTCTCCTCTCCTACTCAGTACTATCCCCATACAGTTAGAACACACTGAGGGAACACACAATTAACCCCTTGATCGCCCCCTAGTGTTAACCTCTTCCCTACCAGTGTCATTTACACAATAATCAGTGCGTTTTTATATTTTATAAATGTCAATGGTCCCAAAAATGTGTCAAAAGTGTCTGATCTGTCTGTCGCAATGTCCCAAATACCGCTATAAATCGCAGATCACTGACATTACTAGTAAAAAATAAATAAATAATATAAATACCTTAAAAATGCCATAAATCTTTCCCATAGTTTGTAGACACTATAACTTTTGCGCAAACCAATCAAAATACGCTTATTGCAATTTTTGTTACCAAAAATCTGTAGAAAAATATATAAACTGATGAAGAAATTTTTTTTTTAAATTGGGGGATATTTATTATAGCAAAAAGTAAAAATTATTGTTTTTTTTTTCAAAATTGTCGCTCTTTTGTTGTTTATAGCGCAATAAAAAAAAAGGCAGAGGTGATCAAATACCACCAAAAGAAAGCTCTATTTGTGGGGAAAAAAAGGATACAAATTTAGTTTGGGTACAGCGTTTATCAACCACGCAATTGTCAGCTAAAGTGACTCAGCGCCAAATTGTAAAACGCGCTCTGGTCAGGAAGGGGGTAAAATCTTCCAGGGCTGAAGTGGTTAAAGTTGTAATTTTATTGTACACTTTAAAAAATAAATAAATAAATAAATTAACGGATAAGTTCACCTTTGTAAAAAAATAAAAATAAACAAAACACATTATCTAACTTCTGAGTATGGTAATACCACATGTGTGAGACCTTTTCACAGCCTGACCACATAGAGGGGCCCCACATTCAATAAACATCTTTAGGTGTTCTAGAGGCAAAAATTGTCAATTTATTAGGATATTTCTCACATACAGCATGGGCATACCTAGAATTACAACCCAAAACACATTCTGCTACTCCTCGGTATGGCGATACCACATGTGTGAGACTTTTTCACTGTCTGGACTGGTTATGTACCGGACATCATATCTTGTGTATCACACAAATCAACCAATTGTATCAAAACCAATGCACTGTAAGGGTAGTGTATCACCTATAGCAGTCCCAGTTCCTATAAGCCAAGCAAGCCTAGCCTACTGGTATGTGGCTGCCCCCAGGAATATCATGTTCAATAGCCAGAAAGTAGAGGCTAAAGAAAGAGAGAGGAAAAGAATTCCTGTGGTTCCAGGAGTGCATTTGTCCATAGGGGATAGCTGGGAATGTGGTCTCACAGGAACATAGTCATTTGCATGTGCAGACAGAAACATAGAAAAATTATGGCAGAAAAAAAGACAGAGTAGTCCACCGAGTCTGCCCATTTGTTTTTTGTTTGTTTGTTTTTGCTTTTTTTCATATTTGATTTGTTTTTTTGTTTTTTGTATAGTATAGACCTATGTTTGTCCCCAAGCATGTCTGAAGCCATTTACTGTCAACTGCATTACTACCTCTGTCGGAAGTTTATTCCAAGCATCAATTACCCTTTCAGTAAAATAATACTTTCTAAGTTTATTAGTTTTGAACTTTCCTCCAGTTAGTTTGAGGTCATGTGCGTTCTTGATTTTGGTTTCATTTTGAAAAAACTGCCCGCCTGAACTTTATTCACCCCTTTGATATATTTAAAGGTTTCAATCATATCTCCCTTTTCCCTTCTTTCCTCCTGTACATATTAATTTCCTTAAGTCGCTCTAGATATTTTATTCCCCAGATCTCTCACCATTTTTGTTACCCATCCATGGGCTCGTTCTATCTTATCAATATCTCTTTGTAAGTGAGGTCTCCAGAACTGGACACAGTATTATAAATGAGGTCTCACTAAAGATATATATATGGGAATCAGGACATCCTTCCTCATGTTGGTGACCCCTCTAGTGATGCATCCAAGAAGTCTATTCACTTTTTCCAATGCCTGGTCACACTGTTTTCTCATTGTGCAATCATCTGAAATAAGTACCCCCAAATCCTTTTTTTCTGTAGTGCCGGACAACACTGTACCCACAATGTTCTACTCTGTCAAGCAATTATTTTTCCCTAGGTGCACTCTTTTACATTTATAAACATGGAACTGCAGTTTCCACTGCTTTAACCAATCTTCCAGCAATGCCAAATCATGTCCCATATAAAAGACACCTCCAGTGATATCAACCCTATTACACACCTTTTAATATCAGCAAAAAGACATACCTTGCCCAACATACCTTTAGTTATATCACTTACATAGAGATTAAACAGGACCTAGTAGAGCCTTGTGGTTTACCACTAGCGACTGCCTGGTCTCTGTTCTGAGTGAACCCCATTTACAACCACACTCTGGGATCTATCGTTTAGCCAACTGCATATCCACTGAACCACCCAAGGGTTAAGTCCTAGCTGGTATAACTTTTATATTAGATCATTACGTGGAACTATATCAAATGCCTTGCTGAAATAAAGATATGCTATGTCCATGGGACAACCCTGGCCCAAAACATTGGTAATATAGTCAAACAATTCAACTAAATTAGTCTGAAATGATCATACCTTCAGTAAAGCCATGCTGCTTTGTGTCCAGCAAGTTGTGTATTTTTAAGTGATCAATGCTCTTTCTTTTCAGGAGTGATTCCATTAACTTGACTACAATTGATGTTAAACTCACAGTCCTGTAATTGTCAGCTTCTATCTTGCTACCCTTCTTGTGGATAGGTACAATATTAGCTGTCCGCCAGTCATGGGGAACTTCTCCTGTTAGCAGAGATTGATTAAAAAATCCTAAAAATGAACCATCATTACTAGAACCAATATTATTCCTCAACTTGTTATTGTAAGTGTAAATTTATTTCTGAGAAGATTGAACAGAAGTAATTGTTTAAAAGAGAAATATAGGATATTTTTATCCCATAATCATACTTACCTAGGTGGATGCAGCATCGGTCCCCCGCCGTGGAGCGCAGAGCTTTGCAGGGGCAGGGAACAGCCATCTCAGCCTCTCGTTCAGTCCAGGCACCTGGCGGATCCAGACTTCCAGAGTCGGGATGATGCAGTGCCTGAACTGATCTTGGTGATGTCAGCAGAGAGCGGGCTTCAGACCACTCTCTGCGGAAAACGAGTCACAGGAGTGCAAAACGAATTGCACTCCTGTGACCCATAGGAGAAGCCCAGCCGAATGAGCTCAGGCTGGACTTCTCCTTTAAATGGTTTGCTACATCCAGGTCTCCCTCAACATATGTTTTGTGCCCACTTTTAATTTTAGTAATCCCATTGCATTTTTCCCTTCTATCACTAATGTACCTAAAAAAGTTTTTATCTCCTTTCTTAATAGATTGAGCAATGTCCTCCTCTTTCTGTGCTTTGGCAGCACTGTTAATGTGTTTGGCATCCTTTTGTCTATTTGTATACTTTTCATTGTAAGCTACACCTCTTGTTTCTTTGAAAAAAAAGGACAATTGGTTCCCCTGGGGTGGGATTTTAGAGGCATTACCACAGAAAGGATATTAATAGTAAGAAAAATATTTTATTACAAAATACAAAAATATAACACACAATGTATCAGAATAAAACATTAGCACACATGAAAAATACATATGTATAATTGCATCGAGAATGACATGCAGGTAACAAAAAATGTATATATGTCACACAAGACAATAAATGAAAACAGACCAATGATAAAAGATGGAGTGGGTCTCACTAAACCAGGTTTAGTGAGACCCACTCCATCTTTTATCATTGGTCTGTTTTCATTTATTGTCTTGTGTGACATATATACATTTTTTGTTACCTGCATGTCATTCTCGATGCAATTATACATATGTATTTTTCATGTGTGCTAATGTTTTATTCTGATACATTGTGTGTTATATTTTTGTATTTTGTAATAAAATATTTTTCTTACTATTAATATCCTTTCTGTGGTAATGCCTCTAAAATCCCACCCCAGGGGAACCAATTGTCCTTTTTTTGCTATTAAGGGATGTGGCATACCTTTTTTGTTTACTACTTCTGGTCAGAGCTCCCTTGTTTCTTTGAATCTTCTATAAGCTGATTTATTTTCCTTTACTATCCTACTTACCTCTTTAGTGAACTATATTTGTCTTTTCTTCCACTTATTCTTACTAACCACTTCAGCACAGGAATATTTGGCTGCTCAATGACCATGCCATTTTAGGAGCCTTATCCACAACACTCGCGTGGCTTGCAACCTCAGATAAAACTTGCTTTTAGCATTGCAATAATTTTCTCAGGGTCCTCCTTCTTATGCAGAGAAAGGTTGCCAATGTCATAAGCAGCTATGTTTGCAAAACTTGTATCTTCTTTTAGCTCAGAAAGAACACTATAGGGGTTAAGCAGTGTCACACCAAAAGCTACATGTTTATGGTCCACAAGCCTCACTCTTCCTGACCCAACAGTTGTCCACACCGCCCTTCTCCTGCACAGTCTTTGAGGAAGAAGTCGTTTTTTGCAGGGCAGTTCAACAGAACAAATTGGCTTAGACAGCCTCCTGATCTCAGACTGCAGGGTACAAACCAAGGAATTTAGACAAGCAATGTTATCACGTGAACTAGAAATCTGCCTACAAATGGAATAGCATCCCAGCTTCCAAAAAGTATCACAGAAAACAAATGCAAACAAGTATTGCACTGAACTAAACCAGTCATTTTAAAAAAAAAATATTTACCTAAATTCAAACACAGGTACTAACTAAAGATAGTTGGCTGTCTCCAAACCCTGTTTTCAAACTACTGCTGTTCAAAACGTCGCACTTTTGTCCTGCTGCACTTCTGTACTGCTGCACTTCAAAAAAACAAAGTATACAGATGGGTCAGTTCAGGCACAGGCAGAGACATGGTCAGCATTCAGGATACTGTAACTTGTCTGTAACTGCTGTGGCAGTGATCAGGGATACTGTAACTGGTGTGGCAGCAATCTGGGACACTGTAACTGCTGTAGCGGGGTTCAGGGATACTGTAACTGGTGTGGGGGTGATCAGAGACACTGTAACTGTTGTGGCGGTGATCAGGGACACTGAAACTGCTGTGGAGGTGATCAGGGATATTCTAACTGGTGTGGCAGTGATCAGGGACAATATAACTGGAATGACATTGATCAAGGACACTGCGACTGGTGCAGTGGTGATTAGTGACACTGTGAGTGGGTGGCAGAGATTAGGAACACTGACTGGCAACAGTATGTATAAAAAATATATACTTTTTTAACAATTTTTTATAATTTTTTTACAATTGTTATTATCTTTTTTTATATTTTTTTTTACATACTGTCACGAGAGTAGTGCAGTGTCACCATAGTGGAAATGTGATCTGGATTTTTTTTTACACTGTGATTGCTTCTTACAGTGATGATCACTGTAACAGCAATCATTTTAACTGTCATGAATGGCTTTCATTCATGGCAGATTTCTTACTATTGTGACTGCTGTGATTGGTTACAGCTATCACATGCTACAGGACCACTACGAATGGCCCAGCACCATATGATGTCCCTTGATACCCTCCTGGAACTGGACAACCACTCCAAGGCTGTACATTTACTATACGGTGGGTGGGAAGTGGTTAATATTTTAAATCTGTGCAGGAATGCAGTGTACATCAATTTGAAATTGTCTCGGTTGCACTATAATAAACTAATTTCTCCGGTTGCACTATAATAGACACAATATTATTTTTTTCATAATTTTTTACATACTGTCACTAGAGTAGTGCAGTGTCACCATAGTGGTGGCACTACTCTGGGAAGGTGATCTGGATTTTCTTTTTACGCTGTGATTGCTTCTTACAGTGATGATCACTGTAACAGCAATAGTTTTAACTGTCATGAATGGCTTTCATTCACGACAGATTTATTACTATTGTGACTGCTGTGAATGGCCCAGTACCATGTGATAACTGTGATTGATCACAGTAGTAAGCAAGCTGTCATGAATGGCTGCCATTCATGACATTTTTGTTTACATGTTACCATGAGATCACTGTGATTGGCCGTAGTGATCACCTGATGCACGGGCTGCTCACAGCACTGGCAGGAGGATGTCCCTGGACATCCTCCCGGAACTGGAAAACCACTCCAAGGCTGTACATTTACTATACGGTGGGTGGGAAGTGGTTAATATTTTAAATATGTGCAGGAATGCAATATACATCAAATTGAAATTGCCTCCGGTTGCACTATAATAGACACATTTTTTCCTATTTATACTGACATTTTAGGTATATTTTACAATAGCATACTCAGCAAAGGCATATAATTTACTCAGCTTATTGCAGGACAATTTCAAGGGTCAGATGGTAGAAAAAAAATGCTCTGTTGGATCTATTAATTTCAAATAACACAGAGTGCATTTACATTTGTCGGAAGATACAGGAAAGAGAAGCATGTTGGTGTGAAAAAACTCAGTTGAAACTGCATTTGCCATTGTATTCCAATAGGTAAGAAATATAAAATAACTAAATTAAAGCCTATATGACTGAATTCTAGTGTAAAGAGCAAATAGAAGAGAAGAAACTGGCCTTTAGAAAATACAAATTGGAAGGGGCATCCTCTGCTTTTTAAAGTTTCAAGGAATGCAACTAAAGAAGCAAAAGAGCAATTAGGGCGACTAAAATAGAATACGAAATACATATTGCTACAGCAAGTAAAACACCCCCGCCCCCCCCCCAAAAAAATATCTTCAAATACATCAATAGTAAAAGGGTAAGGAGAAAACATTTTCTTTTCAGTTTATACAAAGTAAAAAGAAGGCATTGATAGTCTGAATGTACCTCTGTGGCTGACAGAAACTGAGTTTAAAGCAGGCTAGAGAAACTTGGTGCTAATTAATCACTAGGACTATATGGCTTACACCTGTGAGCCCTCAAGGAACTTAGCTCTGTTATAGCCAAGCTGCTATTTCTCATTTTTAAAGACAACTTACTGACTAGAATGGTACCAACAGACTGGGGTAGAGCAAATGTGGTACCAATATTTTAAAAAGGAATAAAGTGTATACCAAGAAACTAAATACTAGTAAGCCTAACACCAATAGTATGTAAGCTATTTGAAGAAATGGAAAGGGGCTATATTCAAATATTTGTCTGCTTTAAAAGTATCATAAGGAATAACTAGCATGAATTAATGAAGGACCATTCTTGTTAGACCAACCTATTATTGTTCTATGAGAAAGCAAATAGAAATTTGAATGAAGGAAGGCCATTGGACATAGTATGTATGGATTTTGCTAAAACATTTGATACCTCACAAATGTTTCATTTGCAAAATAAGGTCTATCGGTGTAAAGAAATGTATCAATGTATATTGTTAGAAAACTGGTTACATGAATGCAGGGCTGGTGCATGGATTTTTGACACTCTAGGCGAGACCTCATTTTGCTGCCCCCGACTCCATCCCTGACTCCACCCCCTTTGCCCTGCCCATATATAGCCCACCTATTTAATGAAGCGCCCCCTAAAATGCAGCCCACCAGCGCCCATCAAATGCAGCCTCACCAGCACCCATCAAATACAGCCTCACCAGTGCCCATCAAATACAGCCTCACCAGCACCCATCAAATACAGCCTCACCAGCGCCCATCAAATACAGACTCACCAGCGTCCATCAAATACAGACTCAGCAGCGCCCATCAAATACAGACTCACCAGCGCCCATCAAATACAGACTCACCAGCGCCCATCAATGTTGCTTCACCAGCACCCATCAAATACAGACTCACCAGCGCCCATCAATGCCGCTTCACCAGCGCTCATCAAATACAGACTCACCAGCGCCCATCAAATACAGACTCACCAGCGCCCATCAAATACAGGCTCACCAGTGCCCATCAATGCCGATTCACCAGCGCCCATCAAATACAGACTCGGGGGTAGGGATGAGCTTCGTGTTCGAGTCGAACCCATATTCGACTCGAACATTGGCTGTTCGATCGTTCGCCGAATTGCGAACGATATGGGCCGTTCGCGCCAAATTCGTGTGGCGCGTCACGGCCCATAATTCACTGTGGCATCGCAGTGCATTGCTTGCTGATGATTGGCCAAGCATGCACTATGACCCGCATGCTTGGCCAATCACAGCGCCGCCTTAACAGAGAGCCATAATTGGCCAAAGCCAAGGAGGCTTTGGCCAATTATGGCTCAGGGGATTTAGTACACGCCCCACACTATATAAGGCCGCCTGCACGGCGGCCCTGTGCAGTGTGTTCCGGTGTGTTTAGAGAGAGAGAGAGACAGTGTCATTTCATTTGAGTTAGCTAGATTAGGCAGGACAGTCAGTCAGTTAGCTGCACTTAAAGTGTATTGTGTATATATATGCATCCCAGGTGTTGCATATATATATATATATATACACTGTATTCAGTTTAGCTAGATCCGTTCCTGTTATCTTCTAGACTATTTACATTTAGTGCAGTGCGTCCTGCTCACAGTGTTCAGCTAGATCCGTTCCTGTTATATTCCTACTGACAGGCAGGCTTGTCTTGTTACAGTATTTTGAAGAAAATTACTGGTGTTCTTTTGATCCTATTAGTACCACAGTCAGGCAGCTAGACTATTTACATTTAGTGCAGTGCGTCCTGCTCACAGTGTTCAGCTAGATCCGTTCCTGTTATCTTCTTACTGACAGGCAGGCTTGTCTTGTTACAGTATTTTAAAGAAAATTACTGGTGTTCTTTTGATCCTATTAGTACCACAGTCAGGCAGCTAGACTATTTAGAGTTAGTGCAGTGCGTCCTGCTCACAGTGTTCTGCTAAACCTACAAGTTAGTGGGGTGCGTCCTGCTCACAGTGTTCAGCTAAACCTACAAGTTAGTGGGGTGCGTCCACCTCACAGTGTTCAGCTAAACCTACAAGCTAGTGGGGTGCGTCCTGCTCACAGTGTTCAGCTAGATCCGTTTCTGTTATCTTCTTACTGACAGGCAGGCTTGTCTTGTTACAGTAAATACAGCTACCTGAAGAAAATTGCTGGTGTTCTTTTGATCCTATTAGTACCACAGTCAGGCAGCTAGACTATTTACAGTTAGTGCAGTGTGTCCTGCTCACAGTGTTCTGCTAAACCTACAAGTTAGTGGGGTGCGTCCTGCTCACAGTGTTCAGCTAAACCTACAAGTTAGTGGGGTGCGTCCACCTCACAGTGTTCAGCTAAACCTACAAGCTAGTGGGGTGCGTCCTGCTCACAGTGTTCAGCTAGATCCGTTCCTGTTATCTTCTTACTGACAGGCAGGCTTGTCTTGTTACAGTAAATACAGCTACCTGAAGAAAATTGCTGGTGTTCTTTTGATCCTATTAGTACCACAGTCAGGCAGCTAGACTATTTACAGTTAGTGCAGTGCGTCCTGCTCACAGTGTTCTGCTAAACCTACAAGTTAGTGGGGTGTGTCCTGCTCACAGTGTTCAGCTAAACCTACAAGTTAGTGGGGTGCGTCCACCTCACAGTGTTCAGCTAAACCTACAAGCTAGTGGGGTGCGTCCTGCTCACAGTGTTCAGCTAGATCCGTTCCTGTTATCTTCTTACTGACAGGCAGGCTTGTCTTGTTACAGTATTTTAAAGAAAATTGCTGGTGTTCTTTTGATCCTATTAGTACCACAGTCAGGCAGCTAGACTATTTACAGTTAGTGCAGTGCGTCCTGCTCACAGTGTTCTGCTAAACCTACAAGTTAGTGGGGTGCGTCCTGCTCACAGTGTTCAGCTAAACCTACAAGTTAGTGGGGTGCGTCCACCTCACAGTGTTCAGCTAAACCTACAAGCTAGTGGGGTGCGTCCTGCTCACAGTGTTCAGCTAGATCCGTTCCTGTTATCTTCTTACTGACAGGCAGGCTTGTCTTGTTACAGTATTTTAAAGAAAATTACTGATGTTGTTTTGATCCTATTAGTACCACAGTCAGACAGCTAGACTATTTACAGTTAGTGCAGTGCGTCCTGCTCACAGTGTTCTGCTAAACCTACAAGTTAGTGGGGTGCGTCCTGCTCACAGTGTTCAGCTAAACCTACAAGTTAGTGGGGTGCGTCCACCTCACAGTGTTCAGCTAAACCTACAAGCTAGTGGGGTGCGTCCTGCTCACAGTGTTCAGCTAGATCCGTTCCTGTTATCTTCTTACTGACAGGCAGGCTTGTCTTGTTACAGTAAATACAGCTACCTGAAGAAAATTGCTGGTGTTCTTTTGATCCTATTAGTACCACAGTCAGGCAGCTAGACTATTTACAGTTAGTGCAGTGCGTCCTGCTCACAGTGTTCTGCTAAACCTACAAGTTAGTGGGGTGCGTCCTGCTCACAGTGTTCAGCTAGATCTGTTTCTGTTATCTTCTTACTGACAGGCAGGCTTGTCTTGTTACAGTAAATACAGCTACCTGAAGAAAATTGCTGGTGTTCTTTTGATCCTATTAGTACCACAGTCAGGCAGCTAGACTATTTACAGTTAGTGCAGTGCGTCCTGCTCACAGTGTTCTGCTAAACCTACAAGTTAGTGGGGTGCGTCCACCTCACAGTGTTCAGCTAAAGCTACCTGTAGAAGGTTGGTGGTGTTCTCATACTACAGGCAGGCAGTTGATTTTGCTAGCTGCAGTATCAGTACATATATATATATATATATATATATATCCCAGCTTAGTGCAGCTACAGGCCATTAGTATGTCTGGAAGGCCAAGAAGGAGAGGCAGACAGTCACAAGCCAATAAGAGAGGGCAAGCAGGCTCTGTGTCTAGTGCTGGTCGTGGAGACGGTGTATCCTCATCAGCACGTGGCCATGGGACACGCTTGGCCTTTTTTTCGGCAGCTGGCCATGTTGAGCCGCAACATGCGGAAGACTTGGTCGAGTGGATGACCAAGCCGTCCTCATCCTCCTCATCCTCTCTCACCCATGCCCAGGGTACTTTGTCTGGCAAAGCAGCGGCCTCTTCCCTCGCCTCAATGTCATCAGTGACTCCTTCCCTAGCCCCACCATGTCCTCCTGAGGAGTCCCTCGAACTGTTTGACCACAGTGTTGGGTACATGCTCCAGGAGGATGCCCAGCGTTTGGAAGGCTCTGATGATGATACTGAGCTCGATGAAGGCAGTAACACGAGCACGGACAGAGGGGTGCCCAAGAAGTACAGCAATCTGGCAGTCATGCTCCCCCTGCTGCAGCATACTGCCAGGTTTGCTCCAGTGATGAGGAGGGAGGGGATGATGAGGTCACTGACTCAACGTGGGTGCCTGATAGGAGAGAGGAGGAGGAGGAGGAGGAGGCGGCACATCACCAACGAGGCAGGATGCCCTCCAGGGGCCAGCCTAAGGGCAGCACATTGACTGCATCACACCCCAAAGCTCCACATGTGCAGGGCGCTGCAGTCTCTGCGCGTTATTCAAAAAGTTCTTTGGTGTGGGCCTTTTTTGAGACGAGTGCATCAGATCGCACCGCTGCTATTTGCAACATATGTCTCAAGCGTATCTCGCGTGGCCAAAACATCTCCCGCTTGGGTACCACATGCTTGACCAGACATATGTTGACCTGCCATGCAGTTCGTTGGCAAGCGTATCTAAAAGACCCACACCAAAGAACAAAGAGGACCTCTGCTTGCTCCTCATCAGCTGAGATTTCCAACCCCACTAGACCTTCAGTCCTCTCTGAGACCTGCACTGAGAGGAATGAAGGTGTAGAATTAGGTGTGTCACAGCCATGTACTTGTGGGCAATCTGATTTTGGTACACCGACGTCAGATTGTACCAGGCAAATTTCCCTGCCCCAGCTGCTGCACCGCCGAAAGAAGTTTGCTCCCAGCCATCCACATGCCCAACGGTTGAATGCTAGCTTGGCAAAATTGCTAGCACTTCAACTGCTGCCTTTTCAGTTGGTAGACTCTGCCCCGTTCCGTGAGTTTGTGGAATGTGCGGTTCCTCAGTGGCAGGTACCCAAACGCCACTTTTTCTAACGGAAGGCGATTCCGGCTCTCTACCAGCATGTGGAAGGCAATGTCCATGCCTCGCTGGACAGGGCGGTCAGCGGTAAGGTGCATATTACCGCTGACTCATGGTCCAGCAGGCATGGACAGGGACGTTACCTAAGTTTCACTGCGCATTGGGTGACTCTGCTGGCAGCTGGGAAGGATGCAGGACAAGGTGCAGTAGTGTTGGAGGTTTTTCCTGCCACCACGCCTCCAAAATGCTAATGATTGTGACACACCTCTCTCCTCCACCCCCTCCTCTTCTTCTTCCTCCATGGCCTCTTCCTGTGCTTTGTCCTCAGAACCAGCGGTGCTCCGTAGCCATTCAAGGGGCTACGCAAGTATGCAGGCCAAAAGATGCCATGCGGTGCTTGAGCTGGTGTGCTTGGGGGACAGGAGCCACACTGGGGCAGAGGTTCTGTCAGCTCTGCAGGGGCAGGTTCAGAGGTGGTTGACGCCACGCCAACTTAAGGCAGGAATGGTGGTTTGCGACAATGGCACCAACCTCCTCTCTGCCCTCCGACAGGGACAAATGACCCATGTGCCCTGTTTGGCTCACGTCCTTAACTTGGTGGTGCAACGGTTCTTGGGCAGGTACCCGGGCTTACAGGATGTCCTGAGGCAGGCCAGGAAAGTCTGTGTGCATTTCCGCCGGTCATATAATGCCAGTGCTTGGCTGACGGACCTCCAAAAGGAGTTTAACCTGCCCAAGAACCGCCTAATCTGTGACATGCCCACCAGGTGGAACTCAACGTTGGCCATGCTGCAGCGGCTGCACATGCAGCAGAGGGCCATCAAAGAGTACCTGTGCGACTATGGCACCAGGACAGGGTCAGGGGAGCTTGGTTTTTTTTCCCCACGCCAGTGGGCCATGATCAGGGATGCATGCACTGTCCTGTCACCATTTGAGGAGGCCACGAGGATGGTGAGCAGTGACAGTGCATGCATCAGTGACACTGTCCCCCTTGTCCACCTGTTGGAGCACACGCTGCGTGGAATAATGGACAGGGCACTTGAGGCAGAACAGAGGCAGGAAGAGGAGGACTTCCTTAGCTCTCAAGGCCCCCTTTATCCAGACAGTGTTCCTGCGTGCCCGCCGATCACACAGGAAGAGGACGAGGAGGAAGAGGAGGAGGAGGAGGAGGAAGATTGTGTCAGTATGGAGGTGGAGCCTGGCACTCAGCATCAGCAGCAGTCTTTAAGGGATCAGTCCCAAGAAACACATGGACTTGTACGTGGCTGGGAGGAGGTGGCTGCGGACCATGTCGTCCTTAGTGACCCAGAGGACTCCGGACCGAATGCCTCAGCAAACCTACGCTGCATGGCCTCCCTGATCCTGCAAAGCCTGCGTAAGGATCCTCGTATTCGTGGTATCAAGGAGAAGGACCAATACTGGCTGGCAACCCTCCTTGATCCACGTTACAAGGGTAAGGTTGCGGACCTTATCTTGCCATCGCAGAGGGAGCAGAGGATGAAACATCTTCGGGAGGCCTTGCAGAAAGGTCTGTGCAACGTGTTCCCAGAGACTGGGAGGTTACAAACTCCTGTTTCTGGACAACGTGTTGCTGAGGCTTCGGTCAGTCAAAGAAGGAGCGGTGGAGAAGGTGGCCGTCTGACCGATGCGTTCAGACAATTTTTTGGTCCGCAGCCCCAAGGTATGATCGGTTCCAGCAACCATCGCCAGCGTCTGTTTTACATGGTGCAGGAATACCTAGGGGCAAGATCAGACTTGGACACCTTTCCCACCGAAAATCCTCTGGGTTACTGGGTCTTGAGGATGGATCACTGGCCAGAGCTTGCACAGTATGCAATTGAGCTACTGGCCTGTCCTGCATCCAGCGTTCTTTCGGAACGCACATTCAGTGCTGCTGGAGGCGTGGTAACCGATCACAGGGTGCGTCTGTCCACTGACTCGGTCGATCGACTGACCTTCATAAAAATGAATGAGTCTTGGATCACCACCAGCTACCAAGCACCTGATGCTGATGTAACCGAATAATTTTTTTTGAAATCTCAGATCCCTTCAAAGACTGCCTATGCTGATGCTGAGTGACTATCCCTGAGTAATTATCCTCTTCCTCCTCAATCATCACGCTGATAGCTTGTAAGAACATTTTTGGTTCTGGGTGCCACCACCAGTGCCTAAGGCACAATTTTTCAGCCCCTGTTTAACAGGGGCGTGTAATTACAATTTTTGATGTAATACTTTGCAGCAGGGCTCATTCCTGCATTCTAACTAGAGTGTCTGTGAGGGGTTGCAGTGTCGTGGCACCAGCACCAGTGCCTAAGGCCCAATTTTTCAGCCCTTGTTTAACAGGGGCGTGTAATTACAATTTTTGATGCAATACTTTGCAGCAGGGCTCGTTCCTGCATTCCAACTAGAGTGTCTGTGAGGGGTTGCAGTGTTGTGGCACCAGCACCAGTGCCTAAGGCCTAATTTTTCAGCTCCTGTTCAACAGGGGCATGTAATTACAATTCTTGATCTAATATTTCACAGCAGAGCCCTGTGAGGGCTTACAGTGTTGTGGCCACAGCAACACCTAAGGCCCAAATTTCTGCTGAGTATATAGGGCAGGACCCTACTTTCAAACAACTAACTTACAAACGACTCCTACTTGCAAACGGAAGGAGACAACAGGAAGTGAGAATAAATCTACCCCTAGGAAGGGAAATTCTCTCCTGTAACAGTTAATATGGGAAAAACATTTCTCCTTTCCACTGATGCTTTCCAATCCATTGGGACAAAAAGTGAGGTGAAATCTTCTGAAGAGGAGGAAAGACAGCAAAACAAATGTCACAGGGGTGATAACCCTTCCCTATGTTTTCCAAAAAGCTTAAAAAAGATTTTTTGGCTGGAGCTAAACACGTTAAAAATGTACCCGTTCAAAATTACAAAGAGATTCTACTTAACAACAAACCTACAGCCTGTATACTGCTGTTCAGAGTATATAGGGCCTGGTGGCCCCACACCTTTCCTTATTTTAATTTGGGTGCGGGGTTCCCCTTAATATCCATACAAGACCCAAAGGGCCTGGTAATGGACTGGGGGGTACCCATGCCGTTTGTCTCACTGATTTTCATCCATATTGCCAGGACCCGACATTACATTAAACCCGCAAGCAGTTTTAAATGAGATTTTTTCCTTTAAAAATGACATTTGGTGCAGGGACTGTTCTAAACACGGGAAACACGCGTCACTTTACAGGCATACTATAGACACCCCTCAGGTACGATATTTAAAGGAATATTTCACTTTTTTTTTTTTTTTACTTTAAGCATCATTAAAATCACTGCTCCCGAAAAAACGGCTGTTTTTAAAAGTTTTTTTTGCATTGATACATGTCCCCTGGGGTAGGACCCGGGTCCCCAAACCCTTTTTAGGACAATACCATGCAAATTAGCCTTTAAAATGAGCACTTTTGATTTCGAACGATCGAGTCCCATAGACGTCAATGGGGTTCTAACGTTCGTGCGAACTTTCGGTCCGTTCGCAGGTTCTGGTGCGAACCGAACCGGGGGGTGTTCGGCTCATCCCTACTCGGGGGGGACATTTGGCAGTCAATATAATACATATACACACACATTTTAAAATTACATTTCATTGTCATCACATATACAATCTCATTAGTTTTTACTTACCACACCAGTGTAACACCTGTTCCTCGCTGGCACCAATGCTGCTGTACTGCCTGTGTACCTGCCAGACTGCCTGCTGCTTCTGTTCTGTGTTGGTGCGGTGCCTCTTCCGGTTCCAGCCAGCCCAGGCTCCACCTGTCTCAAGCCCAGAGAGCCGTGGCCAGATGCCACGCCATGCTGTATACCATGATGCATCCTCCATCCATACTCGCTCCAGTGACACGGTCAGGATAGCGTGGGGGGGCGGGGGGGGGCTGTGCTGCTGGACACAGGACATGGACACTGTAGAGCGGAGAGCGGCATCAGTGGGACATGACATGTCACAGTGTCAGGCGGAGATTGGAGAGTGGAGAGGGGGGGGTGTTAAAACACACTTGCAAAATACTTATTAAGAGGGACTCCTTTGGGAGAATCGGTAATGGAAAAAGACTCGGGGATCCTTGTAGATCACAGCCCTAACAACAGCATGCAATTCCAAGCTGTAGCTAGCAAAGCTAGCAGAATACTCTCATGTATGAAAAGAGTCACACATTCAGAAGAAAAAATTACTCCTTTACAAAACACTTGTTCAGCCTCATTTTGAATATGCAGTTCAGTTCTGGTCACTAATCCACAGGAAGGATGTCTCTGAACTAGAAAGTTCAGTGAAGGGAAACAAAATGAATAAGGGGGCTGGTGGACATCAGCTTTGAGATCCCCAATCCACAAGAAGGATGTCCCAGAACTAGAAAGAGTTCAGTGAAGGGAAACAATTAATAAGGGGGCTGGTGGACCTCAACTTTGAGGAACAATTACAAAAATTACACTTATTACTCTGGAGAAAATTATCACAATTTACAAACATATCAAACTACAGTAGATTTTATTAATGGTTATAAACTGTTTACTGTAAGGTCAATTATATAGGCACACAACCACAATTTAAGAGTAATGCCCTGTACACACGACCGTTTTTGCCGTCGGAATAAACTCTGAAGGTTTCTCTGACTGAACTCCGACAGAATTCCGCTCAAACGGTCTTGCCTACACACAGTCACACCAAAGTCCGACCGTCCAGAACGCGGTGACATACAACACGTACGACGGGACTAGAAAAAGGAAGTGCAATAGCCAGTAGCCAATAGCTTCCGTCTCGTACTTGCTTCAGACCATGCGTTGTTTTTGGTCCGTTGGAACAGCATACAGATGAGCGGGTGTCCCGATAGGAAATGGTTCCGTCGAAAATATTTAGAACATGTTCCATTTCTAGGTCCATCAGAATTTTTGAAAAAAAAAGTCAGATGAGGCATACACATGATCAGAATAGATGATGAAAAGCTCCCGTCGGACTTTTTCTGTCGGACATTCCACTCGTGTGTACGCGGCATAAGGGTCTTTTTACGGTCAGAGCTGTGAAAATGTGAAACGCCCTTCTCCGGGTAGTGGTATCAGCTGAGAGTTTTAAAAAAAAGCAAAAAACGGTTACCTTACACACCTTATAGTGTGAATAATTTACAGGAGTATGGGAATTCCTAATGATTCAAACACACAAACACTGTCAGGATCACTTAGTGCTCCTGTTCCTCATTCCAGGATCTGGGGCTTTGGCTATGGCACTCTCCTTGTATGTCTGTTCGCCTGCAGGCTTATTAATGTGATTGGTCTCTGCATGGAAACCAAGCCTGTTATAAGCCAGCTCAAACCTCATTTGGGGGCTTGTGATAGAGAGTGATACATGTGTTGTTCCTGATCAAGCTCCCTGTCTATCTGCCCTGCTTTGGATTTCCCTGTGTATGACTTTGGACCGGCTTATTGGACTATTCCTTGAACTCAGCCTATCTGGACTGTCAAAGAACCACATTATCTGTCTGCTAACCGCAAGTATCTATTTGCTTTGCTTACTGTAGTTCGCATCTGTCCTGGCATGGTGCCCAGGCACTATAGCATTGTGTATAAGTCCTGCTTGCCTTATGGGAAAGGGGGCTGCTATAAGTGAAGAAACACGGTAGGCAGCTATAGTGTCTAGCCACCTGCTTTGGGGTAGATGTGACACACACACACACACACACTGAACTGGATGGTCCTATGTCTTTTTTCACCCTTTTATTTATGTAACTAACTTCAACAGATGAGAGGGGGAAATATCTGACAATTAATGATGAGCTGATAATCTGATCTGATGATCAATGATGATTTTGGTTCAGCAGGGGTTCGATGCTAAACCCGAACACCACTGAAATCAATAAAAGCTGAATCTGTCAAATTTAAAACGCCAATTTTCTGGGCTAATAGGCAAGCGGGTGTCAAAAATAGCATGAGGGGGTGGGCACTACCTCATAATTTCTTTGTAAATGCAGCACACCCTATAGCAAGAATGAGAATAACATTTGCATAGAGTCCAGACCCTTTGATTCTGGTATATATGTTAAGGTGGTACTTCATGCAAAAAAAAACCAAAAACAAATTTGAGGACCGGACCCTTAATACGAACATGGGGGGGGGGGGCGGTGCTGTAGCACCAGGCCTTATGCCCTTACCAAAAAGCAGTAAAATAAAAACTATTGGAATTAATATTTTTGCATTTCTATAGCTGATATTACCATATCCTTCTCGCAGCCTAGGTTCACATTGAAGCGATTTGGCATGCAATTTGACAAATGTCAAATCGCATGCCAAATAGGCGGCTATTGCCAGCATTGGCACTGTCCAAATCGGTGCACTGCTGACTTTGCGGCACCGCACCGATTCCCAAAAGTATTTTCTATACTACTTTTGGCAACTTCGGGTGCAATTTCAATAGACATCTGTGCAGGAACTCGCACAGATGTCTCTGAAATCATCCCTAAAGTCGGAATTGACAGGCGGGTATGAAATTGTGCGAGTTCAGCTAAACTCGCACAATTTCAATCCCGCAGCAGTGTGAACCTAGGCTGAAAGAGATTTGCAGAGAAATTCATAACAGAAATGTTGTATCTGCTCTCATATTATGTGTATTATGTATAGCACTGCGAATTCTATGAGCAGCACACGTTTCACATTTTTGTAGTTTAGTTGATGGATTATTTCATCAGTTTGCAAGCAAGTTTGAAGTTCTAAAAAAATATTTTTTTAACAATAATTCTTGCAAATTAGGCACCAGTTACTGCAAGTGGATCCATGCTTGCTTGTGTGACCATGCTGTGGGCTAATGTGTGTGTTTTCAAATATCTTTCTGTACTTTTATGCAGTTATTGTATTTATTTAGTGTGTGCTTTGTACACATAGGTAAAAAAACGCACATTTCACAACACTCCCAGCTTAACTGTGCTGTGGGGGGGAAACAACAACAACTGGAGGAAGGTCACCCAAACACAAGATTATATTCCCACTTTAGATACCATCACTGACTGGAGCTCAGAACTCTACTACTAAAAGCCAATGGTCATCACTTATTCACTTTGTTGTCCCTTACTCAATCCATGAAATTAAATAAAATGATTATATTGTTAAAGAAGGTAATGATGAAACATGGACATAAAAAGCAAATGTTTCCTGGTTCTAATAGCTCTGCAATGTTCCTCAATGGGAGGCACCTGTCTCCTTTAGGTTTGTTGTTTGATAAGTATAAATGATTTCACTGTAATGCCCCGTACACACGGTCGGACATTGATCGGACATTCCGACAACAAAATCCTAGGATTTTTTCCGACGGATGTTGGCTCAAACTTGTCTTGCATGCACACGGTCACAAAGTTGTTGCAAAATCCCATCATTCTGAACGCGGCGACCTAAAACACGTACGTCGGGACTATAAACGGGGCAGTAGCCAATAGCCTTCATCTCTTTATTTATTCTGAGCATGCGTGGCACTTTATGCGTCGGATTTGTGTACACACGATCGGAAATTCCGACAACGGATTTTGTTGTCGGAAAATTTTATAGCCTGCTCTCAAACTTTGTGTGTCGGAAAATCCGATGGAAAATGTGTGATGGAGCCTACACATGGTCGGAATTTCCGACAACAAGGTCCTATCACACATTTTCCGTTGGAAAATCTGACCGTGTGTACGGGGCATTAAACTGCCAACCTTCTATATTGCTGCATTGTTTATATAGAATATAATGCTAGTAGAAAAGGATATTAACGATTTTTATACATGCGCAAATCGTTTCTGTCCGAAAGTAAATTTGGACAAATTTTTGAATTTTGTTGAAAATATGTTTCGTGTACTTGTTTTCTAACAAACTCTAAATTTTTTGAGCGATTCAAATTCAGATCGTTCGAAAAATTATTTGAATTCTGTGTGAAGAATAGCTGGTTGTTAAGGAGTGGGCTGGAAAGACATGTCCTTAACAACTGACGACTCATCAGCTGTCAGTGGGCTTTACCGCTGAGAGCTAAAATGTAAACAAAAGAATACCAGCAATAGAAAAGTCAGAAACAAAAAAAAGTGTGAGGTCCCTCCAATCCATACCAGGCCCTTGGGGTCTGGCATGGTTTCTAAGGGAAACTACACTCCAAAATGTTTTAAAAAACGTTGTGGGGTCCACCCCACAATCCATACCAGACCATTATCCAAGTATGCAGCCTGTCAGGTCAGGAAAGCGGGATGACGAGGGAGTGCCCCCCCTCCTGAACCATACCAGGCCACATGCCTTCAACATGGGCTCTGATCCCCCCGCCCCAAAGCACCTTTTCCCCATGTTGATGGGGACAAGGGCCTCTTTGCCACAACCCCGGGTGGTGGTTGTGGGGGACTGTGGGCGGGGGGGCTTATCAGAATCTGGAAGCCCCCTTTAACAAGGGGACCTTCAGATCTCAGCCCCCCTATCTGAATGAGTATGGGGTACATAGTACCCCTACCCATTCACCAAAAAGGTGTAAAAAGTGAATAAAGGCAGTACATGAGTTTTTGACAATTCCTTTATTAAAAAATAAAAAAAAAATCTTCCCTGATGTAGATCCATCCTCAATCACGTCTCCCACCACACCGCTAGATCCAAAAAAAAAAGCCTTGTCGAAGGCTCCCCGCTGACTCCCTGCTTTTCTTAAATCGGTAAGAGGTGGAGTCACCCAATGATATTAGCGGATGACTCCACCCCTTACCTATTTAAGGAATGTCAGATGGAGTATCAGACAGTCGGTGGGGACAATTCAAAGTGGAAAGCAATCAGCGCAAAAAATTGACAAATGAATAGACTATGCAAGCTGAACACTACAGGATTCACCAAACCCAAGGTATATAACAATATTGAAATAAAGTGCAGCGCAATGAAAATGAACGCATAAGGAAATATTGATAGGATATATGTAAATGGTTGTGTAAATAAGAGTCCTTATTAACTCATAAATGAAACACAATCCCACTCTCGATCGAAAAAGCAGAGATGATTTCTTCACAAGCACCCACGCAAATTAAATCTGTAGGAAATTGCGCTTACCAGACGTGATGGACCTCTAGATTATAGGAGGTCATACGGGCCTGATTAACAGAAGCTTTAATACGGCCTGGATCTCTTAAATATTATCCTCATCCACCAGTACACTCATGCGAGCTGGAGACCGTACACTTCATGGATCACAGCACTCCATATTTCCTTTGAAAAGATCCTCAGTGGGGTGTATAAGAGAAATCACCGGTGGGGTGCCCAGAACATAAAAAGAAAAGAGCCCTCTAAGTGCAGACTTATGCTGGTTTATTAAAGACCTCCAGGGCACGATAACAGTAAAAGCGCTAAAGACGCAGTATAAAAACAAGGCAGCAATGTTTTCAAAAAGCCGTCCAGTGAAAATTCAGCTGTTCGCGTCCGAACAGCTGAGAAGGTTGTGGGTGACATCACAGGTAGACTCTGCCCCCGTATGCGGCGTTACATCCATACGGACTTCGTCAGCGAGGGTGAAGTCTGTGAGCTCCTCAAATAGCCACCGCCTGTCAGCAAGAGGTGACTCGTTCCCGGAAACGGAACCCACCTCACAAGTAGAGGGGCCGCTACATGGGGACACTTCTACCATATGTGACAGGAGCAAATTTTAAAAACTAAATAGAGGAAAAACAACTTGTGGGCTTAATTAGCCTCATAAAAAAACAATGAATTATCACTTAATAAGAAACATCAGAATGTTCTGATATGATATACTAGAGAATAGTTAAAAATAACCTCAAGATGCTTCAATTGGGAAGTTAAATAAAATACCAAAACTTTATTACATGTGTGATTTACATATATTGCCTAAAAATGATAACCTGTGTGTGCCCGCAACCTTCTCTTACAATAAAAATTTATTAAAAACGATGCAATATAATAAAACAATAATTTTTAACACCAGAATAAGTACATTATAAATAAAAATGACTGAGAACTCATAACTAATTTTTATTTATGAGAAATAAAACAGTTGAGGTCGAACTCAACATTCAGACCTCTTGGGACACCTACCCGTGTCTCATGTATCCATAGAGATTCTCTTTGGCTTAACTGCCTGATAAAATTGCCGCCTCTCCAATGTCTTGTTACTTTCTCTATCCCCCAGAATTGGAGTTTTTTCGGATCTCTATTATGACATGACCTGAAATGTTTGGACACAAAATGTGTTTTGAGACCTTTTTTGATGTTATTTACATGCTCGCTAATGCGGACTCCCATAGGCCTTGAGGTTCTTCCAACATACTGGAGACCGCATTCACATTTGCATGTAGACTACTCTGACAGTGTCGCAAGTGATTACATTCCTAATTTGGTGCGTTCTATTAGTAGCAGTAGCTGTAAATTCTTTCCTCCTTTTGAGGTTAAACTTACATTGCTTGCAAGCTGGACATTTTCCACAGGAGTAAAAGCCGGACATAAAATTAAAAATTCTATTTTCCCTAAACACAGGAGGATCCACCACCCCGGGAGCGATAATGTCCCTTAAGGTGGGTGGTCTCCTGTATACAAATCTAGGGTGGGCTGGGAGAGTTGGACCTAATACATTATCCCTTTTTAAAATATCCCAGTGTTTAAGAATGATTTTTTTCTACTTTTTTGTATTGTATATTGTAATCCAAAATTATCCTATATTGAGGAGGATTCTGGTCTGTGCTTTTATTGGTTGAATCTGCTACCAACTTAGATCTGTCAATGGTGCCCACCCATTCGGTGGGGAGCCTTGAACGATGCCAGAGTTTTTTTTTTTTTTCGGGTCTGGCGGATCTAGATCAGGGGACAATGTTTGTTTTTTATTTTTTAATAAAGGAATTCTCAAAACCTTGTTTAGTGCCTTTATTCACTTTTTGCACTTTTTTGGTGAATGGGTAGGGGTATTATGTCCCCCATACTCATTTACATGGGGGGGGGGGGCGTGATCTGAGGGCCACCTTGTCAAAGGGGCTTCTAGAGTCTGATAAGCCCCCTGTCCAAAGATCCTCACAACCCCCCTTTTCCCCCCATTTCCTGAGCTGCTGGGCTGCATGCTTGAATAAGGGTTTGGTATGGACTTTGGGGGGGACCCCACACCAGGGGTTTCCCTTAGAATCCGTACCAGACCCAAAGGTCTTTTGTTCACATTTCAGCTCTCAGCAGGGAAGTCCACTAACAGCTGATGAGTCATCAGTTGTTAAGGACGCGATGGCCAGTTTCCCAGCTCACTCCTTAAAAACTAGCTATTCTTCACACAGAATTCAAATCTGTTGATAATTTTTCATTCCAAAAATTTGAAATTCATTAGAAAATTTATAAACAAAATGAAATTAAATAAAACAAAATTAAACTAAAAGAATTTCAAAACGAATCAACAAAACAAAATTAGTAACATAGCGAATCTATCCGAAATAAAATTAATTTTTCCCTTCTGCACATGTCTAATGATAACCTCCTCCCACCCACCCACACATACATACTTTTTTCCGCCAGGCTTCTGGCTGATCTGCTGATGTCACAGGTCCCTTTTGTTTTTCTCCAGCAGCAGTATGGCGGATCAATACTTTTATCCACCAGTAATGTATACCCAAGCTAGTGTGATAATGTTCCCCTAATGGATGTGTCCATGATGGCCGGGGGTTCACAGGAGGTCAGTTAGAAAATCATTTAACCCAGTGGAGTACCAGCACTGGATCACAGTGTGGGGGGCCTGTAGAGGATAGTACTAGAAAGTAAAATATTTCAGCTAAAGATTTTTTTTATTTTAATACCTTTTTCTTTTTTTGCTTTTTTTGGGGTAGAATTAGTCTTAAAGCAAGAGTACAGCACGGGTGTTTCCTTTGATTATACAGTATTGTTTAAGCTAAAAGGTGCCCCTATTTCCTATCCTAGAAATTTTTGGAGGTGGGGGGCAGGAGGCGGAGCCTAGCGGAGCAGACATGCATTGTTAGAGCTCCACACCGCTGAGGAGAGAAGAGAAGGACAAAGCGGAGCCTGCAGGCTCAAAAGGTATCCATTTGAACCTTTTTGCCCCAGGGAACAAACTGTGAAAGTTTGGGCAGGAAATATGGTACTGGGAGGAAACCGTGGCAGAAATAAAAATCACCTCACAAAGAGCTCACAGGCACTCACTGCAGCTGAAGCAGCTCCAGTCACCTCACAATATACAGCATCAGGGCGCTCTCACAGACAGAAAATGTCACAGCAAGACTCTCCATTTGAGTCAGATACAGAACAAATCCTCTCACAAACTTCTCCACAAGCCTCCTCAGCATCCCCAGTAATATTATTACAATTTGAAAAGATGCTTCATAAGGCTTTACAACAAACCTCAGACCAAATAACAAACAGCCTAACCAAAGAAATAAGAGAGCTGGGAAACCGTACCGCAGCCTTAGAAATAAAAATGGATGAAATTGAAATTACAACCCAAGAACATATAACAGAATTGGAACAATTAAAAAAAGAGAATTTAATACTTCAAACTAAGCTCGAAGATTACGAAAATAGAGCCAGACGTTCAAACTTGCGCATAAGGGGAATACCTGAAACTGTGACAGACCTGCAATCTACTATTACTGCTCTATTACAAGAACTAAAGCCAGATATCCCTATTGAACGTTTAGAACTGGACAGAGTACACAGAGCCCTCACAGCCAAAAAGAAAGATGGACCCCCACGTGATATAATCACAAAATTTCATTATTACAGAACGAAAGAACAAATACTAATTGCTGCAAGAGAAAAAAAGGAACTTAATTTTCAAGGACACAATTATCAAATTTTTGCTGATCTATCCCAACTTACTATTACTAAAAGACGATCCATGAAACCCCAACTAATGGAACTGCAACGCCACAACATTATGTATCAATGGGGCTTCCCCTTTTCAGTCAGATTTAACTACCAAGGTACAATTTACAGAAGCAGATCAGCAGATGAACTACAACAAACCCTTTTCAAATTAAATCTGACAGAACCCACAAGCAGCAACACTCCCACACGCAGAAGAATGGCATCATCTTGACCTTCAGGCAGCACCCAGAAAATTTCAGAACAAAATGGGAATCATCATTCTCACAAAAGAGGCCGTTATGCCACATCATCCATGGACCAAGAAGATTCAATGGACTGACATCCTAATTCCTGATATCTCTTCATTTATTATACTAAGAGATGGTTCTCTATAAAAAAACCTATATTTATAACTGAATGTAACTGCATTCTGATAGTCACACACTGTGTGGGATCATGTTACATTCCAGTTATATTTCTTATTACTTCTGATTCATATAGCCTTAGAATATATAAGTGAAATAAGGAAATTCTTGTTCAGTTATGTATCATCAGGTAATAACAATAGATTTATTACTTTTTAGGACAAATATGTTCAATAATCCAGAAGTAATGGAAGCTTTTTCTTTCTTTTCTTAAAACAAATATATTATTACCTAACTAGTTCCTAGAATTATGTTTTTGTTTATTCTAATCTGAAGCAATACAACCTCAATTTTATGAGTTAACATATCTAAACAGTTGCATATGAATAAAATATGTAATTGTTTACTCTAAAAGGGTTAAAATCCTAAAATAATTCAAACTATCTTCATCAATACCAAAGTTATTAACAGTACCTTTCTAACTGAATTATTTAGCCTAGGGCAAGACTAACCATATACAACCACCCTGGAATAAATAATTTCAACAAAAACTATATTCTGCACTCCAATTAATGAAACATCATTTTGATGTCTTTTGACATAGCACTTCTCTCCTGTAAGCGGAAGATCCATGTACCCCCATTAGCCCTCCTCATTCTCCCAACCATATTATGTGGGAGTGTGACGAAGGCACTTATTCCCCTGAGAGAGATATTTATTCTCTTTCACGGGTAAATTGTGATTACTTGCAAAAAATAATTTATACAATGTATCATCTAATCTCATATGTTTTTTGTTTACTCTTTACTCCAGAATTCACTGGTTTCTTTTCTATCTATTCATCTCTTCAGTCCACACAGGTTGATCTGCGCAGTCAGCTCTGCATAACAAAAAGTAAGTCAAAACTA
Source organism: Aquarana catesbeiana (assembly GCF_042186555.1). Lineage (NCBI taxonomy): Eukaryota > Metazoa > Chordata > Amphibia > Anura > Ranidae > Aquarana > Aquarana catesbeiana. The sequence continues at coordinate 105,012,346 of NC_133326.1, forward strand.
TTTGATCTATTGCCATGGCACCACTGAATATACTTTCCCTGAATGTTCAGGGAATAAATGTCCCTCAAAAAAGGACCAAAGCCTTCCGTACTTTCCATAACAAGAAGGCTCACATAGTATGCCTCCAAGAAACACACTTCACCAAAGATTCTACTTCAAAATATATTTCTCCTTTTTATCAACAAATTTACACGGCTTCTGCCTGTACCAAGCAAAGGGGAACTCTAATTGCATTTCACCGATCCTCACCATTCACCTTATCATCAGAAATTAAAGACCCAGAAGGTAGATACCTGATACTCATGGGTTATATAATGGATACAGCAATCACGGTGATTTCCTACTACGCTCCTAACAAACAACCTACACCATTCCTCTCACATATATTACAAGTGATTAATACACACAAAATAGGAACAGTGATAATGTGTGGGGATTCGAACCAGGTCCTCCTCCCATTTCTAGATAAATCACCTTTTACACCATCCAAAATAACCTCTAGATTACCTTTTTCTCAACTTCTTTCCAAATACAATCTGGTAGATTCATGGAGAGAAAGTAACCCAATGAAAAAGAAATTCACTTATTTCTCGCACCCCCATCAAACCTTCACCAGAATAGATCATATTTTTCTAACAATAGGAATGATACCAGAAATTATTGCATCAGATATAATTCCGATTCCGTGGTCTGACCATAATGCAGTATACACTACTATAGCCTCAGCCATACCAAAAGCGCATGACCCAACGTGGTACTTACCGGACATAATGCTCAAACACCCACTACATCAGATGGCCATTGAACAAGCTTTAAAGGAATACATATCAATTAATAATACAACAGACATCTCCCCAATAACACTGTGGGAAGCTCATAAGCCTGTCTTGCGTGGTACAATACAAAGACAAATGGCACTATTTAAACGGGAACGCAAAAATCTAGCAAAAAAACTAGAACTCAATTTTAATGCAGCCTACATATCATTTCAAGATAATCCATCTCAGAGTACAAAATCTCATCTGGAAAAATCTAGATTGGAATACGATCTATTTCTCACTGAGTCAGTTGATAAATCCCTCAAACGCTCCAAACACAATTTCTACATGAATACAAACAAACCAGGTACATATTTGGCTCGGGCATTAAATTCAACTAACAAATCTTTCAAACCAATACGTTTGAAATTATCAAAAAATGTTTACACTTGTAATCCAGTTAAAATAGTCCATAAATTTCACTCACATCTCGCAACTTTATACAAGACAAACAATGAATTTAATCCTACAGAGGCTGAATCCTTCTTCTCAAAAATAACCTTACCTGAGTTATCTCAGAATCAAAAAAGCAGTTTGGATGAGCCTATAACTATAGATGAAGTTGCTAACGCCATAAAAGACCTAAAACTTAACAAAAGACCAGGCCCAGACGGCTACTCGGCTTTATACTATAAAACATTCTCAGAAATACTCTCTCCCATTCTCACTGAAACTTTTAACAAACTTCTAGATGGGCAATCTTTTCGGGCAAGAAACACTAATGGCAATTGTTTGTATGATCCCAAAACCCCTTTCTGATGATACTTCCTGTGTGAATTATCGGCCTATCTCTCTGTTAAACCTCGATATTAAATTATTAGCAAAAATAATAGCAAAACGCCTCAATAGCATTATAGGAAAATTAATACATAGAGATCAAGTAGGCTTCATGCCAAATAGACAGGCAGGCGATAATATACGCAGGGCAGTGTTATTGGCACATATTGCTAAAAAACGGAAAATCCCTTTATGTTTTCTATCTCTCGATGTTAAGAGGGCATTTGACACAGTATCCTGGCAATATATGCAATATTCATTACAAAAATGGGGTTTTGGACCCCACTTTTTAACATGGATCAAAGCATTATATAGTAAACCCAAAGCCTATATAAAATATGCTGGATACAAATCTGAAGCCTTTATCATCGAAAGAGGTACCCGACAGGGTTGCCCATTATCTCCCTTATTATTTGCCCTTATACTCGAACCCATGGCCCAATACATCAGAACAAACCAAACTATAACTGGCATTGAAGTAGGAGGTATTACACACAAATTATGTATATTTGCAGACGATATATTACTTTTTCTATCATCACCACAGGTCTCTGGTCCTAACTTAATACCAGCTCTTGATGGATTTGCAGCCCTATCCGGCCTTATGATTAATCCTAAGAAATGCCTAGTGCTTAATATTTCACTCACAAACATGGAATTGATCCCGGCTAGGGCTGCACTCCCATTCACATGGGCAGAAAAATCAATCCCATATCTTGGAATTCATTTAACAGCATCTCATTCTGACTTATTCTCAACCAATTATCCTCCTGTATTAAGACAGATCACAAATCTAATAAAACAATGGTCGCAACTTCCTTTATCCTGGATAGGGAAGATTAATGCAATCAAAATGACTATTCTACCCAAATTGCTTTATCTATTCAGAGTCCTCCCTATTCCAATTCCTTCCTATTTTTTGAGAATAGTACAAAAAAGAGCAACTTCGTTTATATGGGGCTCTTCTAAACCACGTATACCTATACACACACTACATCTTCCCAAAAATAAAGGAGGCCTGGGATACCCTAATTTTACTAACTACTACAGAGCAGCACATTTGGCCAGTCTGTCCAAATACCATGCAAAACAGGAAATCCCATTATGGGTATTTATAGAGGCTTCAGAAAATGACCCTCTATTAATATCAAATTTATTATGGCTTGATCCTAAAGACCGCTTTAAAATTCATAATCCCATAACTAAACACTTCTTATCTCTCTGGGATAAACTAAAAACCAAATATCAGTTACAATCTCCACACAATCCTCTCCTTTCTTTTATCAGAAATCCGGCCTTTTATCTGGCATGGATCTACTCAAATTCTTTTAAAGCTTGGACAACATCAGGAATTCAGACACTAAATGACTTCATAGCATCTAAATCATTCCTTTCATTCCCATCGCTTAGAGAAAAATATGATCTACCAAACTCTGAGATATTTAGATATCTCCAAATCAAAAATTTCTATACACCATTCCTAAAGGGGGATACACCATTATCCCAATTATCCATTTTTGAATCAATCTGTACAAAAGATCCATTTGCTAAAGGTACAATTTCATCACTTTATAATCAATTATATGGAGTAGCAAATCTTAATAGACCCTCTTACGTTCAGAGGTGGGAGGAGGACCTGGGACGAACTTTAGAAGACACGGACTGGTCTAACATATGGCTCACATCTAAGTCATCTTCACCCAACATCTTAGCACTGGAGACAAATTATAAAGTCCTAACTCGCTGGTACCTTGTACCCGCTAGAGTGGCAAAATATTCACCTAATACCTCAGCTCTTTGTTTTCGAGGATGCCCAGAAATAGGCACATATTTACACATATGGTGGACGTGCCCAGTAATCCAAACCTTCTGGAAGGAAGTCTTCATGATTGCATCTAAAATATTAAAAAAAATAATACAACCAGATCCATATTTAACTTTACTTAATCTAAAACCGGAATGGTTAACACTCTCTCAATTCAAACTTATGATCCAACTAATAACGGCTGCAAAACAAACAGTGGCCAAGGCATGGAAATCTCCTACATTGGTACTAGCAGAAACAATTCACAGAATGAATAATACAATGTCCTATGCTAAGATGGTAGCCATCGATCAAAATCAAATTCCAAAATTTGAAAAACTTTGGCATCCTTGGATAAAACAACAGTTCCTTTCAAACTTCAATGACTCTGTCCTGTTGCCATGTTAACAGATTAAATGACTTACAGAGACACCCATTCTAAGGCTTCAAAGAGAACTAAAAAGAATAATAAACTGACGAGCGGGACAACCTTGTGGACCATACCTCTACCTTTCAACCCCTTTTCTTCTTTCTCTTTCCTTTTCTCCACCTTACGATTAAAGCTCATTATCAGAATTTATTTGACCTATATACACTCTACTTGTAAACAATATGTATAGTAGGTATAAATCATTTAAATACCTACAAAAGTAACTAAGGAAATGATATATATCTTTAATTTAGGTTTACGTGAACCCAATGTTTAATATTTGAAATTTCATGATATTTACCTATATAAACCCTACTGTAAAACAATGAGCTTACTTTATAGATCCTTGTAAACTTACTTTATGTATCTTTATAACATTGTATACTCAATAAACTTCTTTTGACAAGGAAATTTTGGAGGTGTGCTGGTTGGAGTGGATTGTAGACCTTTTGCACTGATTTTACACTGATTAATGTGACATTGACCAGAAATAAAGAATTTCAGACATCTCCTATATTTATAAAGCCATGCTTCAGTAGGAGATATAAATCTATATTCAGTAGCTAATGCAAAAGTAAATAATGTCTTCTCTATCTTATAATTTTAACAATTTTGATACATCTTCTATGCATATTAGAGGTTTATGCAGTGTATTTATGTGTGTAATATGTGTTTATCCAATAGTTTTCTGAATTTTGATCACACATGACACCATCCTCCACCATATTTATTTATGTATATTTATTAATTGTGCATATAATTTTAAGAATTTATTAAAGGAGGGAACATTGCAAATTACTGTATAGCCATATAAACTTTTAGGGGGTTATTTACTAAAGGAAAATCCCCTTTGCACTGCAAGTGCACTTGAAAGTGCACTTGGAAGTAAAGTCACCGTAGATCCGAAGGGGACATGCAAGGAAATTAAAAAAACTGCATTTTAGCTTGTACATGATTGGATGATAAAATCAGCAGAGCTTCCACTCATTTCAGATCTACCCCTTAGATTTAGAGCCACTGCACTTCCAAGTGCACTTGCAGTGCAAAGTGGATTTTCCTTTAGTAAATAACCCCCCCCCCCCCCCCATTGTTTAATTGTAGCCTGATCAGTTAGGAGTAGATTTCCTATTGTTATTATGGGGGTTATTTATGAAAGGTAAATCCACTTTGAACTGCAAGTGCACTTGGAAGTGCAATCGCTGTAAATCTGAGGGGAAGATCTGAAATAAGGGGAAGCTCTGCTGATTATATCATCCAATCATGTGCAAGCTAAAATGCTCTTTTTTATTTGCCTTGCATGTCCCCCACGGATTTACAGCGACTGCACTTCCAAGTGTACTTGTAGTGCAAAGTGAATTTGCCTTTCGTAAATAACCCCCTATGTGTTACTTTACTATGAACGTAATCATTACATTTTGGATGCTATAATAGCTGCTAAGCCAATTGTACATGCTGCTAGCTGTCAGACCAAACTTGCAGATGTCACTTCAGCCTGAAGATAGCAGCATGGCTTTATTTAGTGCTGTAATTGTCAGATACAAATGCAATATTAACTAACTAAAAAAAAATAAAAATAAATTATATTTCAAATTTTTTTGGTTTGTCAGCCTATAATAAAACATGAGCAGTGCATGTATTTAAACAGTGTTGCCCGTGTCTGTAAATATTATTAAAAATGATTTAAGCAGGTAAATTAGTAATAAAATTATGGTCAAGTTAAACAACACACTGAAGCTGCAAAACATGGTTGGGACATTTAGGCTTCAATGACCTCAAAAATGGATAAACAATAGATAAATGATCAGTGTATATTTGCTTGTGTCAAGAGGCAGCTGTAGGACTAGGAATGTTATGCCACGTACACACGATCGGATTTTCAGATGGGAAATGTTGGATGTGAGCTTGTTGGCGATAAGTCCGACCGTGTGTATGCTCCATCGAACATTTGTTGTCCGACTTTCTGCCAACAAATGTTGGCTAGCATGTTCTCAAATTTTCCGCCAACAAATGTGTGTTGTTGGATTTTCCGATCGTGTGTACACAAGTCCGTCGGACAAAAGTCCAAAGTACAAACATGCATGCTCGGAGGCAGAAGCGGTCGGTCTTGTAAACTAGCGTTCGTAATGGAGAATTAACATTCGTGACGTGGAAAATTATGAAATCTCCAAATGCAGCGCACAATTCTCTTCTTCTTTAATGGGATAATAATGAAGCTGTTTTGCTGGTGATACTGATGGAGTTTTTGCAAACAAATTTTCAAAGTCTTTTTTTTTTCTAGTGATATCAAGAATAATATTATTATTTTTTTTTTATTTGTGCAAGTTACCACAACACCATTATCCCCTAGTATTTAAGAACAAAGATACAATTATGTTGGTGTCCCTTGTTAATTTTATTTTCATTGTATTTTTTAATATGTAACTGCCTACTCCCAAACTGTCATATGAAGTAAAACACATTGGGGGTTATTTACTAAAGGCAAATCCACTTTGCACTGCAAGTGCACTTGAAAGCGCACTGAAAGTGCACTTGGAAGTGCAGTCACTGTAGATCTGAGGGGATTATCTAAAATGAGGGGAAGCTCTGCTGATTTTATAATTCAATCATGTGCAAGCTAAAATGCTGTTTTTTTTTCCTTGCATGCCCCCCTCAGATCTAAAGTGACTGCACTTCCAAGTGCACTTTTAGTGCACTTTCAAGTGCACTTCCAGTGCACGTGTAGTGCAAAGTGGATTTGCCTTTAGTAAATAACCCCCATAGCCAAGTATTATTCTACACAATTTTTTTTATTGTGCATTGAAAAAAAAAAAATTAGACATGCTATCTGCCAATAGAAAATAACCAAAAAGTGCATTCTATGCATCCAAAAATATAGAAAATTTACCAAATGAAATCATTATTCAACCAAAAAAATAATGTCAAAGCAATAACTCCAAGGCCACTAATAAATAACACGTTATCTCCTCCGATTCCACAACATGTCTGGTTGACGAACGACTGTCCAGAAACGAACTGAAAAGCATGAAATGAAAAGCACGAACTGAAAAGCGCTAAATGAAAAACGTGAAAAGAAAAGCGAGAATCAATGCTACCAAACTTCTACTAACACAAAATTAGCAGAAGGAGCCCAAAGGGTGGCGCTAAAGAGCTGAAAAACCATGTAGTACATCTAGTACGCCACTACGTTCGTAATTGTTGGCCAACATTTGTGTGACCATGTTTATGCAAGCCAACACCCTTCGGACGAAATTTCACGGTTTTGTTGTCAGAAAGTCCGATCGTGTGTACGAGGCATAAGTGGTTTTTTTTTATGGAAGTAAGGGGTAAGTGAGAGGTACTAGAAACCATTATATCTCTCTCTATCCCATGGACAATATTCTTCAGAGCTTTGAGAAAAGAACAAAATGTTTTGCTGTAGAAATATATAGAACAGAAAGATTGATATTTGAGCTCAAAGTCTTCATTATAATCTCATTTACTGGATCAAGGTTCTTGAGCAGCAGGATAGAAAATTAAATAGACTATTAATACAAAATGCAATTCTCCCTAAGTACTATATATCTAATTTTAAAGCATGAAACATACTTTATCAAAATTGATAGCTTTTTCTGTGTAGTTTAATGAGACTACATAAAATATGAAAAGATGCTGGAAAGATACATTACACAACAAATGTAAATGTGTGGCATATGATAGAGAAGAGCCCCAGGCTCTTCTTCCTCCATTAAAAAGACTAGACAACATACGTCCTTCTCTCTAGGACAAGATTATACAAGACAAAAGAATATGGTACGATATGTAAAAACAGTACCGTATGTTTCTATTCTTCTGTAGGGTGACCATTCCCTTTCATCACATTAAGGATGTTCTATTTGGTTCTTTGGGGATCTGTACAGACCTGCCAGCCACATAGCAGCATGCCTGCCCTTACTTATTATGGATTATGATTGGAGATAATTCATCATATTTTAATAGAAAATAAAATTGGTTGAAAACAGTTCTGTATCTTGGCAAGGTCACAGAAGGATTTTTGAACAATGACATTTTCTTATGAATTCAGTTTAGATTAGGGATATCAACCTCTAAGCAGGCACTCTTGCTATTTATTTGTGATAATCAGGGAATTAGATGCGGTATGTATTATACGGGGAGTTAACCACTTAAGGACCGGGCCTCTTTTTTAGATGTGTTGTTTACAAGTTAAAAACAGGTTTTTTTGCTAGAAAATTACTTAGAACCCCCAAAAATTATACATTTTTTTTATAACACCCTAGAGAAAAAAATGGCGGTCGTTGCAATACTTTCTGTCACACCGTATTTACGCAGCGGTCTTACAAGCGCACTTTAAAAAAAAACAAAAAAACACTTTTTTAAATTAAAAAATAAGACAACAGTAAAGTTAGTCCAATTTTCTTTATATTGTTGTAGCGCTTACCTCCGAAGGAGCGACTGAATAATGGCTATATCTGTAATTCACGTTCACTACTCAACCCTCGCAGCCCATAGATTTAAAAGTCACAGTCCTTAATGCTTTTTCTTAATGCTTTATTCATCAACATAAACAGGGATGGGAGAAGGACTTTCTTTGAGATGCTCTTTTGTTACATTGTCATCTTACAATGATCCTTACAGAAAAAATCTATGAACAATTGCGGATAGTCAGGAAAATCATTTTAAACGATCTCTTCAATCAGAGACGATGGAAGTAGATTTGATAGAGAATAAGTTGATAAGAAGTCACTCTGAATAACTCCTTCTTCTGGATGACTTTAAAAGAACGATCCATATCTCTATATGTGTACTTGCAGCTTCACCGCTACCTCTTTACCACTACTTCCCACCGACATGGTACTTCCAGATTAAGCTAAAGGAGAGCCACTCTGAATAACTCCTCACGCTTGACTGATTGGAATCCCGGGGCAATGCTGAACTCAAAGTCATAGGCCATTACCGCTCATCTCACTGACTTGTGCACCAACAACCCTCAGTCTCTGGGATCAATAGTCCATGTGCCACTCATAAACGATCAATCGCCCAGTTTCCTTCCGTTTTGTTGCAAATTCATCCGCAATGATTCTCAGTTTCTCTACCTCTTTGTGGCCCGCTTCCTTCCCCACAGGGGCGGCCTACGACATCCACGACTACACACTGTAAGATGTCGGCTGTTCCTCCATGAGGATCGGATCTCCACCCTTCTCGCTGAGGTGAAGCTCCGTTGGCTCCCCGGAGGGGAAAAACCTCCAACTTCCCCCTCCGAGAACCAGGCTGGCTCTCCCGCTCCTCAGAGCAGGAGCAGGACTCCAACTCCAACTGACCCGACCTCCCGGACACCATGTGACCCCCTTTTATATGAGAGTCCTGGGATTACCAAGCAAATTAATGATTGGCCGAGACCAACACATAAACTACCTGTCACTCAAATATGGAAATCAACAAAACAGGCCTGCTGTAATAGCATCAGCCTGTCTAAATTTACCTGTCATAGAAAGCTAGCAAGAAAGGTCACCTACCTAAAAGTTGGTGCCCGCTACATTGTGAAAGATAATGTTACACCGAGTAAATTGATACCCAGCATGTCACGCTTAAAAATTGCGCCCGCTTGTGGAATGGCGACAAACTTTTACCCTTAAAAATCTCCATAGGCGACATTTAAAAAATTCTACAGGTTGCATGTTTTGCGTTACAGAGGAGGTCTAGGGCTAGAATTATTGCTCTCGCTTTAACGATCACAGAGATACCTCACATGTGTGGTTTGAACACCGTTTTCATATGCGGGCCCTACTCACATATGCGTTCGCTTCTGCATGCAAGCTCGGCGGGACGGGACACGTTTAAATTTTTTTTTTCTTATTTATTTTACATTTTATTTTTTATTTTTACACTGTTTTAAAAAAATTGTGTCACTTTTAATCCTATTATAAGGAATGTAAACATTCCTTGTAAGAGAAAAAAAGCATGACAGGACCTCTTAAATATGAGTTCTGGGGTCAAAAAAAACTCAGATCTCATATTTACACTAAAATGCAATAATAAAAAAAAAAATTGTCATTTAAAAAAATGAAAAAAAAAATGGCCCTTTAAGAGCTATGAGCAGAAGTGACGCTCATAGCGAATCCACCGCAGAGACCACTTTTATCTTGTACCGGACCTAGCTGCTGCCATAACAACGAGATCCATCCTCAAAGTGAGGACGTACATCGGCATGTGGTGGTCCGGAAGTGGTTAAATCTTTCAGGGACCTGCATCTTCACCCTTAAAGTAGTTATAAAATAATAAACATGGTATATTTATCTCCTCTTCTGGGGTCCCCTGTTGGTGCACTTGGCTCCTGTTCTTCTGCATTTGCCATCGTAGCAAGCCACTTGTTGTGAAGGTGCTTGTGCAGGCTCGCTCCCAAACCGGGCTGCGTACCTCCATAGACATAGTATGGCTTGGGCCTGCCCCCCCTCCTCACAGGATTTGATTAACAGCACCAGGAGCCAATGGCTCTTGCTGCTGCCTCTCTGTCCTGTGAGGAGAGAGAGAGACAAGTGCCGCTGCAGATGGACACAGCGCTGTATTGAGAAAGGTAAGTATAAGGGGAGGTGGGGGAGTGATACAAATGCTGTAACATGTTTTACTTTGATGCAGGGAATGTACTAAAGTAATACTAAAGTCTCATTTTTTCATTTAAAAATAACAAACATGTTATACTTACCTGCTCTGCTCTTTCCTCCTCTTGGCTCCCTCTTTGGTGCTCCTGGCCCCTCCCTCCTTCTGAGTGCCTCCACAGCAAGCAGCTTACTATGGGGGCACCCGAGCCAAGCCGCTGCTCCGTGTGTCCTTTTAGACATGGAGTTCTGGCTCGGCCCTGCCCCCTCTCCCTCTTCATTGGCTCACTGACTTTGATTGACAGCAGCGGGAACCAATGGTGCCCTGTTGCTGTCTCAGCCAATAAGACAGCCGAGACTCTCGTGCAACACTGCTGGATCGAGATGGGGCTCATGTAAGTATTAGGGGGGCTGAGATCTGGCTGCTGCACACAGAAGGTTTTTTATCTTAATGCATAGATTGCATCGGGGTCAATTCACTAAGAATTAAATAACGCTGAAAAAATTGCGGTAAAATAATGCATGCGGAAACAAATGTGCAAATGTTCAGTTCACTAACAATTGTGCGGTAAATAACTACTGCAGTAAAGTTTTGATAATGTGGTAATTATCACATTTATCGCATTAAGTTGGTTGCTAAGCAGCGGGCAGGGAAGCCAGCGGTCGCGTCCTTGACAACAGATGACTCATCAGTGAAGAGTGCAGAGAATGCATTAAGGTAATAAACCTTCCACCTTTACAACCACTTTAGAGCTGAAGTCCAGGAATGTTTTTTATTGCATTCTTACATTAATCCACTGGGGAAGCTGACAATCACTGTATTGATCAGCATAAAAGGCATGCACAGGGTGTGTGCCAGGTGTGCCTGGGCACACCCTAATCACCACGTGCAGTACCATTTTGCCCATCTTCTCCACCTTGTCTCAATGTATTCATTGAGAAAATTCAAGGCATTCTGTAATGGGTGGTGGTGCCAAGTGAGCGACCCTCTGTGAGCAGTGTGTCCAGAGGGGAAACTGCTCAGCACAGGACCCAGAAGAAAGCAGCTATTACTGTAGTAGACCCTGACGTCACAGGGAATGCCACAGGGAAGTCCCCGTCAAGTCCCCGTGAGTCAGAGGGGGGTGGGGTCACCGGGTGGCCCGCCCTCCGTTATATAAGAACAGTCAGAAGACGAGAAGCGTCACACAGCGGGAGCCTCCCATCCAATCATGGATGCGGAGCAGCCCGAAAAGAAGATGAAGACAAGAAGATGAAGAGAAAAAGATGAAGAGAGAAGCGTCACACAGCGGGAGCCTTCCATCCAATCATGGATGCAGAGCAGCCCGAAAAGAAGATGAAGAGAAGAAGATGAAGATAAGAAGATGAAGAGAAGAAGATGAAGAGAGGAAGATGCCGCGGAGGAAGATGCCGCGGACGAGAACACCGGAAAAAGAAGAAAAGGATCGGAGGAAGAAGAAGATGGAGGAAGAAACCAAAGGAAGATAGAAGAAAGAAGATAGAAGATGGAAAAAAGAAGATAAATAAATAAGAAAATAAAATAAAGGAATTGTCAAAAACTGTCTCTTGTCATTTTTAAAATTTTTGACAATTTTTTTGTGAAATGGTAAGGGTACTTTTGTACCCCCTTACCATTTCACACAGTGGGGGACCGGGATCTGGGGGTCCCCATGTTAAAGGGGGCTTCCAGATTCCGATAAACCCCCTCACCAGTAGACCCCCACAACCACCGGCCAAGGGTTGTGGGGATGAGGCCCTTGTTCTCATCAACATGGGAACAAGGTGCTTTGGTGGGCTACCCCAAAGCACCCTCCCAATGTTGAGGGCATGTGGCCTGGTACGGTTCGGGGGGGGCGCTTTCTCGTCCCCCCCTCTTTTCCTGCGGCCTGCCAGGTTGCATGCTTGGATAAGGTCTGGTATGGATTTTTGGGGGGACCCCACGCCAATTTTTAAAAAAAATTTGGCGCGGGGTTCCCCTTAAAATCCATAGGGGATTTTAAGGGAAACCCCGGTATGAATTTTGAGGGGGACCCCTACGTCATTTTTTTTAAAAATTTTGGCGTGGGGTTCCCCTTAATATCCATACCAGACCTGAAGGGCCTGGTATGGAATTTAGGGGGACCCCCATGCCAGTTTTTTTTGGTTCGGGGTTCCCCTGTGGGGAAATCCCATGCAGTGTTTATCAATGAACTTTTATGTGTATTGTTGGACCGGCAATTCATTAATAGCCGCGAGTAGTTTTAAATGACTTTTTTCCTTTGAAATTTAATTTTGCTGTCAGACTGTTCTAAACACGGGAAACATGCGCCCCTTTACAGGCATACTATAGACACTCCCCAGGTATGAAATTTAAAGGAATATTACACTTTTATAGTTTGACTTTAAGCATTATTAAAATCACTGCATATAAGCCTTTAAAATTAGCACTTTTGATTTCTCCCATAGACTTTTAAAGGGTGTTCCGCGGCTTTCGAATTTGCTGCGAACACCCCAAATTGTTCGCTGTTCGGCGAACTGGCGAACAGCCGATGTTCAAGTCGAACATGAATTTGACTCGAACTCGAAGCTCATCCCTAACTGTCACCAGTCAGTGTCCCTAATCACTGCCACGCCAGTTATATGATAGTGCTATACTGCACTGGTGACAGTATGCACAACATTTTAAAAATATTTAAAAACATTTTTTTTCTTAATTTTCTCTTCCAAAAAATTGTGACAAAAAAATACAACTTCAAAAAACTCACCATATCTCTTACTAAATACCTTGGACTGTCTACTTTCCAAAAGGGGGTAATTTGGTGGATATTTGTACTGTCCTAGCATTTTCAGGCCTCAAGAAATTAGATGCCAGTACATCAGGATTGATCGTTTTTCATATATATATACCATAGCTTACGGACTGTATACCTTTCCTACAGACTAAATCATATACGCTGATTTGGGTTATTTTCACCAATAAAATGTAGTGGTATACATTTTGGCCTTAATTTATGAAGAAAGATTATTTATTTGCAAAATGTTATAACAGAATTTGAGAAAAAAAACTTTTTTTTCCAATATTTTCAGTCTTTTTTATATTTATTTAGCAAAAAAAAAAAACCCGGTGGTGATTAATTAACATCAAAAGAAACCTCTATTTGTGAGAAAAATTATAAAAAATTCATATGGGTACAGTGTTGCATGACCGCGCAATTTTTATCAAAGTGTGACAGCGTTGAAAGCTAAAAATTGGTCTGGACAGGAAGGGGATGAAAGTGTCCGGTATTGAAGTGGTTAAACTATAAACCAAAGTTTTCTTTTTTTTTTTTACAAACATTATTTGAATAAAGATTTTATCCTTTACAAATATATTATATAACAAACATCACTGAAAAGGCCATTAAAAAGCATCTCTTGTATGGAGCACCTTAAGCTTAGCTTTTCTTTTCCTTGAATGTCCTGTAAGAAAAACAGGTTTTCTTATCCAGATACAGTAGCACACATTATTTATTTATTTTTTATTTATTTCAGGTACTTATATAGCGCCGTCAATTTACACAGCACTTTACATATACATTGTACATTCACATCATTCCCTACCCTTAAGGAGCTTACAATCTAAGGTCCCTAACTCACATTCATACATACTAGGGACAATTTAGACAGGATCCAATTAACCTACCAGCATGTCTTTGGAGTGTGGGAGGAAACTGGAGTACCCGGAGGAAACCCACGCAGGCACAGGGAAAACATGCAAACTCCAGGCAGGTAGCGTTGTGGTTGGGATTCAAACCAGCAATCCTTCTTACTGCTAGGAGAGGGTGCTACCCACTACACCACTGTGCCACTGTTATACCACTGTTATAATTTTTTTCACTGTTTTAAGTTATTTTAGTATCTAAAAAAAGAGCCTTCGTCTTTTTTTAACATGAAAAGAGAAAAATACTAATTGTAGAAAGTATATCACAGCATTACAGCTGACTATGAATGTGATATAAACAATACCCTTCGCCACGTACACACGACAACAAAACCGTGGATTTTTTTCTGAAGGATGTTGGCTCAAACTTGTCTTGCATACACACGGTCACACAAATGTTGGCCAAAAATTCAGAACGTGAGAACGCGGTGTCGTACAAAATGTACCACGAGCCGAGAAAAAGGAAGTTCAATAGCCAGTGCAGTTCCTTCTGCTTGATTCTGAGCATTCGTGAGCTTGTACACACGATTGGACTTTCCAACAAGTTTTGTTGTCGGAAAATTTCAGAACCTGCTCTCAAACATTTGTGTGCGGAAATTCCGACAGCAAATGTTCGATGGAGCATACACACGGTCGGACTTTCTGAGAACAAGCTCACATCAAACATTTCCTGTCAGAAAATCCGACCATGTGTACGTGGCTTTAGGCTACATTCACATGAACAATGGAAAGAGAGAGTTTGCTGTGTTCAGAGACAGCTATACCACCTCCGCATACAGCAACACTGTGCTATAGCTGTATACAAGCTGGCTGATTACCTGCAGTGCAGAAAGACCAACCCTGAACACACAATGGTTACATCCAATCAGAGGCTCTATTGGCATGTAACAACTTTGATGAGTACAAATCTGGCAATTGCCCCTGAGAACTGCGGCTGTTCACACACAGTGTGTGCAGTTGTTTTGTCAGATTAGGTGACCCATCAGAATCTGTAACGGAAGTGACGTTTCGTCGCCGCCATCTTGCTACACCCCGCACTCTTCCACAGTAAGGATACACTGAGAAGGGGGCAAGTGGACATCTTGTTACACCTACTGGAGTTTTGCATTTTACACATTTTTTTAACAGTAAACTGAGTTTATATAGTGAAATACAGTACTTACAACTCTGTGTGAACGTTTAGATGTTGAATTTTAAAAGAAGCGAACATTTGTCCGACTAGCAAACCTGTGAGATGAGCAGGCTTGCTGCAGCTTTTAAAATTCAACATCTAAATAGTAAGCCGGAGTTCTAAGTACTGTATTGTCTCAGTGTATCCTTACTGTGGAGGAGTGCAGGGTGTAGCAAGATGGTGGCGACGGAACGTCACTTCCGTTAGATATTCTGATGGGTCACCTAATCTGATGAAACACAGGCAGCATTTACAACTACTGGAAAAATCTACTGATTTTTGTCGGTGGCTACCCCGATCTGCTGCTCTTCAGACATCTGAATGTAGCTTTATAGTATTTCAGTTGGAATTGTGTTTTAAATGTTGGTAGTAGAATAATAATGAAAATCATTTTGCAGAATTTCAATAAGGCTTTGTTTACATGGGACATATGCATTTATGTCCCTTGTGAAGCTGTGTATTCCTGCGTGGGAATGTGAATGTGGTCGTCTACCACCCTGCACAACCAGGCACACAAATTTCCAGTCGCTCAGAGACAATAAATAATCCTTGCAGCTTTGTTTGTTTTTATTTTTAGGGGAATTGAACTTGGATGGGGAAAGGTGGATATAGGATACCCATTTGATCAATGAAACTCTGTAGGGACTTGAACTATATACACTCCAGTATATACATTCCTTTCTCCTCTACGTCCAGCACACACTTGCTTGCAGACTATCACTCCCAGGGCCAGCTAGCTCAGGTTTCAGAGTCAGCACAATCTCAGCTGGGTGTGATTGAATGTCCTTTGCAGGCAGGGACCGCTAGCCCCTATAGCGTAGCAAAAATGGATGTCTTTGGTGCTAGCTGTCCTATCTGTGGCTACTGCTCCCAGTACCATCTCTTCAGGCATTGTCAACCCTCCTTACGGCAGCTGCCCCTTTCCACCACCCAAGCCACCACACTTCCTGACTGGCTCTGAACCCATCCCCGACTGCTCCATCTCAGTCCTCTCAGGCGTGCCTCCCAGTCCTCCTGACTGTGTGTCACTCACCAGCCCTCTTGGCTGTTCCTGTTCCTCCTGGAGACTTGCCCAGCAGTCTTCTCCCACTGCCCTCTCCTTGCTCCCAGTGCCTCCTGGCCAGGACACCTCTGTGGGTCTTGAGAAGGTCCCATCCGCACTCGAGCCCAGGCCCAAGGTAACCCCCCCAGACTGGGGAGCTTACTTCCCCTCCCATCTTTCTAGAAGGTTCCAGTACATTGTAGAAACATGGGGAGGTCTCAGTGATGTTGCAGCTCTCCCTGGATCTCTGCCCAAACCAGGAAAAACACAGGGAGGCTTGGCTGCCAGCCAAACATACAACAATTTCCAATCAGCACAAGTCCCACAGACACTTCTTACATGGCAACCAATCTGTGTTTAACAGTTCTCTTGATCTAGGTGTTGCAGCTCCCTTGTATATCAACTGGGTGGTAGACTGCAATCTTTAACAAATATATGGAGAAAGAGAGAGCATAACCAGCCTAGTGTGATAACGTTTATTTAAAATCTTTTATAAAAACAAAATGTTGCACTCATAAACAGAGACTTGGTAATCGCAGTTACACCAACAGGTGTGCCACCTGTCCCGGTCTGTTTCAAGGACTGAGCTCCAAGACTCAAAGAGCGGGGATGGATGATGTAAAATCCTGGCTGCAGCATCCCGCTGGACAGCACTAGCAGCCACGCATGCGCTCAGACCAGCCAGCGATGCGTGACGTCAATCACGGCCATGATAGGGTGGATCATCTACCCGAGTGGTTGTTATGACAGGTTCCGGAGGCTCAGCCTCCTTCTTCAGGTCACACCCTTCCTATCCTTCACCACATTATATATGGGACCCAAACCCCTCCCTGGAAAAGATATAATCATATATAGTGCCATAAAAATTAAGATCATAACTGCAGTAATATTATTAACAGTATCAACTCAGATTGAGAGAAATTTTTTCTGTTGTGTTTATTCTCAATGTGATTTCTCTCAGTGTGGGTTGTACTGTTAATAAAATTACTGCAGTTATAATCTTAATTTTTATTGCAGTATATATGATTCTTTTAATTATTAACCTTTAATGAATAATGCATTTTATGGTAGGTTGCTGGTTACCCATCCTTTTTAATATTAATGTTATGTGAACTTAATACTCCCGACCTGGTTCCTTTAAGATCTTTTCCAGGGAGGGGTTTGGGTCCCATATATAATGTGATGAAGGACAGGAAGGTTGTGACCTGAAGAAGGAGGCCGAGCCTCCGAAACATGTTGTCTTAGCAGCCGCCTGGGGAGATGATCCACCCGTTACTACCTCCTATCGCGGCCAGGATTGATGTCACGCAGCGCCGGCTGGACATCATCCAGCCCCGCTCTTTAAGTCTTGGAGCTCAGTCCTTGTAACAGACCGGGAGAGGAGACACACATATTGGTGTAACTGCGATTACCAAGTCTCCGTTTGTAAGTGCAACTTTTTGTTTTTATACAAGATTTTAAACGTTATCACACTAGGGCAACCGTGTGCTCTCCTTCTCCCTATAATTGTTGGCTGTCAGCCAAGCCTACACAAATTTACCTACACTCAAACATAAAAAAACCTATCTACACTTCTAGCACTAGAGGGTGCTACACACAGGTATTCTGTACATCCCCCTGCAGGAAGCCCCATAGCTCTCCATTGGGAGGCAGCAGCTGCACGAACACAGCCACTGCTCCCAATGTCACATCTATGCAGGTGCATGACCCTGAATGCCCGCAGGGTTTGTTCAGAGCTGTGCATCTGCACAGATGTAACATTGTGTCTGTGCAGACATTGCGTCCCAATTGACAGCTAAGGGACTTCCTGAATGGGGATGCATGCAACACCTGTGCATTCCTATGTGGGTAAAAACGCCTGTCACACGGGACACAGATGCATATGCCCCATGTGAATGAGCCCTAACAGTCCTTGGTAAAACATATTAACAAGCATAATTCTCCCAAACTCTTAACATGTGGGGGATTGCCCCATCATTGGTACTTTTCCACATCTCATACCTCCCATCTTTTTGAAATGGGAACAAGGGACACCCCCCCCGCTACACTCCCTTAAAGGAGAATTATAAAAAAAAATATTAGTTAAACCCACAAGTGCTTTTTTTTTACCACTACTAGTCCTTTATACTGGCTTTTGAAATTTACTAATGCAGCAATTTAAAAATTGGATGAAAGGTTTAGCACTGGGAAACACTTTTTGAAAGATAAAAAGTGCATTTTATATACAACTATATAGATCAGACCAAAATGAGGGACAAATGAGGAGGAATGAGGGACAGAGAGACATTGTTCCAATTCAGGGACAGTCCCTCAAAATCAGGGACAGTTGGGAGCTATGACACCTGTATCACCAACTGATGTAGCTCTAATATAAATGACATTAAAGGAACTCATCATGATAGAATCCCTTCAGGCTTCCATTAGTGAGCCCTCCATTTGAGAATACTAGTTCTCTGGCTGTCATGCTAATGTTTTAGAAACATAGAAAACATAGAAACATAGAAAATTGATAACAGAAAAGGACCAAGTAGTCCACCAAATCTGCCCATTTTTTTTTTGTTTAGTTTTTTTGTGTTTTTTTTTCTGGGGGGATTTTATTGTTTTTTGTTTGTTTTTTGTTAACTTTGTTGTCCAACTATAGCTCTTTTTAGCTTTAATTCTGTCTTTGACCTGGGTCTGTGATGCAAGAGTACTTATAGCGGAGCTCCACCCAAAAGGGGAAGCTCTGCTTTTTTGCCTCCTCCCTCCCTCCGCTGCCACATTTGGCACCTTTTGGGGGGAGAGGAGCCTGGTTTTGACCTTCTCCTCCCCCTGCAGCTGGCCAATTCACAGAGCGCATCGCGATTCACACAAGGCTTTATTGCCGGTTTCCCCTAGCGGAGATGGTGGCAGCAGCACCCGATAGCTGATTGAAAAATCGCCTCAGGTGAAGACACTGCTGGATTCCTGGACAGGTAAGTGTCCTAATATTAAAAGTCAGCAGCTACAGTACAGTCATTTTTCTTCTGCAGGAGCCTGGAGCTTCTCTTTAACCACTTCCCGCCTGGCCTATAGCAGGATGACGGCTGGGCGGTGATTATGTTATCCTGACTGGACGTTATATGAGGACTTACAGGATAACATGCCTGCACGCTCCCGCAGGGGCGTGCAGCACAGCAATCTGAGGTGCTGTGTGTCAGTCTAACACACTGCATCTCTGATTGTGGTATGGAGCCTCTGACGGAGGCTGCTTACCACGTGATTAGCTGTGATTAATCACAGCTGATCACAGCATGAACCCAGAAGTGCCGGTAAATGGCTTTTCTCAATTCGCGCTGACAGGGAGAGCCGATCGGCGGCTCGCCCTGTCAGAGGAGGGGGGTCTGTGTTGATGATCAGCACGTTATCAGCGCAGCCCCCATGAGTGGTGCCCATCAGCTGCCAGTCAGTGCTCACGACAGTGCCAATCAGTGCCCACCACAGTACCAATCAGTGCCCATCACAGTGCCCATCAGTAACACCTGTCAGTACCTCATCATCAGTGCTGCCCATCAGTGCCATCTTTTAGTGTCCATAAGTGCCCATAAGTGCCACCTGTCAGTGCCCATCAGTGCCACCTGTCAGTGCTCATCTGTGTCGCCTGTCAGTGCCCATCAGTGTCACCTCTCAGTGCCCATCAGTGCCACCTATCAGTTCCCATCAGTGCTCCATATCAGTGCCACCTATCGGTGCCCATCAGTGCTGCATATCAGTGCCACCTATTAGTGCCCATCAATTCTACATATTAGTGCCTCCTCATCAGTGCCCATCAGTGCCACCTCATCAGTGCTCATTAGTGCCGCCTCATCAGTGCCTGTCAGTGAAAGGGAAAACAGCATTTTATAACAAAAATGAAGAAAAACATATTTTTTTTCAAAATATTCAGTCTTTTTTAGTTTGTTTAGCAAAAAAAAAAACCCAGTGGTGATCAAATACCACCAAAAGTAAGCTCTATTTGTGGGAATAAAATGATAAAAATTTAGTTTGGGTACAGTGTTGCATGACCGCACAATTGTCATTCAAAATGCCACAGTGCTGAAAGCTGAAAATTGTTCTGGGCAGGAAGGGGCAAAAGTGTCTGTTATTGAAGTGGTTAAAGTGTATGTTGCCCCATTTTTCTATTCTATGTATTTTTTAAAAATGTATATCTTTCAAGCAGTGGTCTTCTACTGTTTCACTGACTCCATTCATCAGAGGTACCTGGTGATCTGCCAGTACCCCTTACTACTTCTTGGAAACTGACCATACAAAGAACAGAAGCACATCCATGCTTGCATAGTCAGATTGCATCCCTGGGCTTGCTGATCAGAGATACAGGATGCTGTACACATGCATGGTATCTGTATCTTTCATAGTCTGTTTACCAGCCATGCCCCCTGCCCAGGCCTGCTTTGCTGACTGATTGTCTTTTGAAGCTGCAGCCTTTTGGATTGTGGGGCGGAGAAGGCATGGTCTTCTGGGGTGCAGAGTACAGACAGGGAATTTACTTTCTTGTCTCTGTGTGATATAATGAACTGCCAATCCATGTTGCTTAGAAGATGACATGCAAGAATGCTGTACATGCATAGTTGCCAACAGTCATGATTTTCCCAGAACAACCCCGATTTTGGGACCCTCGTCCCGATCGGAGGCCATCCTGATTCGGGGTTTTGCCTTTTTTGCCCAGGGAAATCGGGAATGTTTGCTTTTGCACTTTTGCAGCAGCTGGCTTCAACAAAATGGCCACCAGCGCCGCTGCTAGATCGTTCCCCTTGTGTTCAGTGGAGAGAGGAAGGGGGCTCGACCCGTGCAGCCAATGAATCGGCTTCTCTCTTCACAATACTGAAGCCAGGGTTAGCTGCACGGATTGGCCCCTCCCCTCTTCACTGAACACACTGCGCCGGCCGCTCAAGAGGAGTTCCTTCTGCTCTTGTCCCTCTCTCTCAGTGTAAAGCCCAGGCAGCGATGTAACTGTAATGTAATTAACTATATACAGGAGGGGGGTTAACTATATACAAGAGGGGGGTTTAACTATATACAGGAGAGGTGGGGTGGTTAACTATATACAGGAGAGGTGGGGGTTAACTATATACAGGAGGGGGGTTAACTATATACAGCAGGGGGGTTAACTATATACAGGAGGGGGGTTTAACTATATACAGGAAGGGGGTTAACTATATACAGGAGGGAGGGTTAACTATGTACAGGAGGGGGGTTAACTATATAAAGGAGGGGGGTTAACTATATACAGGAGGGGTTTAACTATGTACAGGAGGGGGGTTAACTATGTACAGGGGGGTTAACTATGTACAGGAGGGGGGTTAACTATGTACAGGGGGGTTACTATGCAAAGGGGGGGTTAACTATGTACAGGGGGGTTAACTATATACAGGAGGGGGGTTAACTATATACAGAGGGGTAACTAGGGGAAGAGGGGTAACTATGTACAGGGGGAGGGGGAAACTATGTACAGGGGGGGGTAACTATGGCTCTGCCTGGGACACTGATGTAGGGACTGAGGCTGGGAACACTGGTGTAAAGACTGGGGGTACCCGATGCAAGGAGGGACTCTGCTGGGGGCACCTGATGCAAGGACAGACTCTGCTGGGGACACCTGATGCAAGGACAGACTCTGGTGGGGACACCTGATGCAAGGACGGACTCTGCTGGGGGCACCTGGTGCAAGGACGGACTCTGCTGGGGGGCGCCTGATGCAAGGACGGACTCTGCTGGGGACACCTGATGCAAGGACGGACTCTGCTGGGGGCACCTGATGCAAGGAAGGACTCTGCTGGGGACACCTGATGCAAGGACAGACTCTGCTGGGAACACCTGATGCAAGGATAGACTCTGTTGGGGACACCTGATGCAGGAGGGGTAACTATGGCTCTGCCTGGGACACTGATGTAAGGACTGAGGCTGGGAACACTGGTGTAAGGACTGGGGGCACCTGATGCAAGGAGGGACTCTGCTGGGGGCACCTGATGCAAGGACGGACTCTGCTGGGGGTGCCTGATGCAAGGACGGACTCTGCTGGGGCACCTGATGCAAGGATGGATGCTGCCTATGGCACCTGATTCAAGGACAGACTCTGCTGGGGGCACATGATGCAAGGACAGACTCTGCTGGGGGCACCTGATGCAAAGACAGACTCTGCTGGGGGCACCTGATGCAAGGACGGACTCTGCTGGGGGCACCTGATGCAAGGACTGACTCTGCTGGGGGCACCTGATACAAGGATGGACTCTGCTGGGGACACCTGATGCAAGGACAGACTCTGCTGGAGACACCTGATGCAAGGACAGACTCTGCTGGGGAAACCTGATGCAGGGGGGGTAACTATGGATCTGCCTGGGACACTGATGTAAAGACTGAGGCTGGGAACACTGGTGTAAGGACTGGTGGAGACACCTGATGCAAGTACGGACACTGCTGGGGGCACCTGATGCAAGGATGGACTCTTCTGGGGGCACCTGATGTAAGGAAGGACTCTGCTGGGGGCACCTGATGCAAGGACGGACTCTGCTGGGGGCACCTGATGCAAGGACAGATTCTGCTGGGGACAGCTGATGCAAGGACTGACTCTGCCTGTGGCACCTGATGCAAGGACGGACTCTGCTGGTAACAGCCGACGTGGCAGGTGACATGCTCAGGGATCCCACTGATTCGGCATTATGGTGAGTCGAATGATTTCATTTTATATTACAATGTAATAATAGAAATAATGCACTTCAATCATCCTGGCACCATAACAACCATGGTGCCGGGATGATTGAAGTGCTAACACCAGATGTTTGGAGTATCTTTATCTGCTGATTGCTAAACTTTCTAGAATACACATATTTCTATTTTTGTGTAGGATCTGGGGCTGCTGTCCCTCCATCCCTCTACCCCCCTTTCCCCCTTACCCTCTCCATCCCTCATTCATCTCAGACTCTAACCAGACCCCCTTTGAGCCATGCCCATTTAAGCCACACCCACTATTGCACGTAAACCATGCCCATTTTTCGCTGCGCCGCGCATTTTACAATGTTGGCAACTATGTACATGAACAATAAAAGATGACAAAATCATAGAAAAAGTAAAGGCTAATATGATACCTAAATATGCACTCTAATAATGTGTCTTTGCAGTTGTGCATTCACAACTATCATAGTCAGGCAACTATCATTTTTTGCAGCATAGCAATGGCAGACCCAATACTTTCCTTGTAGCACAGTCATTTTAACCTGATGCATATATTAGTGAGAGTCAGTGGCAGTGAGGTGCAATGTTTGGTGGCAATTCCTGATGAGCAGTATATCTGTTTACACACCTCCTCTCCAGGTAGATAGAAGATTGCCACCTGTGAGAGCATGCAAAAAACTCTAGAGAATATAAAGAGGGAAAGGTGGGGGTTACATATGCAAAGCAGACTTTTTTGTATTTTCTCCAACAGCCATATTCATACTACAAGTAGCCATAAGCCTATTCTACAAATACAAGAAATAACTAAAAATATACTGTTTGTAAGATTTTTGCAAAGACACAAAGAGAATGCACATACACATTTCCTAACAGCTGCTCTATGACAAAATGATCTTTTTAAAAGGATTCAAATTACAGCATTCTTGTTCAATTTAAAAAAAAAACACACAAATGAGACTTGCAGTCAGCAGGGTGCCTACATTTGACATCTGGCGTATAAATCTCAATTGTGCCTGCTTATAATACATTAATAAGTCTGTGAACTAAAACAATTAAAGCTGAACTCCAGGGAGGTATATAAAAGATTCATTAAAGTGAATATGTCATAGGGAAATATGGCACTGCTATTGCTGACTAAGTTTCTGGCTTTTATGATGACCCCTCTGGCTTCAATACCATCAGAATCACTGACCTGAAAACCGTATTCTGTTCAGAAAAGTCAAAGTAAAATCCTAATGTGCATAATTGTATCATGTGATTCATATTCCTGAAGCAAGAGAGTTAGTATGATAGGCCAGGAAGTAAGCAGTTTCAGAAGGAGTGACAGCTTTGTTTATCTCATTAAAGGTTAAAATGAAGACCAAACTCTAATAATGCATTTATAACTGCTACTAATGAAAGTATCCAATTTTTTTTCTCAATATCAGCCTCCTGTAATCACCTAAATAACAGCATTCAGAATAGGAGAGGAAGGCCAGCACCATCAAGCAACAAACCAGGCTTTGTATCAGTACAGAAGGATGCCATTTCCAGTGTACTATCTTTCCTTCGTTGTCCAATCAGCATGGTGGAGTGTGTCTTGCTAACATCCATCTCACCACCTGTCCTCTGCATCCTGTTCCCTCGCAAACGCTCTATTCTACACTCTATAACCCACATCTACAATTTCTCCCTCTCTTCTGGCATCTTCCCCAACTCTCTAAAACATGTACTTGTCAGCCCCACATACTTAAAAAGCTCTCACTGGACCCATCCAATCTTAACAACCTACGCCCCATCTCCTTGCTCCCCTTCTTATCCAAACTCCTTGAACGTCTGGTCTACAACCGACTGAACGACCACCTTGCTGATAATAGCCTTCTTCATCCCATTAAGTCTGTATTTTGTCCTCAACACTCCACAGAAACTGCTCTCCTAAAACTAACAAATAATCTACTAATGGCCAAAACCAATCGACACTATTCTGTACTTCTACTCCTGGACCTCTCTGCTGCCTTTGATATGGTTGACCACCCCTCCTTCTCAAAATAAAAATCCACGCCTTTGATCTCCCTGACTGTACTCTTCGTTGGTTCTCTTCCTACTTATCCAACGCACCTTTAGCGTTACTTACAATTCTACTTCCTCCTCTCCTCTTCCTTTTTCTGTTGGGGTCCCCAAAGGTTCTGTTCTTGGACCTCTCCTATTTTCAATCTACACCTCCTCCCTGGGTCAGCTGATAGCCTCCCATGTCTTCCAATACCACCTCTACGCTGTCGTCACCCAAATCTATTTCTCTACCCCTCAGCTCACTCCTTCAGTCTTCTCACATATCACTAATTAACTATCAGATATATCAGTCTGGATGTCACATCACTTTCTTAAACATAATCTATCCAAAACCGAACTTATAATTTTTCCTCTCTCACGTACCTCTTCCCCTGATCTCTCTGTCAAAATCAATGGCACAACCATAAGCCCATCCCCGCATGCCAAGGTCCTATGTGTAGTCCTGGACTCTGAACTCTCCTTCACTGTCCAAATCTTGCCACCTCAACCTCCACAACATCTTAAAAATATGCCCTTTTCTAACTAATGACACAACAAAGCTCTTAATTCACTCCCTGATCATCTCTTGCCTCGACTACTACAACTCCCTCCTCATTGGCTGCCCTCTACATAGTCTATCCCCCCTTTAATCCATCCTGAATGCTGCTGCCAGACTTATCCACCTTACCAACCATTCTGTGTCTGCTACTCCTCTCTGTCAATCCCTGCACTGGCTTCCGCTCACCCAACATATTTAATTCAAAATACTAACAACAACTTACAAAGCCATCCACAACTCTGCCCCCAGCTACATCACTGACCTAGTCTCAGAATACAACCTAATCGTTCTCTTCGTTCTTCTCAAGACCTCCTGCTCTCTAGCTCCCTCATCACCTCCTCCCATGCTCGCCACCAGAGCTTCTCCAATCCTATGGAACTCCTTACCCCAATTTGTCTGATTATCTACTACTCTGTTAGCTTTTAGACAATCCCTGAAAATCCTCCTTTTCAGAGAGGCCTATCCTACCCCCACCTACTAACTGTATTTTCATTTTCTCCATCTGATCATCCCCCACAGTTATTACCCTTTGTTCCACTTGACCCTCCCTTCTAAATTGAAAGCTCTAAGGAGCAGGGCCCTCTGATCCCTCTTGTATTGAACTGTATTGTATCTGTACTGTCTGTTGTAAAGCGCTGCGTAAACTGTTGGCACTATATAAATCCTGTATAATAATAATAATAGTGCTGTAGCTGCAGTGAAGGTCTCAGGTCTGGTTGAAGTGTCTGACAGGTTTGACTGGATCACATGTCTGTAAAGATAAGTGTTTAAAGCAAAACTTTACAGCAAAAGCGAAGTTCCCCTTTAACACCCCCTTCCCCCTCCTTCTTCCACTTTTAGAGGTTTGTTTTTTATTGGGGGGGGGGGGGGTGCAAGTCCCCAGTGTTAGCAGGTACCTGCTTCCACTTCCGGTCTAGGTGATCAGAGAGGAAGTTTTCCCCATCACAGGTCCCACGAGGCTGTGGAGCCATTCATACAGCGCAGTGTGGCTTGTGCATTGCTTGTGCATTCGCAGTGAGAAACTGGCTGTGAAGCCACAAAAAAGTCACAGCCGTCTTCCCTTAGTAAAAATGCTGGTGTAGGGGACAAAAAGATTTGAGAAGAAGCAGCCCAGGTGAGGACAGTGCAGGACCCTTGGACAGGTAAGTGTCCTTTTTTTTAAAGTCAGCAGCTACAGTGTTTGTAGCTGCTGACTTCTATTTTTTTTCTTTTTTAAGACTGAAGATCCTCTTTAACCACTTGCTTACTGGCACTTATACCCCCTTCCTGACCAGGCCAATTTTCAGCTTCCAGTGCTTTCACACTGAATGACATTTGCGCGGTCATGCAACACTACCTAAATTTTTTTGAGACAGATAGAGCTTTGTTTTGGTGATATTTAACCAAGTCAGCTCCGGAAGGTTTCACCCCCTTCCTGACCAGAGCATTTGCTTTAACTGACAATTAACTGGCGACGCTGTACCCAAACAAAATGTATGTCCTTTTTTCCCCACAAATAGAGCTTTCTTTTGGTGGTATTTGATCACCTCTGCTTTTATTTTTTGCGCTATAAACAAAAAAAGACTGACAATTTAGAATAAAAATAATATTTTTTACTTTCTGCCATAAAACATATCCAGTAAAAAAATATGTATTCTGCTACATATTTTTGGTAAAAAGAATCCCAATAAGCGTATATTTGTTACTAGTAATGTTGGCGATCAGCAATTTTTAGCGGGACTGTGACATTGCGGCGGACAAATCTGACACTAAGTGAAACTTTTTGGGGACCAGTGACACCAATACAGTGATCAGTGCTAAAAAAATGCACTGCCACTGTATAAATGACACTGGCAGGGAAAGGGTTAACATCAGGGGCGATCAAAGGGATAAATGTGTGCCTAGGGGGTGCTTGCTAACTGTGTGGGGGATGGTTAGACTGGAGGAAGAGAGAGATCCATGTTCCTGCTTAGTTTACATATCAGACCTCTGTTCTACCTCTTTACGAATGCTCGCCGGGTTCCCGGCAGACATTGTGGACCTGCTGATTGGCTCCTTCTGTGTCCAATCATCCCTGGCGGTGCGTGCGTGCGCTCCAGACCCGGAACAAGCGAACAACGTACAGGTACATTGTTTCACACAGCCAGGCCGCCCTGCCACAGTATATGTGCGGTGGGCGGTCCTGAAGTAGTTAATCACCACTGGGGTTTTTATTTTTTGCTAAACAAAGACATGACATTTTGAAAAAAAAATATTTCTTTGTTTCTGTTATAAAATTTTGCAAATAAGTAATTTTTCTCCTTCATTGATGTGCGCTGATGAGGCTGCACTGATAGGTGGCATTGATAAGGAGGCACTGATGGGTAGCACTGATGGGCAGCACTGATGGGCAGCACTGATGGGCACTAATGGGCAGCACTGATGGATAGCATTGATGGCACTGATGGGGCTGCACTGATGATCAGGACATTGATGATTCGTGCCCTGATTATCTGACTGCATGTCCCCTGTCAGGATTGCCGGTTACCGGCTCTCTTCTCTAGGGGGTGCGCGAGGGGAGTGGTTCTGGGAGGACGTCCATGGACCCCTCTCAAAACAGAGCCATGTTGTAGCTGTCTTACAGCTATGACGGGGTTAGGAAGTGGTTAAGGTGTAGCCCAGGCTTTTCTCCCTACCAAACCTTTAAAAAAGAGCTGAAGGCCAACTGTGGGAGATATTTTATGATTAATAATGGACTAATTTTGAGTTCTCTTTGAAATACACAGGGACCTATGGAATATCTCTTCCAGTTGCACTCACTGGAGGATATGACTTAGGTAAATACCTACATGGTTTACCATCCACTGTGTCCACCATTGCCACCTTGGGCGGTAATAGCAAAATACTGTATATAGCTTCTGCGTTGAGGCTGAATTCCAGGTATGGCAATTTTTACATGCTTGGGCCAATGTTATATGTATGTGTCATACCTGTGGGATTCCCATGGAAGATGGAAATCACTGTATGAGGCACTGCTACTACAGTGATCTCCACTAGGTTTTGGGTCCCATGCCAAGTCCTGTGCATTCATTGAGAAAATGCAAAGTGTTCTCTGAATGATTCTTGTGCCGAGCAGGTATCTTTCAGTGTTCAGTAACCAGCACGGCAGCTACTTATATTGGACATGTAGGCTAATGCAGATCATTGTAGTAGCAATGCCTAGAACAGTGATTTTCAGCTTTCACAGGGATCCCACAGGCATAGCACATGCATATTTTCATTGGTCCAAGCTATACAAATTTCTATACCTGGAATTCAGCTTTAATGTATGTTTTTCTTTTTTAACATCTCATGTTTCTCATAAACAATGCCTTATTTTTACTACAGTGTATCAACAAGTCGATATCTTGGGGCCAGAGTTCTCTCTTCCTCTAACTACATCTTTCATTAATGCTTGTGCATTTGCCATGGTGTGGTTCTAGATGACCAGTCATTGTGTGTATAATGTTATTGAATGATATACATTTATCATATAACAAATACAGAAATGATAATGCTACACAGATTGTGTCATGGATTTGTGGTAGGCTACTTACTCCTTTGTTTCCTTACAGACTTATCTCCTATGTACTTCTGAGGAAACTGCTATAATCACAGCTGAAATGCATCAAGTTGCCTTCATTCCAATGAGGATCCAGCAAAACACTGTAGAAATTTGCATGTAATATTACTGTGGGGTGTTCACTCGAGTGTAGCACTTTTATGAACTTCAGTCCAGCCAGTGAAGTATGTTTCAGAACATTTTAAAAACTCACACAGAAAACGATCCTTGCAGGGGTCTTCAGCATCACAACAACAAATAAATACATGCAAAGGGGGTTATTTACTAAAGGCAAATCCACTTTGCACTACAAGTGCAAACTACAAGTGCAACGTTCACTTGAAATTGCACTGAAAGTGCACTTGGAAGTGCAGTCGCTGTAGATCCGGGGGGGACATGCAAGGAAAATTAAAAACAGCATTTTAGCTTGCACATGATTGGATAATAAAATCAGCAGAGCTTCCCCTCATTTCAGATCTACCCCTCAGATTTACAGCGCCTGCACTTCCAAGTGCACTTTCAGTGCAATTTCAAGTACACTTTGCACTTGGATTTTCCTTTCGTAAATAACCCCCATAGTGTCTAAGTCTGTCTCTGAGTCTCTCTGCACAGACTCACTTTTGTCATGCCTGCCTGTTAGGTTACTCGATTATCCCCTAGGGGTTGAATCTTTTTTTTTTTTTTCTTTTTAGTTAGATATTTCTTTAAAGTGAACATAGGCGTTGACTTAGACAATAGCCAATTACAGGTTAGCAGTTTGCATACATAGTGAGAATGAAACTAGCAGATAACACACTCTCATTTATTAGAAATCACATAATGTTCTCAGTGAATTGAAATTCAACAGTTTTGTTACAGTTTAAATAGACACTGACTAGAAACTACTCATTATTTGGAACTCACCACTTCGCTGTCCAACGTTGGTTGCACAGGCTCCTGCCTAATTATGTCCAGTCCTTTAATATACCTCCCTTATGCGATGGCCTGGTCAGTTCACCTCTCCTTGAGGTCCAAGTAGACACTCTCCCTGTGTGTGCTCAAACATACTTTTTGCATAGAAGCTTGTCCCCCAGGGGAAGAAGCTCTGGAAGAAGAACCAATGACAGCCCTGACTAAGGGAGAATCACACCTGAATAGATGAGGAATGCAGTCCATGTTCCTGTGTGATTCCAGTGCATACCTGTGTGGTGCGATTTTGCAACCTATTCATTTGAATGGTCTGCAAATCACCCTAGAATGGAGAAAAAATAATTAATGCACTACTTTTAAAAAGCATTTTAGTACCATGCGATCTGATGCCTGCAAGCACACAGCAGATTGCAAAGGCAGTACATTTGGGTGCAGTGTGGGATTTTCTGATTTTTCTTGTATGAAAATCGTACAAAAATGGCACGCAATAAACGAAAATCGTTCGTTCTGATCCTGTATGAGAAAACTGTTGAAGTTTGTCCCTTTGGGAATTTTCGTATGAAAAGTCAGAATTGGCTGTCGAAAGTTGTGTACACACTATGTGGAAATCGTACGAAAGTTCCTCGGACGCCCAATTTTCTTATAGCGTGTATGAGCCTTTAAAGCCCCCAATCTGCATAAGTGAGAACCTTGGGTGAGGTGGTTCTCACAGCAGCCCAACCTTACTGGATTGAATCCTAAAGCTGTCTCCTTTTCTTGGTGGAGCGGCAAGCTGCGGGGAGAACCCAAACTTCTTGGAGTCTTTGCAGAATTCAGTCTTGATTCATTTATTTATTTACTGGGAGTGCATTTTTTTAGTAAATGATGTGGTTTTATTCAGAACTTTACTCTCTCAATCAACATTGACTATTCTTAATCCTTATGCTGTTAGCATTGGTAAATAGATAGGAAAGTGTATTATATTTACTTGTTTTAAACATTTACATTTCTTCAGTTACTTCCTGGTTTCCATGTCTAGGCAAATTATTTCATACATCCCAGGAGTTTTCAGGAGGGGAGGAAGAAATTTCTCAGGTAAGTAGACCCTCCAGCCTGCATACCTGAGCTAAGGGCAGATGGATTCCAGATGCCAGGAAGTAAATTATCTGCCCTTACTGAAGGAGAAAATGCTACAGGGGTGTTTTTCAAGGTGATTTCTCAACAAAGTAAAGCTTGGAGACATGAATAGATGGGGTTGTTGGCGTTGAATATTACAAATTAATGAAATAGTGTTTTTGGTTTGTGCTGTTCAGATGCAGTGCAGTTAAAATGTGAATGAAACTATGGTCTATTTGTGTTTTTTTTTCTCTGAGTGGTAACATTGTACTCTTTTCCTGGAACTAGCTCTGACGTGAAAGAAGGTTTTTAACCCTCTAGTGTAGCTTATCCCAGCTGACTGAAAGGGGAAAGGGAACCTGCCCATTTTGACCTCTCATAATTTAAAGGTCCCAATAAAGAGGTGAGCGTTTGTCCAGCTGGTTCACGATAGAGGATTGCAAAACTGTAATGAGTTTATGCAAGATGAATCCAGACATTTGCGGTTGTTGAAGATCATTTATGAACTTTTTTGTGGTTGTTATTTATATGAGAACTTTGTTGTACTATTGCCTACTATTAACTACTCATACGCAACTTTTGTGATTGTTTGTGTTGTAACTGTTGATTACTTGGCATAGTTATTCATTGATTTTAACAGTAATTTGTCAGCACGGTGCAATTTTTCTTATATTTTGTGAAAGTTTGTCACAACTTTGAGCACTGCAGCTCAGTTTTGATTAACCGCTACATTGGTGAGCGTGGGCATTTTTCTTTACTAAAAAATAAAAACTCTTATGACTCTATACCAATTATGAGCTAGAAAGTGGAAATCAGAGTGATAAAATAGGGAATAATAAAGGAATCTCTGGAAAAAAAAAATTTTTTTAATGTATGTTTCAATGAAAAAAAACTATTTTTTTGTCCAAATTTTAACCCAAAAAAGAATACTGAAAAAAAACTTTCTGTGGTTAAAGTGACTTTTTAAAATACTTCTAACACTCTGTGAAGTTGAAGTGAAGCAGTCTATTTTTAGTGGCATAGATTGTATGCAGGCACTAATGCATGATATATATATATATATATATATATATATATATATATATATATATATATATATATATATATATATATATATATATATACATATACAGTATACACATTTGAGTGGCTTTCCCACTGTGTTCATTCAAATAAAAGAATGTGAAAGCTTTCCCTGTGGAGTGTTCTGAAATCCAAGGATTGCTCATACAGTGATGAGCTGTAAATTTTTTCTGTTATATTGTACAGAGATAAGCACTTGCTTGTTACCCAAGAATGCACAGATTAAAAAAAATAATAAAAAAAGTAAAGAAGAAGCTGCTATTATTGATTTTCCTTTCTGAAAATACTAGTTGCTTGGCTGTCATGTAAATATAAGAGCTCTAGTACTTTGAGTCACTGGCCTAAGATAAGTGTGACTTCCTGAAATCTTCACTTGTTTCAGGTTACTGACTCAGAAAGAATTGAAATTGCTGAATCCATCATGACAACCAGTCATCTGGCATTTTCAGAAGCGGATCAGGAATCGCAACCTCTCATTTTCTCTCAGTACTGCTTTTTTTTTTTTTTAAGGATATATACAATTTGTATGCACTTTTTATATCATATTTTTGAGCTGTAATCTGTAACCAACTGATGTGTAGCATGACTTTTTTTTTAAATCTGAAAGCAATCTCATGAATTGCGGTCAAGAGCTGAGAGCAATCTTGTTTGAGAGCCAGGCAATTTTCAATGAAAGCAGTAGCTGATGGAGGATTGCTACAGGAGATTATATGCTGTGTGCTGTGTGTTTAAAAGAATTTGAGGATATAAACACCCAAGTGAACATAGGCAACAGTAGAAAGCTAGTGTACAAGTGGGATTCTATACTAGATTGTCACAATAAAGGATCAATGCAGTAATCTATATGCAAATGTGATATGATAATGATACCAACTATTTCTTGAAAGGCAACAGCAACAGATGCAGCAATTGCTGAAACATTACATAATTTAAAATAACATGAACAGTAAGGATTACCTAACTTTTAACAGTTGTGAGCACAGTCTGTCCTTTCCAAACCTAACACATTTTTGGAACACTCTTGACTTAGTTTTACATTTCAGTAATGTGAGAAAAATGTAATATTAGCTGACAAGCTCCGCATGATACTATAATGCACATGAAAGGTTCTCTTTAAACCTGAACTTTATTTATTTTTTTCTACAGCTGAAGTTACATAGCTTACTAATATTAATGTATGTTCCATGTCATGCAGGCTCATGGTTTGTGTAGAAATCTTCCAGTGATGCCAGTCCACTTCACACTCAGGGCTGGGCTGAGACAAAAATTTGGCCCTGGACTTCCAGACCGGCCCACTTTAATTTTGCAAACACGCACAAAAACACTATCCTGTGCACTTGCGCAATAGTGACATCATTACCGCCCGGGTATCAACACAGCAGGAGCATGCAAACCCAGAAAGAAGACCGGGTGAAGGGGGAAGCCCCCGGCAGCAGTGTCATCACGCTGCTGGAGGGCTTTGCTTCTCTGGGTAGTGTGACCCCACTTCCTTCCACCTTTCACAAGTGGGATCCCACTACCCAGAGTATTTTTTTTCTTGCACTGGGACACTTTACTCTTATTGCTTTGATTGCATATTTTGCACAGTTTTTTTTTTCTCTGCACATTCAAAGAGACTATTTTGCACATTTTTTTTGCACTCTTTTTGCACTTTAATACCATAGACATAGTTTGGCTATAATGGTTTTAATTATAAGCATGGCTTATAAATGATTTTTTTGCTGAAAATATTTTTATGCACCTATTTTTTTGCACATTTCAATATTGACACTTTTGATGAACTTTTAGCTACATTGGATTTTGTAAATTGTTAGAATCATTATTTGCACTGAATGTATTTTTGATGTTATTTTGATTTCATTTTAGTTAGTGCCACATCCTTTGCTATATATTCAATGGCTCTGCATTATGCGGCTGTGCCAGGCTGGTTGATTACCTGGACAGGTTCCTCAGGACTCAAAATTTCAAGTCCTGAGCTACTAGCCAGGCCTCAAGGATTACTCGCCACCAGTTGCCCCACCCAACCCCTACCCTGCCCCGCCCCTAATTCCGCCCCTAAACACGCCCTCATAAATTAGCTCATGAAATGACACTTAAATGTTTTATGCAATATTAAGTTACAAAAATAAATATTAATAACATCTTTATCAGTGTCCCTCAGCACAGCCTCACCAGTGCCCATCAAAGCAGGCTCACCTGTGCCTATCAATGCAGCCTCGTCAGTGCCCATCAATGCAGCGTGACCTGTGCCCACCTATGCAGCCTCACCTGTGCCCACCATTGCAGCCTCACCTGTGCCCACCATTGTAGCCTCACCTGTGCCCACCATTGCAGCCTCACCTGTGCCCACCATTGCAGCCTCACTGTGCCCATCATTGCAGCCTCACTGTGACCACCATTGCAGCCTCACTGTGACCACCATTGCAGCCTCACTGTGCCCACCATTGCAGTCTCACTGTGCCCACCATTGCAGCCTCACTGTGTCCACCATTGCAGCCTCACCTGGGCAGAGGAAGAGAGAGGGCAACCGGATCAAGACTGGGGGAAGAGGAGAGCCACGGGATCACAGAGCATTATAGCATGCGGAACAGCTTACATTACAATTGACTCTGCTTTTCTCACCGTCATACACAGCCCCGCCTCCTCCTGGCCCCGCGCCTGTGATAGACAGAATGCATCCCAGCATTGGACCCGTGTTCTGTCTACCACAGGAGCGGGGCCAGGCGGAGGTGGGGCTGTGTATAATGGTGAGCAGAGCGGAGTCAATTGTAATGTAAGCTGTAACAGCGGGCTATCCCACTCTGTGATCCCGCGGCTTTCCTTTCCCTCTATGCTCTCTTCCCCTGGGGCGATTGCTGGGAGAACGGCTCCCGATCAACCCCCCAGCGGTGCTCACCCACCGTTCCCAGGCAGCCCAGCTCTGAGTCCACTGTCACAGAAACCAGCCCACTGAGCCATCGGCCCACCAAGAAACTCCCAGTAGTTCCGATGGCCAGTACAACCCTGTTCACAATACTGAACTTCTGACTTTGCAGGGGTTAAAAGCTTTGGGTTTATTGAGGTACACTGAAGAAGGTCCCAATGTGTGCCTGCCCTGCCCCATCCTCTTCTCCGTTACAAAATTTCTTTCATTGTTTTCACAGAATGCAACATTTTCTGTGAATGTGGAAGAGAATCCTGTCTTTCCGCCACCTCTGCCCTATTTGCTAAACATGTTGCATTCTGTGAAATCAATGCAAGGATTGTTGAGGATGGAGGGGAGGAGAGAAAGGGGTGTACACCCCTCAAGACCTTCTGCAATATAATTCAATGTGGGTCCTGAAGCTAATAACCCCCATAAAGCCAGAAGTTCAGTGCTGTGAAGAGGACTGGGCATCTCTGATGATAATATTTCTACAGTAACCATCACCCTGCAGGTTGTGGGGCATTCTTTGGGTACATTATGTGACTGAAGCCACAGCCACAAAAAAATAAAATATAAACTTCAGCTTTAAGGAAACATAGGGGTCTACTAGACCCCAAATGTTACCTCTGCACTGATTGAAGCTGATTGAGCACAGATTTCAATACATGTATAATATATGTAGAAGCGATTGGGTGGCTTTACAGATGATCAAATGACTTCTGACAAGAAAACTGGCAGCTGGGATTAAAATGGTAATTAAACGTTTAGATGGTCTAGTGGCTGGGAGTTTATTTGCATAAAGGTGCAGCAAAAGGGTTAAATATATGATTCTTATTTAAAACAGATTTTTTTTTATATATATTAATTTTAAAAAGTTATTTAACACAGTCAATCCTGGACATTTGGCCAGCTTATCATCTTCACTCAACACCCGCTTGCCTCACAGAAATTAAAGTGGATGAAAACCCTCACATATACCCAGTGAAGTGAACAGCCTCAGATGATACACAGTAATGAAACAAATCTCCCTACTTAAGTTTTACATGTATATCCGCTGTCTTCAGCTTGCTATATTCCTTAGAAAGTTAACATTGTGTTAGAAATTTTCACTTCCTGTTCAGCACTGAGAGTGAAGTCTTGGCATATACTGGGGGTCATTTACTATAGAACCAATATATGATCCTGCAGTCCCGAAAAATAGTGCCCAATTAAGGCCAATTAGGACTTAAACTCACGCTATTGCCGACAAGCATGCCTGTCAGATCGGCATATGCGGGAATAGTGGAAGTCAATGGGGCTCGAACCTGCAAAATCCAAAGTTCTCACTGAAGGCTTATATCCAAGTTCTTTTCCATAAAAAGTGTATGGGGACCTGGGTACTGGCCCAGGGGACATGTATCAATTGACATTTTTTTTTTTTTTTTTTATAATGGCCATTTTTCAGGAGCAGTGATTTTAATAATGCTTAAAGTGAAACAATAAAAATGAAAAATTCCTTTAACCACTTCAATACCAGGCACTTATTCACCTTCCGCCCAGACCAATTTTCAGCTTTCAGTGCTCTCACATTTTGAATGATAATTACTCAGTCATGCTACACTGTATCCAAACAAAATGTTTATCATTTTCTTCTCATAAATAGAGCTTTCTTTTGGGGGTATTTAATCACCACTGGGTTTTTTATTTTTTACGATATAAGCGAAAAAACAATGAAAATTTTGAAAAAAACACACTTTTTTAAAGTTTCTATTGCAAAATTTTGCAAATAAGTAATTTTTCTTCAATAATTTGTGCCAAAATTTATACTGCTACATATCTTTGGTAAAAATAACCCAAATTAGTGTATATTATTTGGTCTTTGTGAAAGTACTAGAGTCTACAAACTATGGTGCCAATCACTGAAAATTGATCACATCTGATCACACCTAATGTACTATCTCACCTGAAGGCCTATCTCATTTCTTGAGACACTAACAAGCCAGGAAAGTACAAATACCCCCCAAATGACCCCTTTTTGGAAAGTAGACAGACCAAGGTATTTACTAAGAGGCATGGTGAGTTTTTTGAAGTTGTAATTTTTTCCCACAATTTTTGGGAAAATTAAGATTTTTTTTTTTTTTTTTACACAAACTGGTCAAATTAACAGGTTATTTCTCTCACACAACATATGCATAATTGCAACTACACCCCAAATACATTCTGCTACTCCTCCTGAGTATAGCGATACCACATGTGTGAGACTTTTACACAGCCTGGCCACATACAAAGGCCCAACATTGAAGCACTTTCAGGCGTTCTACAAGCATAAATTGCACATATCCTTTCTCAACCATCTATTACACTTTTGAAGTCCCTGAAGCATCAGGACAATGGAACTGTCCACAAAATGACCCCATTTTGGAAAGCACACATCCCAACGTATAATCCATGAGGCATAATGAGTCTTTTGAATTGTTCATTTTTTTCCAGAAGTTTTTGGAAAAAGTGGAAAAAAAATTCAAATGCATTTTTTTACACAAAGTTGTCCATTTAAAAAGATATTTCTAACACATAGCATGTACATAGCAAAAATGACACCCCAAAATGCATTCCTCTACTCCTCCTGAGTATGGCAATACCACATGTGTGAGACTTTTACACAGCCTGGCCACATACAAAGGCCCAACATTGAAGCAGCACTTTCAGGCGTTCTACAAGCATAAATTGCACATCTCATTTCTCAACCACCCATTACATTTTTGAAGGCCCTGGAGCACCAGGACAATGGAATTGTCCACAAAATGACCCCATTTTGGAAAGAAAACACCCCAACATATAATCTATGAGGCATAATGAGTCTTTTAAATGGTTCATTTTTTTCCAGAAGTTTTTGGAAAATGTGGAAAAAAATGAAAATGCATTTTTTTACACAAAGTTGTCCCTTTATAAGATATTTATAACGCATAGCATGTACATAGCAAAAATGACACCCCAAAGTATGAGTATGAGTATGGTGATACCACGTTTGAGACTTTTACACAGCCTGGCCACATACAGAGACCCAAAATCCAAGTAGCACCTCCAGGCATTCTAGCAGCATTAATTACACATATTATTTTCTGACTACCTATCACATTTTTGAAGGCCCTTCATATTTCTAACACATAGCAGGTACATACCAAATAAAAAAAGATTACCTGTGGTTTTAGAAGTACAGTGGTCCACAGAGGAGAGCAGCGGTCCAGACAGCAGGCAGGAATGAGGTCAGCGACAGCAAAAGCAATCATCCAGGCAGCAGGCAGGAATGCTGTCCATAGTTCGTACAGGCAGAGATACTGTCAGCACAGCCAGAGCACAGCCAAAGCACAGGTCCAGGTAGCAGGCAGAGGTGTCCCGGCAGAAATACTGTCCAAAGTCAGTAGAGGCAGCAGGCAGATA
This sequence comes from Aquarana catesbeiana, assembly GCF_042186555.1. Classification (NCBI taxonomy): domain Eukaryota; kingdom Metazoa; phylum Chordata; class Amphibia; order Anura; family Ranidae; genus Aquarana; species Aquarana catesbeiana. The sequence continues at coordinate 105,050,896 of NC_133326.1, forward strand.
TTTGGTCAACACAGCCAAAGTATTGGTCAAAACAGCAGAAGGAAACATGGTCCATAATGTCATGGGTCATTACAGGCAGCAATATGGTCAGAACAGCCAAAGTATTGGTCCAGGCGCAAGAAGGACCATCAAGCTTAGGGCCGGGGGACAGGGGTAGAGGCTTCTCCCACCCAAATTGCTTTGAAGCCTCCGGGCAACCAGACCCTGTTCTGGGAGCACAGAAAATGAAAAACTGTTTTTCTCTACTCAGAACGCTATTCTGAAGCCCCTCACGTATGTGAGACTCCTGTGTACTAAAGTAGATGGCCAAAAGATCAGTCCAAGTGGCAGGCAAAAACATGGTCGCTTAACAGGCCAAGGTCGGTGCACGTGGAAGTCAAAAACATGGTTTAAATCGGCAGGCAGCGGCATCGTTGGTAAACAGGCTGAGGTTGGTGCACGTGGAAGTCAGAAACGTGGTTTAAATCGGCAAGCAAAGACATTGTCGGTAAACAGGCCAGGCTCAGTTAATTAACATGGTAGCAGGCAAATGGGGAATTGTCAGTCTGGTAATAATAAAGGGAACTAATATTGGATAGATGTATGATGATTTTTGAAGCAATCTACGATGCACAGGTCAGGTTGGGAGGGACATTGGGGACAATAATAGCTGGAATCTCTTCTTACTCCTCCTCTGCTGCATACACAGCATTTATTTTGGCATCTTCTTCCAGATTCTGTGGGGGGAATGCTCGTGGAGTCGACTCACACTATCAGAGTGAATGCTTCCAGGGACGGGACCTTGTTGGTAAATGAGGGCAGTGACGATATCTTCAATATACTTGAGGTAGGTGATTTGTTGGTTTTGAGTTGCTTTTTGGTAGCAGACAAACGAATTAAAAAGGGCCATGTGAAACAGGTGAAACGCAACTTTCTTGTACCAATAACGGGACTTTCTGGTTGATAAATAGGGCTGTAGCATCTGATCATTTAAATCCACCCCCCCATATACATATTGTAGTCGTGGACACATTCGGGCTTTACAATGGGGCCATGTCTTCTTTGGCTCTCCACCACGGTGTCATTGTGGATGGTAGATAGGATGTGGACATCTTTCTTGTCCTTCCACTTCATGGCAAACTTCTCCTCATTCCTCATGAATGCCAATCCTCCGTTTTGCAATTTTTTGTCAACAGATTTTGTGGGAATCCCTTACGGTTTTTTTTTAAGGTACCACAGGCCAGGGTTTTTTTACTGTAAAGATGATGAAAAAGGGGCAGGCTGGTATAATAGTTGTCGACATATAAATGGTATCCTTTTTCAAACAGAGGGTATGCCAGCTCCCAGACAATTTTCCCACTGGTTCCAATATATGTGGGGCAGTCACGGAGTTGGAGCTGGGAGTCTTTGCATTCATAGATCTGGAATATGAAGACGTATCCAGTGGCTCGGTCACATAATTTATTTAATTTTAGCCCATACCTGGCTCTATTGCTTGGTATATACTGCCTGAAGTGCAGTCAGACAGTGAAATGTATGAGGGACTTATCCACACAAATTTTTTGGTCTGGGATGAAAACTTCTCTAAATCGCTGGGAAAAGGAATTGATTAGGTGGCGTATCTTGTACAATTTGTCATGGTTGAGATGGTTTCAGGGAGGGCACTGTGAATTGTCATTGAAGTGGAGAAAACGCATAATCATAATCATGTATCTTGTCCTGGACATGACAGCGGAATATATGGGCATGTGTTGGATGGGGTTGGTGGACCAATATGCATGGACTTCATTCTTTTTTGTAAGATAGGTCAATTTGGTTGTCTGCAAGCTGGTGGTAAGTAGACTTTGGCTTTTTCCTGGGCATTCCCCAGACACTTGTTGGTACCTTTTTTAGCCTCCCAATGCTGCTTACTGCGATAGCCAGCTATAAATGAGAGTGGTGGCAAGCTTTTGTTATCACGTGAGTGTTTGTATTGGTCCAGCAGTGCACCAACACCTTTGCAGCCATTGTGCTATTGCTGGGTGTTTGGTGTGCTCCTGTACCTTTAAGGAGGGGTGGGCTCCCCTCCAGCCACCTGCTCTCATTTATCCATTAAATGCATGTGCCTCCACTGTGGGGACACTCATCGTTTAGTGTTAGGACCACAGATACAAGGGTGCCGTGACGTGGCTCTGTGGCTCACGCATGCGTTTGCAAATGCGTGCGGACTAAACCCCTTTTTTAACGCTTGCTGTTAGATAGGTCAATTTGGTTGTCTGCAAGCTGGTGGTAAGTAGACTTTGGCTTTTTCCTGGGCATTCCCCAGACACTTGTTGGTACCTTTTTTGTAAGCCCCATATTGACAGTAAGGCCCAAAAACTATTTAAATTCATCCAGTGTGACACATCGCCACTGGAACATGTAGGCGTAGGAAGAATTAGGGTTGGCAGCAATAAATTGGGATGCATACAAATTAGTTTGATCTACCATATTCTGCTGAAAATCTTGTGGGAAAAATAAAGAAAAATAATTGAATTGAGAAAAATTTGTAGTGTCGGGCTGCACACCTGGCTGTGCGGTGAAAGGGGAGATGATAGTGGATCCTAAGTTGGCAGGCAACCATAAGGGGTTTGTCAGGGCATCGGGAAGGTAGGACTGGGGCTGGATTCTTTGGGTTGGGCGTGTATTTCCACCCCCGTCCCCCCCACTCCAGTGTAGAGATTTTCTCCCTCCCCAAATCCTCTTTTAGCATCTAGAAAACATCACAGTCAGAGTGCAGCTACAGAAGATCAACTAAACTTACATGACGTCCATCCATGCAGGCTGCTTCACGAGGAACTTCTGCCTGAGTACATTCCCCGCCCCCTCTCTCCCCTCCCTCCCTCCTCGCTCTCACTACTCTGCTCTCACATAGAGATGTGTAGAGCGGAGCGGGATCGGAGCGCCCATCGAGAGAAAAAGGAGTGCTGTCACTTGTAAATACAGAAGCAGTGCTTCTCTGTATCTACAACTGACAGTAGTGACTAGTGAGCAGCTAACAAGTGGCGGAACTCCGGTGGGCGGCAGTGTGGGTTCAATTGGCAGCTGCTTTGGGCCCCCAACAGTGATTGGGCCCTGGGCAGCTGCCCTATTTGCCCTACGCTAAAGACGGCCCTGGCCCTAAGTATTGGGACACCTGCTTTTATACGCACATGAACTGTAATGGCATCCCAATCTTAGTCGGTAGTTTTCAATATTGATTTGGTCCACCCTTTGCAGCTATAACAGCTTCAACTTTTCTGGGAAGGCTGTCCACCGGGTTTAGGAGTGTTTTTATGGGAATGTTTGACCATTCTTCCAGAAGTGCATTTGTGAGGTCAGGCACTGATATTGGACAAGAAGGTCTGGCTTACAGTCTCCGCTCTAATTCATCCCCAAGGTGATCTGTTGTGTTGAGGTCAGGACCAGGCCAGTCAAGTTCCTCCACCCCAAACTCACTCATCCATGTCTTTATGGACCTTGTTGGTCCAAATCATTTGGTGGAGGGGGGATTAGGATGTGGGGTTGTTTTTCAGGGGTTGTTCTTGGCCTCTTAGTTCCAGTGAAGGGAACTCTTAAGGCGTCATCATACTAAGACACTTTGGACAATTTTTATGCTCCCAACTTTGTGGGAACAGTTTTTGGGGATGGCCCCTTCCTGTTCCAACATGACTGCGCACCAGTGCACAAAGCAAGGTCCATAAAGACATGGATGAGGGAGTTTGGGGTGGAGGAACTTGACTGGCCTGCACAGAGTCCTGACTTCAACCTGATAAAACACCTTTTGGCTGAATTAGAGCAGAGACTGCGAGCCAGGCCTTCTCATCCAACATCAGTGCCTGGCCTCACAAATGCGTTTCTGGAAGAATGGTCAAACATTCCCATAGACACACTAAACCTTGTGGACAGCCTTCCCAGCCTTCCCAAAAGCTGTTATAGCTGCTAAAGGTTGGCCAAATCAAATTTTAACCCTACGGACTAAGACTGGGCTGCCATTAAAGTTCATGTGTGTGTAAAGGCAAGTGTCCCAAAACTTTTGGCAAGATTTACAATGGTGGTGCAACACTCCTACACATAAATACTACATTTAGACATAATTTATAATTTTAGGACCTGAGTCAGGAGTTATGTTTAACAACATAGGGAGATGAGACAAATTCTCTACATGAAGCTGCATGTTTGGGATTTGAACCCAGACCTCAGGGACACTAAGCAGAAGTTAGAAGTTCTAACCTCTAAGCCACAGAGCTGCCACGTGTGGAAACCTCCAGCACATAAATACATATATACTGCATTTCTTTGGACATATAGGTGGTGGAATTACATTACTCAAGAGAGTTATTCTTCTTGATTTATTCTGTGATATTTGGTGGTTCTTGGTGGGTGAGTGTAGAATAGTGATGTTACCCTCTGGTTTTTGGGAATTACATTTTGATTTCTGATGTTGGTACACATATCACATTTTTTGAGGCTCAAATTACGATTATTTGAAAATAATAAAAAAACACAAAATTATGACTCATTTTAAATTTGCATCAGTAATGTTGTTGTTTGTGGTTTGTAAAGACACCTGTGTGAGTTTGGGTAAAGATTTTTGTAAGATGGAGAGTAACAAGTGAAAGTAACAGAGAAAAATATATTTTACCAAAATATCAAAACATTCCATATTCTAGCATGCTTAAAAACAAAATGCTCTAAACATTATTTTCATGTGCACTACTCCAGGTTTTAGCAGAGTAAGGGTTTGGGTCCTATTTGTTTTCAGGGAGCTATAGTAAATTCAATTTTGGGAGTATTTTTTCACCAGCGCTATAGTGAATACCGTTTTAGCGCTAATTAGCGCGATTAGAGCTAATTAGTGCTAATTTGCGGTAATTAGCACAGCAGCACTATAGTAAATGACCCCCACTGTTTGACAGCTGATTGGAGGAAAAGCACACACCTCCTCTCCACATAGGCAGAGGAAGGAAGGAATGTGATGTGAATAGACAAGCTCCCTGCTAATCTATTTATAGCACCCACCCCGACACAAATTTCAGGCTGGTTTTATCTCAGTTGTCAAAGAACTTGTCAGAAGTTATCATGCTGATAACAAAAGAACAGAGTAGCAGAAACACACAGGACTTAGGGCTTTGGAGAGAAGTAAGCAAACACTGCAGATATACAGTATCTCACAAAAGTGAGTACACTCCTCACATTTTTGTAAATATTTATTATATCTTTTCATGTGACAACACTGAAGAAATTACACTTTTCTAAAATATAAAGTAGTGAGTATATAGCTTGTATAACAATGTAAATTTGCTGTCTCCTCAAAATAACTCAACACACAGCTATTAATATCTAAAACTCTGGCAACAAAAGTGAGTACACCCCTAAGTGAAAATGTCCAAATTGGGCCTAAAGTGTCAATATTTTGTGTAACCACCATTATTTTCCAGCACTGCCTTAACCCTCTTGGGCATGGAGTTCAACAGAGCTTCACAGGTTGGCACTGGAGTCCTCTTCCACTCCTCCATGATGACATCACAGAGCTGGTGGATGTTAGAGACCTGGCACTCCTCCACTTTCCATTTGTGAATGCCCCACAGATGCTCAATAGGGTTTAGTTCTGGAGACATGCTAGTCCATTACCTTCACCCTCAGGTTCTTTAGCAAGGCAGTTGTCATCTTGGAGGTGCATTTGGGGTCATTATCATGTTGGAATACTGCCCTGGGCCCTGTCTCCGAAGGGAGGGGATCATGCTCTGTTTCAGTATGTCACAGTACATGTTGGCATTCATTGTTCCCTCAATGAACTGTAGCTCCCCAGTGTCGGCAGCACTCATGCAGCCCCAGACCATGACACTCCCACCACCATGCTTGACTGTAGGCAAGACACACTTGCCTTTGTACTCCTCACCTGTTTGCCACCACACACGCTTTACACCATCTGAACCAAATACATTTATCTTGGTCTCATCAGACCACAGGACATGGTTCCATGTCCTTAGTCTGCTTGTCTTCAGCAAACTGTTTGCAGGCTTTCTTGTGCATCATCTCTAGAAGAGGCTGGCCCCTCACCACCCCTTCAACCTCTTCAGCAATGCTGGCAGCACTCATGTGTCTATTTCCCAAAGACAACCTCTGGCTATGATGCTGAGCACGTGCATGCATTTTCTTTGGTTGACCATGGCTAGGCCTGTTCTGAGTGGAACCTGTCCTGTTAAAACGCTATATGGTCTTGGCCACTGTGCTGCAGCTCAGTTTCAAGGTCTTGGCAATCTTCTTATAGCCTAGGCCATCTTTATGTACAGAAACAATTCTTTTTTTTTTCAGATCCTCAGAGAGTTCTTTGCCATGAGGTGCCACGTTGAACTTCCAGTGACCAGTATGAGAGAGTGAGAGCGATAACACCAAATTTAACACACCTGCTCCCCATTCACACCTGAGACCTTGTAACACTAATGAGTCACATGACACCGGGGAGGGACAATGGGTAATTGGGCCCAATTTGGACATTTTCACTTAGGGGTGTACTCACTTTTTTTGCCAGCTATTTAGACATTAATGGCTGTGTGTTATTTTGAGGGGACAGCAAATTTACACTGTTATACAAGCTGTACACTCACTACTTTACATTGTAGCAAAGTGTCATTTCTTCAGTGTTGTCACATGAAAAGATATAATAAAACATTTACAAATATATGAGGGGTGTGTTTACTTTTATGAGATACTGTATGTGCCTAGGTCAAATTTCATGAATCAAGTTTACATCCACTTCAAGCTTTTATTATTTAAACATAACCTTATATTCATTATTGGATATGGCTTCTCCAAACCTGTACTAAACTTTGGTCAACAATGGTCAATGCAAAATGGTCACTTAGGCAGCCCATAGACGAGTCATTTTTTTCTTTCGTTCAACCAGTGGGTTAAATGTAAAAAAAAAAATAACTTGGTTCCCCCATCCACACACCCAATGTGAATGGCGGGAATCTCCACAAACAGCTATTGTATTCTGACATTAGGGAGACTTCCCCACCATCGATATACACTGATCAGCATTGCAGGCTATAGTGGGCGGGGCAGATAGAGTGGGAGAAATCGTACAGGATGGTTGTATAGAAGTCAATTGGTAGATGGACAGATTTGAAAACAAACTTGAACCATGTCTACCACACCTTTCAGCACAAAGTATGTAACCTAAGAAAACACCCATGCCATTTGTTGGTAAAAGATACTTACCACCAAGCAAATGCTGCTAAAGAAAAAAAATGCAATTTTTGTTTTCAGCTAGATATTATAAAATATGTTGAAACACAATGGATGGAAACCATTGGATAAAGCACTTGTATGTATGTATATACGTATATATTTATTATGCACCAAGAAGCAATGGTGGTGGTTGTTTAGCTGGTTTTCTGTTCTAAACAGAGGCTTATTGCTTTGTGATAGAAGCTTGGTATGGGACGTGTTGGATATGTGGCTTTAGCACTTTTGTCATTAGATACTTTTTTCTTGGCACATAACACACTTGAAAATAAAATAAACAAATAAACAATCCTATTTTGTTAAGACAACTTTTTAACATAATAAATATGTACTATTTGGAGCCTCAAACAAAAGAGTTGCAATGAATGTTGCTTATGGAGCTTGGAACAGTTTCCTTAAGTAGTAGTAGCAATCCAGTTATATCTAGCAGTTATTTCTTAAAAATATAAATTCAGGGGGAGGCGCATGCGCGAAGCTTTACATGGCGGACGTCTCTCTGTGAAGCTCCGCACTCCCCGCCGCACACTCGGGACCTTAAAGCACCTTTGAATCAGCGATCCAGCTCCCGTTTTCCAGGGATTACCTCCCCCGGACATCAGTGCCTCCTCCGGTATGGTACTTACGGGTCATCGCGGCAAAACAAAGCCGAAACCCATAAAAGAAGCGCTGGCCCGCGCTTCTTCCAAGATGGCGGCGAAGGCCCGAGCCCTGGCTGATCAAGCAGCGTCCTCTCCTGCACACTCAGAGGTGCTGGAGAGTGAAGATGAGACGGACATGCAATCTAATTCAGGCGGCTCCCCCTCCTTACCGCAAGCAGGTATGTCACAGACTGCTTTCATAAGGCTGATGGAAACTATGCTCCATAAGGAGCTGAAAACAACCTCAGATCAGATCACTAACAATTTGACACGAGAGATCCGTGAAATAGGACAACGCACAGCAGACCTTGAGACCAGGGTTGATGATATGGAACTCACATTGCAGGAACAGGCCCATGAACAAATTGCCCTCCGTGAGGAAAATGCTATGCTGTTATCGCGTCTGGAAGACGCGGAAAATCGTTCTCGCAGGTCCAATTTGCGCCTCAGGGGTATACCGGAGGCGATTGACAATTTACAATCATTTACCACTGCTTTATTTCAAGAGCTTGAACCCTCCATACCCATCGAACGCCTTGAGTTTGACAGAATTCACAGGGCACTAACCCGCCGTCAAGCAGACGGGCCACCGCGAGATATCATAGTTAAACTACACTTTTTCCGCACGAAGGAACAACTACTAACAGCAGCATGGAATAAGAACTCCCTTCAGTTCCAGAATCACGACTTCCAACTGTTCACGGACTTAGCGCCCCTCACTATCGCTAAACGGCGTGCTATGAAGCCACAGCTGCAAATATTACAACAGCACCAACTCAAGTATACATGGAGATTCCCATTTGCCTTGCAATTCTCCTATCAAGGACAACAACATACCTGCACCACCCCTGAGTCGCTGCAACGCTTGCTAGAATCTCTACACCTGTCACCCCAGACGCGTCAACCTGAAACGTCTCTGCCTCGCACACCAGCCAGATCTATCTCCCAGCCATACAACATGACCCCGAAGAGGAATAATCCCGATCCACAGTCCATCCGGAAAGGAACCCCAGCACAATCATCTGGAAACTACCACCCCAGCCCGAAATCTCAAGCCCTCCGCTGAAAGCCTAACAGATATATATTCCTTTTCCCCTTTTTTTTTTTTCTTCTCCCCTTGTCTCTTCCAGCGTACAGTTCCTCGGTTGCATCTTTCATGACTGTCTCTGCGTAGAACGCTTCAGTGACCAGGAGCTGCTGGACGACATCGGTTGGGTTAAGAACTAATACAGCGCCCTGCAAGCCTTCTCTGCAGGGCTCCTAGGCCTTTTAAGGCCTACTCAGGTTCAGTTATTTTACCTTTTTCAAAGGTTCTCTTTAGTTTATTTGTTTTTTCTTATTTTTTTATGTTGAATTGAAATGTTTAACCTTAAAACTGCATTTCTACCTGCCTGTATAATGTATAATGTATACACATACTGTACTATGGCTCGTACGATTAAACTGGTCTACACAAAGTATGCCAGGTTAATCCCAGTATCCTGCCTTTTCCACTCCAGTACCATCATAATATAGCAACCATAATCCCACAAGACTTTATCCTGAATACAATTCATGTCAGGGGTAGAAAAAAGAGAAAAAACAATAGATTATGTTTTATGTCCCTATTCCCTTACTCCCCTTATTTCCCCCCCTCCCTCCTTCCCCCCCTCCCTCCTTTCCCCTCCCTCCTTCCCCCTCCCTCCATTCCCAACTTCCCCCCCTCCCTCCCCTCCTAGGCCTTTCCCTTACCCACGTCCTATTTCCCCCTTCTCTCCCCCCCCCACCCCTTCCCCTGATCTCACATAAACTCTGCCTGGTTGTACAATCTTGTCTCTTGGGAATGGTACTATGGAAACAAAAGTGTATACACCATTTAAGTACCTATGATCAATATTCTCCCCCTTAAAGTTTTTTTTTTTTTTAACTCATGTTCTGTGTTGGGTTTATGCCTTAATATATGTTGCAACATTGAAGGTCTTGACTTTAAACTGTTTTGAATATTCCCGACTGCGGTGGGGAGCAGTCAATGCGCTCCCTCTCTATGGTGCACCCTCTCTCTGATTGGTCTACTGATCGCAGAGCTGGCGCACTTACTGGTCGGGCGCCACTGACCTATTGCCTCCCTAGTAGGGGGCGACCTCGGTGGCGTACCCTACACCATATGCCCTCCCTTTTTATTCCCTCTCTTTCTCTTCTCTCAAACTCTTTCCCTCTACCTTTCCCTATTTCCTTTGTCGGTCGGCTCGCACGGGCTCGGTATCCCTGGCTAATAATTCTCCACATACCTAACCATGGCACCACTTAATGTACTTACCCTAAATGTTAAAGGGCTTAACTCTCCACATAAGCCGGTCAAAGCCTTTCAAACGTTCGCATCCCTAAAAGCCAACATAGTGGCTCTTCAGGAAACCCATTTTTCAAAGCGCCACACCCCCAACTTCTTTAGCTCTAAATACCCGCAAGTCTTCACTGCCTCAGCAGACACAAAACACCGAGGGGTCTTGCTAGCCTTTCATCACACCACGCCATTCACCCCCTTAACTGAAATAAAAGACCCGGAGGGTCGTTACTTGCTTCTTGTAGGTCTGTTGCAGGATGTTACAACGACTTTTGTTTCTTATTACGCCCCTAATTCAAACCCAAACCCCTTTTTCTCACATTTACTACAAATAGTGAAAACCCACTGTAAGGGAACCCTGTTTCTATGTGGTGACTCCAACTCTGTTCTACAACCGCATACAGATAAATCCCCCTATGCCCCTGAACATCACACCCCCTCTATCCAATTCCATAAACAAATACTTAAGGCCTCTCTTTTAGATACGTGGAGAGAATCCAATCCCACTAAGAAAAATTTTACGTTTTATTCACACCCCCATAAATCTTTCTCTAGAATTGACCACATTTTTATTCCTATAGCATCCGCCCCGCTCCTCCTCCATTCACATATTCATCCAATCACATGGACAGACCATTGTGCTGTTATCACCACAGTATCTTCTTTAATACCACAGGCCTCTCAAAGGTGGTGGTCCATGAATGACTCCCTCCTAACCAACCAATCATACTGCTTAGATATCCAGATAGCCCTCAAGGATTACCTAACTCATAATACCACTCCCGATATCTCCCCTATACTACTTTGGGAAGCCCATAAGCCAGTCATACGAGGCACATGCATTTCAGTTGCATCACATCTCAATAGAGATAAAATTCTCCGATTACACCAACTCGAATCAGAATACCAGAACCACTTCCTACAATTTCAAACTAACCCAATTGAAGCCCATAAAATAACTCTAGAAAAGACTAAACTCGAACTAGACCTACTCTTGGCTGAAGCTGCTGATAAGACTATCCGCAGGTCTAGTCACACGATCTACACCAAAGCAAACAAACCAGACACATATCTGGCCTTACGCCTTCGTAGACCAGACCGTGTTCGTGTCCCTATCAGACTTAGACTGTCTAAAGATAATGTAACTAGCAATCCGGTTAAAATTCTCGCTGAATTCCGTAAACAATTAGCAAACTTGTACGAGCCTAAATCGACGTTTTCGTTGAATCAGGCGGAAAAGCTTTTTAGCAATCTCCCTATTCCTACATTATCTAATGCTAGTCGTGAACTTATGGAGAGCACGATCACCACGGAGGAAGTCTTATCAGCCATCAAGTCACTCAAACCCCATAAACGCCCAGGCCCGGACGGTCTACCGAGCTTTTATTATAAAAAATTTGCAATTGAATTAGCCCCCCTCCTTACCAACTCCTTTAACGCTATACTTAAACAGCACTCCTTCGGCAGAGACACATTGACGGCACTTATATCGATGATCCCGAAACCAAACACGGACACCACCTCGTGGTCTAACTACAGACCAATTTCACTCTTAAATGTCGACATCAAGATTCTAGCCAAAATTTTAGCCCTACATCTCAACCCCATAATTGGGGGATTGATTCATAAAGACCAAGTAGGTTTTATACCTAAACGGCAGGCGAGTGACAACATTCGCCGTGTAATTCTCCTCCAACACTTAGCCCGCTCCCGTAAAATCCCGATGCATCTCCTTTCTTTAGATATCCGGAAAGCTTTCGATACTGTCTCCTGGCCCTACTTATTTTATATTCTCCAACGTTGGGGCTTCGGCCCACATTTTCTGGAGTGGGTCAACGCACTGTACAATCAACCACAAGCATACGTGCATTACTCAGGCTTTCGTTCAGACCCCTTTCCCATTCTACGAGGGACTAGGCAAGGTTGTCCTTTATCCCCCATTTTGTTTGCACTCGTGATCGAACCTTTAGCTGCCCTGATAAGGAGTAACCCCGATATCCGAGGCTTGGAGATTGCTTCTACCTCACATAAACTTTGTCTCTTTGCTGATGATGCTCTCATGTTCATCACATCTCCCCATACTACCATCCCGATCCTACTGCACACCCTAGATAGATTTGCCCGGGTCTCAGGGCTTGAAATCAACCAAACTAAATCGAGGGCTCTCAATGTGTCTTTGCCGCAAGCTGACTTAGATAAGATACGCCAAAATTTTCCTTTTCAATGGTCCACCACATCTATTCCCTATTTAGGGATTAAACTGACGAGTGACCCATCTCACTTGTTCCAAAACAATTACCTCCCAATGCTAACCCAACTAACTTCTCTTCTTAACCTTTGGTTACCCTTATGTATCTCCTGGCTCGGCCGCATTGCGGCTGTTAAGATGTCTTTGCTTCCGAAACTATTATATCTATACAGAGTTCTCCCTGTCACAGTCCCTTCATATTATCATAGGATCATACAAAGTAAAGTTTTTAAATTTATCTGGGGCTCTATAAGACCCAGAGTGGCTAGATCCGTTCTTCTTCGTAACAAGCCCAATGGAGGCCTTGGTATCCCAAACTTTCAACACTATTACCAAGCTGCAAGGCTGGCCCAGACGGCTCTCTACCACTCGAAACTCGAAATACCACTCTGGGTTAGCCTTGAAGCTATTGACTCATTTCCGCTTACTATAACTAATTTGTTATGGCTTTCCCCAGCATCACGAGGCCACATAACTAATCCAATCACACAACACACTCTTAAACTTTGGGATAAACTGAAAACACCCTTCAAACTGATTTCCCCGCACTCCCCCCTCTTGTCTTTTCTAGGTCACCCACAATTCTACCCAGCCTATACTGAACCATTATCATTTCAGTCCTGGGAGCGGGCGGGCCTGACTCGCATATGTGATATAGTCAATACTGACGCTATCAAATCATTCGCCAGTATCCAAGCACAAACACAGCTTCCCAGTAGAGAATGCTTCCGTTATCTCCAAATTGCGCATTTTGCTCAATCAACAATAAAATCTTTCTCTGGATTGGATACTTTGACAGAGTATGAGAATATGTGTGACTCGGACCCGCACGCTCCAGGCATTATCTCCCGACTCTACGCCCATCTTACTACACCATCCTCGGGCCTTCCCGCGTATGCGCAACGATGGTCAAATGATCTAGATATTAATATTGAAGCGGAGGACTGGGTGACTATCTGGACCAACACAAAAAACTCTTCCCAAAACGTGATTGCCTCAGAGGCAAACTACAAGGTGTTGATGCGGTGGTACCTAGTCCCGGCCAGAATTGCTAAATTCTTACCTGAATTTTCCCCAAACTGTTTTCGGGGATGCGGTGACAGAGGTACACACCTGCACATCTGGTGGACATGTCCACTGGTGCAACGCTTTTGGGAAACTATATTCCAAATGGCGTCCACCCTTCACCAAGTCACCCTAAAACCCAACCCAGCGATAGCCCTGCTCAGTTTAATTCCTCAGGACTACACAAGAGCACAGCTTCGCCTCCTTCTCCAGCTATTCACTGCAGCTAAGCAAACGATCGCTAAGGCTTGGAAAACACCCACACTCAGTATAACCGAAACTAAAAACAGGATCACCCAAGCAATGGTGCATAGCAAGACCGAAGCGAAAATTTTGGATAAGGTCCCCCAGCATGTCAGAATCTGGCAACCATGGATGGATCACTTCCTGCCGGCTGGTATTGATGAACATTTGTTGGGACTTTGAATCTATTCGGTTCTAAACCTAAGATCTCGATACCACACCCCTGCCCGTGTGGCCTGGCTGACCCACACCCGCTCTTGCTCCTCTCTTTTCTATCTGCTCTTACTCTCCCCTTCCCCCCCTTTCTCTTCTCTCTCTCTCCCTTCTTCTCCTGTTAATACCTATTGGTATTGTACTTGGTCTTATACAATGGTCCTGGTGACTCCCATGTTTGTTTTCTGGGGAGAAACCCGGCACCTTTACATACTTATTTAGGGGACCCTGTTCCCTCTAAACTTTTAGCAACCCAACCTTAATCGTTTCTACCTGTGATTTGACTGAGTATTCACTTGTTTGTATATTTCACTATATTCCAATTTGTTAATGATATAATCTATGACAATGAAAAGCACTGTCTTATGCTACCTTGCTATCTCCACTGTAATGTATGGAACAGCTGCTTGTCAATTACCAATAAAATATTTGAAAAGAAAAATATAAATTCAGCATAATATATATAATTTCCACAAGGGGTATTTATATCTTAATTTTTTGATGGGCCTGCATACTCTAGTACAATATTGTGCACAAAAATTTAAAACAGTTTTACTGAACTTATTGGCAAATGGTGAGCAAATGTTTGCATTATTTTGTAAGTCCCAGCTCTGCTGAGTATACCACACTCTCTAATTTGTTATAACTCAAATAATTGATTAATGTTTATAAAATATAAAAATTAGTATGGTCACATATTTGTTAATGTTTGGGTGTGAATGGCCCCTCAATACCATTGCATGTACTACTGTTTACAGTATACCATGTATTTGATAACTTTTTGTTGTCAGTCTTGGAAACTTTCAATAAAAACAATCAAAACAGAAACTATTACAATTTGCCCACTTGTAGTTTGCAAGTCATAAACAAACCAAATCACAACCCAAATAAAAATAAACAAATCTGTTTTTACTGGGTAAATGATTACGTAAAATATTCTCTTAATTAAATATTTTTGTAACCAATTTAAAACTGAAATTGCAGGAAATAAATGTTACTAGATAAAAGAGATGGAATAATGTGAAAAACAATTGAGTTGAGGGAATGAATATTTTTAGCAATGAACTGTAGCAAAGAGTTAGCAATACAAATGATACATTAGGCTCAATACAACAGTTTTAATGACGGAATGAAGACACTGTTCCTATTACTGATACATTTTCTCTGGTATGGTCACCACTAGAGATGAGTAAATCAGAGGGATTTGATTTGCAGGCTGTTTGTTGAATTCATTGTAAAGTCCAAAAATTTGATCTTTAAAATGATATTAAAGTTTGTTTAACCACTTGCTTACTGGGCAAAACCCCCCTCCTATCCAGACCAATTTTCAGCTTTCAGTGTTTGACGCACTTTGAATGACAATTGCGCAGTCATACAACACTGTACTCAAATGAAATTTTTATCATTTTTTTCCCACAAATAGAGCTTTCTTTTAGTGGTATTTGATCACCTTTGCGGTTTTTATTTTTTGTTAAAAAAAATGTAAAACGACCAAATAAAAAAAAAAAAAAATGTATATTTTGTTATAAAATTTTAAAAAAGGTAATTTTTCTCCTTTATTTATGTACGCTGATGAGGCAGCACTAATGGGCACCGATAGGTGGCAGTGATGGGCACTGATGGATGGCAGTGATGGGCACTGAACGGTGGCAATAATGGGCACTGATCAGTTACACTGATAGGCAGCACTGCTAGGTGGCACTGATTGGCACCACTGGTGAGCATTGATAGGTGGCACTTGTGGGCATTGATAGATGGCACTCATGGGCATTGATAGGTGGCACTGGTGTGCACTGTGGGCACTGTCAGGTGGCAATGGCAGGTGGCACTGGCAGGGGGTACTGGTGGCACATATGAGGCATAATTGCCTGTTCCTCTTCGGGACCAATGTCCCTTGCAGATAAGCCGGTTATCGGATTTTTTTTCTCCTCGCGCTGTCACCTTCATGCATAGGACAGAGGAGGAGGACAGAGATGAGATCAATATCTTTCTCCCAGCCAGCCCGAGAATGGATGGGGAAGTTCAATAGGAACCCATCTGACAGTACCCTATAAGTAACCAAGGTAAGATCCTTTGTTGACCCTGCCCGTACTATTTTATCCAAGACAGGGATAGAGGGGAAAAATATCTCAGCAGAAGAAAACTGGGCATGTAGAGCATGTCTTAATTGAAGGAATTGGTAAAATCAATTGGATTCCATGGAGAACTCTCCCCTCAGATCTTCAAAAAATGTAAGTAAACCATTCTGATATAGCTGAGCTTAAGTAGTTATTCCTAATTTTGCCCATCTCTGAAAGCCTCTAAGAGCCGAAATTTGAGAAAGTCTATCATTTTCCCATATTGGAGTGTATCTAGTGAGATATGAGAAACCCAGCATTTTTTAACTGTATATGGACTTTACAGATTAACATACAAGTAGGCATATCAGCAATCGAGACACTCCCTCTTGCACCATCGAGGACAAAGAGTGAAGACCGACAAAAATGCAAAAGAGAATAATCATTGAGCAGGAAAGGATATCTGTTCAGACTCCCATCCAGCAAAATACTGTAATTGGGAGGCAAGAAAATATAGCCTTGGATTAGGAACTGCCAGCCCGCCAGCATTTGTGGGATGCTGTAAAGTCTCCAGTTTGATACGAGGGGTTTTGTTCCGCCATATTAATCGCCTAAATATAGTGTTTATCTTAACCACTTACGGACCGCCCGCTGCAGTTTTACGTCAGCTGTTTAAAGGAGGATATCATTGTTATAGCAGCAGCTAGCTGCCATAACCCCGGTATCTCCTTCTTCAGCGGGCGGTCCACTACAAGATAAAAGTGGTCCCTGAGGCGGTTTCACCACAAGATCACTTTTATCAGCGGCAAGAGTGGGGCCCCCTTCCACCGCAGCAGCGGAGGTGATGGCGTCCTGTCACTAGCTGGGTAAGGAGACGAATGAGGGGAAGATGGTCCCCACCCATCTCCATACAATTGCTGGGCGGAAGTGACATCAAAACGTTACTTCCGCCCACAGCTCTTAAAAGAACATTTTTTTAAAATGATTTTTTTAAATGACAATTTTTTTTTAATTGCATTTTAGTCTAAATATGAGATCGGAGGTCTTTTTGACCCCAGATCTCATATTTAACAGGACCTCTCATGCTTTTTTCTATTACAAGGGATGTTTACATTCCTTGTAATAGGAATAAAAGTGACATTTTTTTTTTTTTTAAACAGTGTAAAAATAAAAAATAAAAGGTAAAATAAATAACAATTTTTTTTTTAAACGTGCCCCATCCCGACACGCTCACGTGCAGAAGCGTATGCATACGTGAGTAGCGCCTGCATGTTAAAATGGTGTTCAAACCAAACATGTGAGGTATGGCCGCAATCGGTAGAATGAGAGTGATAATTCTAGCCCTAGAACTCTTCTGTAACGTAAAACATGCAACCTGTAGAATTTTTTAAACATCGCCTATGAAGATTTTTAAGGGTAAAAGTTTGAGTAGCTGAGGCATCCATATCATTTTTATTAAATTGATACAACCTATTAGCGATAAAGGGAGCTTAGTCCAGGTTTTACTCTGATTTTGAAATCTAATAAGTAATTGAAATATATTATCCACAATATATGACTGTGGGGAGTCTGACATAGTTACACCCAAGTATTTTATAGATGATACAACCTTAAGATGAGAAAGTATAGGCGGTAGTGGATCTGCAAGGGGGTCTAAAGTCATCAACATGGATTTCTCCCAGTTTATGCCTAAACTGGAAAACATTAGAATATATAACATAAATTATAATATAAAGATAATATAAAATATAATTACAATAAATGATGATCGAAAATTGTAAATTCTAAAATTTGTAAATTTGTAAATTCGTAAATTTGTAAATTCAAAAATGTATCAATTCAAAAATTCGTAAATTCGAAAATGCAAAAATTCATAAATTCAAAAATTCGTAAATTCGTAAATTAGAAAATCCGAAAATTCAAAAATCTGGAAATTCATAAATTCGTAAATTCATAAATTGGAAAATTCAGAAATTTGAAAATCCAAAAATTCGAAAATCTGAAAATTCAAAATCCACAAATAAGAAAGAAAATCTGAAAATTCAAAAGAATGTAAATCCAAAAATTCAAAATAATAACTAACTAACTATTAATAACTAACTATTAAATTATAGGCATTGGAATTTCCTTTCAAATTTGTCTGTTAGTCAATGAAACGAATACAAATTTATCCAAAGTTACGAATTATCCAAAATAATGAATGCCGCATATAAACAAATGCAACAGAATGAATAAATAATAATAATAATTAAATGCTTTTATTATTATTATTATTGTTATTGTTATTTATTATTAATAATTCAGTACATATTTTATTCATTTAGATACGGCATTCATTATTTCGGATAATTTGTAACTTCAGATAAATTCGTATTTGTTGCGTTCGTTAGCAGCCAAATTTGAAAGGAAATTCCAATACCTATAATTTAAAAATTAGTAATAGTTAAGTTAGTTATTATTTCAGATTTTCTAATTTTAGGGTTTTCGAATTCTCAGGTTTTCGTTCTTATTTTCCGATTTTCATTTTTTTGATATCTCATTCTTATTTTCAGATTTTCTAATTTTCTGATTTTTGAATTTCCAAAATATTGTATTGTCAGCTTTTCAAATTTTGAATTTCCGAATTTCTGAATTTCCAATATTTGAGATTACGAATTTCTGAAT
This sequence comes from Aquarana catesbeiana, assembly GCF_042186555.1. Taxonomy (NCBI): domain Eukaryota; kingdom Metazoa; phylum Chordata; class Amphibia; order Anura; family Ranidae; genus Aquarana; species Aquarana catesbeiana. The sequence goes on from NC_133326.1 coordinate 105,069,574, forward strand.
TTTCAAATGTTCGAATTTTCAAATATTAGAATTTACGAATCTCCGAATTTTCAAATATTCAAATTTACGAATTTACAAATTTTCGAATATTCAAACTAATGAATATTCAGAAAAATTTGTTAAACGGGTTTTCGTTAATTCAGATATTTCCGAATTAACAACTTTATCGAAGTTTGTTAAAAAACTAATTTGAAACGAAACAAATTGCACATGTCTAGTGGTGAGCAGTCTGCTAGCAGCCTGAATCACACACAATCCTTCTGAATGTCTCCCACATCTTCTCCTTGGTTCAGGAACAACAACCTCCCCTTTTTCCTTTCTGCTGAGAGCTCTAATCACTCTGGGATCTGTAGTTTCTTTTTGCTCAGTCCATAAGGCAGCTTAGTTTGTTAGAAACTACTTTTCCCACAATCCCTTGTTCTTCCCAGCCTTCACAAGGATTCAAGCAGACCATCCTCTGTGTGGTGGGTGGATCCAACAGGGTAAACAGTCGGTGTGATCTGTAATCACAGCCTCAAATTGCAAAGGGTGGGGCGACCCAGTGACATAAATGGGTGACCCCGCCCCCCTCTGACGCCACGTGACATCAGAGGAAGGCGGGGTCATCCATTTACATCACCGAGTGGCCCCGCCCTCAGCTATTTAACAGCTGTCACCGTGAAGAAGCGTCACTCTGTTGGAACCATGGAGGCAGGGCTGTTGCGACTTTTTTTTTCTTTTTGCGGCTCGTTGGTGGCGTGAGATGGATCTACATCGTGGGACATTTTTATTTTTTTATCTTTAAATAAAGGACATGTCCCAAAGTGTCTCCTGTCTTTTTTATTATTTTTGACACTTTTTTTTGTGAAATGGTAGGGGTACAATGTTCCCGTTACCAATTCACATAGGGGGAGGCCAGGATCTGGGGGTCCCCTTGTTAAAGGGGGCTTTCAGATTCTGATAAGCCCCCCGCCCACAGATGCCCACAACCAGCGAGCAAGGGTTGTGGGGATGAGGTCCTTGTCCCTATCAACATGGGGACAAGGTGCTTTGGGGGGCTACTACAGTTCAGGAAGGGGGGTGCTCACTCATCCCCCCTCTTTTCCTGCAGCCTGCCATGTTGTGTGCTCAGATAAGGGTCTGGTATGGATTTTGGGGGTCCCCCATGCATATTTTTATATTTTTGGTTCGGGGTTCCCCATAATATTCATACCAGACCCAAAGGGCCTGGTAATGGACCCATGCTGTTTTTTTCAATGAGTTTTACCTAGCCAAGACCCGACAATTCATTACAGCCACGATCAGTTTTAAATGACTTTTTTCCTTTACAAATGTCATTTTGCTGTGGTACTGTTCTAAACACGGGAAAACTACGCCACTTTACAGGCATACTATAAACACCCCCAGGCACGATATTTAAAGGAATATTTCATTTTTATTGTTTCACTTTAAGCATTATTAAAATCACTGCTCCCGAAAAAACATCCATTTTTAAAACTTTTTTTTTGCATTGATACATGTCCCCTGGGGCAGATCCTGGGTCCCCAAACACTTTTTATGGCAATAACTTGCATATAAGCCTTTAAAATGAGCACTTTTGATTTTTCATGTTCGTGTCCCATAGACTTTAACAGTGTTTGTGTGTTCGTCCGAATTTTTTGCCTGTTCGCATGTTCTGGTGCAAACCGAATCGGGGTGTGTTCTGCTCATTCTTAATGGTTAATAATTACTTATTAACCATCAACAGGGTGTCCTGCATAATATACTGTATATTGCATAGTCATTACACACTGAAACCATCTTACAGAGTACATAGGAATGAAATGAAAGAGGTCACATAGGGGTTGATTTACCAAAGGCAAATAGACTGTGTACATTGCAAAGTGCAGTTGCGTTCTGCTAGTGCACTTGCTTCAGAACTTAGTAAATGAGGTAAAGCTTCACGTTGTAAAGAGTAACCAATCACATGTAAGGAAAATTAATAAAACAGCATTTTTGCTTGCACACGATTGGATGATGAACATCAGCAGAACTTCTGCTCATTTACTAAGCTCCGGAGCAGTTGCACTTGCCCAGCCTATATGCCTTTAGTAAATCAACGCCATAGTCTTATTTTATTGTTTTGTTTAGTTTTTAATATTAGGACACTTTTTATACTTTTATAATACGGGGACACTTTTATATATATTTTTTGGTATAATTAAGTCCTGTGTGGTACATGCATTGTTGATAATTGTGATGTATGAATAATGTGTGGAGTAGAAATGTAATTTCATTGTGAATTTGTTTTCTACAATGACAATAAATCTTATCTTATCTATAACCAGGAAACATCTAAATGAAGTATACAGAATTAAAACGTTGGACTACAGGAAATCCAGGCAAGTCAAACAGTGAGGAGCGAATTAGTTCAGGGACCCTACATTTTGTGAAATTCTTTTGGAGAACCTCTAGTTGAGGGAGGTTGGTATAGTGGGAGGGCTGCATTGATAAGATTATTTCATTCTGAGAGGGTTGGTTAAGAAATATAATATGCATAGCATTTTTTTGGTATGAGGGTATGAGAGCCTACTGGTAGATCCTCCACCAACCCTAAAAGGCAAATCTTAGGACATTGGATATTCGGGAGACCTTAGGCCCTTTCAAAAAATTCACATACTGTACGTGTGACCAAAGCAATAGTACCTGAGGACATAGGCACAGGACATGGTCAAAGTCTGCTTCTTGGCCACAGAGTCAGAAACAGAGTGGAGCCTGTCTGAGATTACGATTACATCAGCCCTGGGGTCAGGGCCATCTTTAATATTGATTGGACCCTGTACAAACATTTTCTTAGGGCCCCCCCTCGATTCTGAGATATATATTAAAAAGCAGGCAGACTCAAAATCAGTTTACTGCTGCAGATCAGGCAGCAATTGCGATTGGTTGCCAGAGCTTGCAGCATATCATTGCCACTCACTGACTGGTTGCTAGAATCTAAAACACATTATTTCTGCTTGCTGATTGGTTGCTAGTGGTTACTGGAAATCCTTACTGCTCACTGGTTGCTAGAGGTTACTGAGCATCATTACCGTTCACTGATTAACTGCTATAGGTTACTGCACATCATTACTGCTAACTGATTGGTTTCTAGAGGTTACTGTATATCATTATTGCTCACTGTCTGGTTGCTAGAGATTATAGCAGATTATTACTGTTCACCGATTGGTTGCTAGAGGTTACTGCACATCATTACCGCTGCATTAAATTGTGAGTGTGGCTAAACTGCACTAACAGTGAGGTATTGTTATAAACCAGGATTTCAGAAGTGCACCATATACAGACTGCAGGGTTCTGGAGTGCACTACATAGAGTACAGGGTTGAAGAGTGCGCTATGTACAGCCTGCATGGTTGAGGAGTGAGCTACATACAGAGTGCCGGGTTGAGCTACGTACAGAGTGCACGGTTGATGGGTAAACTTTGTATAGAGTACAGGGTTGATGGGTGCGCTACATATGGAATGCAGAGTTGAGGGGTGTGCTACCTATGGAATGCGGGGTTAAGGGGTGCGCTACATATGGAATGCAGGGTTGAGGGGTATGCTATGTATGTAATGCGGGGTTGAGGGGTGCACTATGTACGGAATGCAGGGTTGAGGGGTAAACTTTGTATGGAGTGCAGGGCTGAGGGCTGTGTACATCCAAGTTCTCCATCCCCCTAAGTACAAAACTCTCCCCCCAGATTCCAGATCAACTAAACTTACAGGACGTCTGTCCATGCAGGCTGCTGGCTGCTGGCTGCTTCACAAGGAGCTTATGCCTGTGTACATTCCCTGCCCCCTCCCTCCTCACTCTCACTCCTCTGCTCTCATATATAGATGTGTACAGCGGAGAGGGATCGGAGCAGCCGCTGACAGACAGAGGAGCGCTGTCACTTGTAAATACAGAAGCAGCGCTTCTCTGTATCTACAACTGACAGTAGTGACTAGTGAGCAGCTAACAAGTGGTGGAACCCTGGCAGAAGCGTGGGCTCAATTGGCAGATGCTTTGGGCCCCCCAACAGTGATTGGGCCCTGGGCAGCTGCCCTATTTGCCCTGCGCTAAAGATGGCCCTGCCTGGGGTGTATAATAGATTGATGGTACAACTTAAGCTGTATAACTTTCACATATTAAGACACAGACATTAGCTCCTCAATTGTGAGCAATAAGGAGCTTTACAATGGTAATAACTAAAAAAAAATCCTGGATATTTTTAGAAAATAAAAATGTTAGTGTAATTGGGATAATGTAATTAAACAGCATATGAGCTGAATCAATGTGAATTCTTTCCAACTTACAAACAGCTGCTTTACCCCTAATGCTGTATCAGACTTTGCCATGATTCTTGTAGCAGAATATTTATAGCTTAATTTTATGGAGTGTTTCTAATTAATAAAGGAAGTTTTAATAACTGAATTTAAAGTTATTTTTCTGTTACTGAGATTGGGCTTTTAGCAGCCTGGAGATCATGACAAATGGTTACTATCCTAATAACTAACCAGTGATTTCTATTGTTGTACAGTACTGTGCAAAAGGCAGGTATGAAGAAATGCTGTAAAGTAAGAATGCTTTCAAAAATATACAGTATATTTTAATTGTTTATTTTTATCAATTTACAAAATGCAAAGTGAGCAAACATGAGAAAAATCTAAATCAAATCAATATTTGGTTTGACTACCTTTTGATTTCAAACTAGCATCAATAGGAAACCCTATTAAGCCAAACATCATAGGGGTCCCCAACAAGGGGGTCAATATCCACAGGGATACCAGTACAGGACACCACAATATAGAGGCCCACCACAGGGGGAATACCATCAACAGGGAGGATCACCACCCTATAGAGGGCCCCCTCAGGGTGAAGGACAGTATTATTGGCCAAAACCACAGAGACCTAGGTTTGATAGACCACCATCAGACCATTATGAAGTACCTACCTATAATAAATATCAACCCTTATATGATGTACCCAACCAAGAAAATCAATACGTAAACTCTTTTTTAGAGAAGGGGCAGGGGGATCCCACCAAGGAATGAAGAAATATACAAAAAGAGGAAGACAAGCAGGAAGAAGGATACAACAAAAAAAGAAGGCGGGAAGATTAGGTGAAGGGATATATAACCTTAGTGGTACTAGTCTAACTAGGGAAGAGGTACTAACCTTGGATAGGGGAATAAAATATGCGCCGAAAAAGGGACTCAATAAGTTTGAGACCTACATTGGAATTCAAAAGTTTGTCAGAAAAACCTGCTCCCTGCAATGGTCGGGCTGATGCACTCTCTAGGTCATTTGACACTTTGGACGAGGAGTCCACCCCTGAACCTGAGCTAATCATTCTGACCTCATGCATTGTTGCCCATTCTACCACCCTGGAGTCAAAAATTCCTCCTGGCAAGACCCTCACTGAACTAAGAGCTAAGATCCTCCATTGGGGACATGATTCCAAGGTGGCAGGTCATGCTGGGTTCCTCCAATCCTTCCATCTCATCAGTCACCACTACTGGTGGCCTAATCTCTGCTCAGATGTCAAAGACTATGTTAAGACTTGTCATGTCTGTGCTCAGTCTAAATCCTTCACACAAGTTCCTGCTGGTCTTCTCATGCCCTTGCCCATTCCCAAGGAGCCCTGGTCTCACACTGCCATGGATTTTATCACTGATCTCCACTATCTGAGAATAATACGGTCATTTGGGTGGTAATCAATCAGTTCTCCAAGATGGCTCATTTTGTTTCTCTTCCTGGTCTCCCTTCTGCCCCTGCTTTGGTTCCCATTTTTGTTTGAGAAATCTTCCACCTCCATGGGGTTCCTTCTCATATTGTTTCCAACAGGGCCGTTCAATTTACATCTCGTTTTTGGAGAGCTTTTTGCAAATCCCTCAATATTGTCTTGGATTTTTCCTCTTCATACCACCCTCAATCCAATGGACAGACTGAGAGGGTTAAACAGAAGTTAGAGGTCTTTCTCTGCACTTTAGTCTCTGCTAATCATAACGATTGGTCCTCTCTACTCTCGTGGGCAGAATTCTCTCACAACAATCATGAAAATACCAGTTCTCAGAAGAAAACCTTTTTCACAGTTTATGGAAAACACCCTCAACTCCCTCTTCCCATGACCTGTTCTCCAGACATTCCAGCTTTGGCTACGGCTTACGAGTCTTTCAATTCTTTTTGGGGTGACGTTCATGCATCCCTCAAGGCAGCTGCTGACAAATTCAAAGGCTTTGTCGACCGTTGCAGACGTAAACCGCCTTCTTTACAGACACAGGACAAAGTCTGGCTCTCCACCAGGAACATCAAGCTCAGAGTTCCCTCTCTGAAGTTTGCCCCAAGATTCATTGGTCTGTACACTGTAACCTCTAAACTGAATACAGTTCATTTCAAACTACAGATTCCTAAAAGCCTCAAAATCTCTAACTCCTTCCATGTTGCCCTTCTGAAGCCTTTCCTCGAGCCTTTCCTCAAGTCCTTAATAAGTTCTCTCATCCTTACCCTAATGCGGCCCCGGTTTCTGAGGATAATCAGGAGTACAAGGTTAGTCAAATTCTGGATTCCTGGCTCTGTAGAGGCATTCTTCAGTACCTCATGCATTGGAAAGGGTTTGATCCTGAGGAGAGGTCTTGGATCACTGCATCTGAGGTCTTTGTGCCTCGTCTGTTGAGGAGGTTTCATCTGAGGTTTCCCTCTAAGCCTGGGACTAGGCAGGGGAGGGGGAGGCCTCGTAAGGGGGGGGGGGTACTGTCATGGATCCACAGTAATGTTTGTCTGCCAGCTTATCTCTCCATGTGTTCAGATTGAGAGACCAGCTGCCCTTCATCTGGCTGCTTAAGTAATCTCTCCTCAAAGCATGGCTCCACCCCAGGCCCTATCAGGGAACAATATATTAACCTGTGCACTGCAAGCCGGCCCTGCTGATCAATATTGTGTGTTTTGCTTCAGTGTGCTCCTTGCTGTGTGTTCTATGGCTGATTCTAATTACCAATATTGGTTTGTTCTTGACTATCCTTGTCTGCTTCATATCCCGACCTTGGCGTGTTTCTTGACTATCCTTACCTGCTTGTTGCCCTGACCTTTGGCTATACCCTGACTATCCTTTGTTCTTGCAGTCTGCTGCTTCCTCTCTACCTTCCTGTAGTCTACCATGAGCGTGAGCTGGGAGGCCCTGCAGGTCGCAAAATGGAGCCAGACTGCAGCTAAATCCATCCCCACCACTAGGGGCTTCTGGTGAACACCCGCTAGCTCTTAAATTCTGCTACCTGGGAAATCTCATGCTCTAGCTCCCAGTGTGAACCGTATTGTTGCTCCAGGATACCTGTTCTCCTGAATCACCTAGAGCTCCATCCACAGCAGTTAGCCATAGCCACTACCTTGTGGTGCACTCCTGACCCCAACAGGGTGCATCTGTCACCTGGACTCAGGTGACCTGACAGATAGTGGTGGGTTTCCCCTTTTTTTAGCTGTAGTTTATGTGATACACTTAACATGGGTAAGGTGGTAGGTATATTGGGGATATGTGATACACTTAACATGGGTAAGGTGGTAGGTATATTGGAGATATATATATATCCATGGGAATATTTTGGCCCTAGATCTTCTTTAAGATTATATTTGCATTATGGTATAGGATTAGTGTTGTATTTACCTTGGTTAAGGAATAACTATTATGGTCAGTGGGTATGGGATCCATTAGAGTTATATTTTGGTTTTTAGTATTGTATCCCCAGGTCCATTTCCCTTATACATGTGGCAAGTGGAAAAGTGGTTTGGGGGACAGCTGGAGGTGGTATAGGGTATGGTCAGGTATATATATTACCCAATCTAATTTGTATGCATTTGTTTCCTTTTTAATATATTTGTTTCTTTATCTTTTTAATTTTTATTTTGGTTTTATATTTTTATATGTTCAATGTTATCTATGATATTGAGATAAGATAAGATAAGAGGTAGTATGCCCACTCCATAGCATCGTCCTGAGATTAATGATATTAATGTTGTCGTTTATATGTGGGTTCATATATGCAGATTGCACAATATAGGGCTATGGCATGATTTAATAGCTATTAGGCCTTTGTAGTTAGTCATGGGTCCCTATGGGTGTTAAGCTACTGAGATCAACAGTGCTTATGTGTTACATAGAGTCTCTGGACGATAGAGTGTCCTCAGGCTACAATGAAATGTCCGCAGTCAGATCATTTTTAACAGACATACCAATTGTCCAATTACAATCTCCCTGAAGAAGATACGTGATATCCCTGTATCGACACATGTTGGGGTGGGGACAGGATGGTGCAGGAGACAGATGGTCTGTCTCAAAGCGGAGAGACATACGATCTCAGTTTTTTCTCAGTTTTCTGCTTTCTGTAGAGTGGTGTACTGAAGCACCTGTACAATGTGAGTACTCTGGAGAGGGGTTATTGTTTATATAAAATTTTTTATACTAAACAATATCACACTATCCAGTCTCTTTATATATTTTATATGTATGTGGAGACTGCGGTATTGGGCAGCCCAGGATCCCACAGCATTCACAGAACCCAGAGGTGGTTCACATGCATGTTTTGACTAAACTTAATTGTGAGGTCACACGCTCTGAAGTGAGTGTATTCACATGGGGGGAGCACCAGTGTGTGGACACATGAACACGTTTGGATCACCATGACAAGATGCTGTTGCTTTGATTCATGAGATTCATTGTCAGTGTATTATACTCACGCACTATAGCACTTTATTTCACCATTGTCACTTTATTTATTCATTTATACATTTGGATTATCATGATATAATTTTATTATGTTTTAATGGATGATTTTATCATGTTGCTTTGATTCACAAGATTCATTATTAGTGTATTATTTTTATTCACTATTGTCACTGTATTTATCCATTATTGCATATGTATTGTTCACAGTATTAAGATGCGGCATCTTTTTTATATTTACTTACACACTTTGCGCACTTGCACAAAGTCGGGCAACTTTGAGGACGGTAGATGCATTAGTCGGCCAAGGAAACTTAAAGGATAAGTTTAAGTTTATAAATGCACGCAGCACCTCCCTGATCCCCACTGTGCCAGCTAGTGGGGGTTCTTCTCCACCTGCTAGCTGTCCAAATGTAAAAAAAAGTGGTCCTGCGGGGCTCCACCCACCTGGCCGTGTCACTCACTTACAGCGCTTGGTGAATGGAAAACGACAAGGTTCGGCAGCCTTGCTGCTGGCGGCTTGTAGTTTTCAATGAACTACCAGGGCTCTGTGAGCACTGTGATAGTTCATTCATTCTTCCTGTCAGCATTATCGACTTTCTTGTATGAGGTACGACCAAGCCTATACACTCACAGGTCTGTAGGAGACCTGCATGGCATCAGCAATCTGCTGGTTGCTGGCACAATGCTTTACAGGCTTCTGCAACCAAAAACAGTAAATGCACATTTTTTTACCTGTAAAAATATTTACATTTATTTATATATTTGAAAAGGTGAACTTATCCTTTAATGTAGAAAGACACATCATGCTTACTTCCCTTTGACACCAGAAGATGTCCAGCAGTGCTATCAGCACAGAAGTGGCAGAAACCTGTGGAACCCACAAAAAAAAAAAATCTGATGCTGGGATAGAGTATTCAAGTTGTAGTGTTTTGAATGTTTTTAACGCAGGCCCTACAAATAAATCTTCCAAGAAAAGATCTTGGTGGTACACCAATTGTTTAGTGTCATGTCGGGTATCAAAAGCGCCAAAGCCGTGATCGGAAATTTAAGAGGAGTGTAGGAACCATCAGATGTTATAGACTTAAGGCAATATTGCCAAGCTTCGATAGATGCTTGTATGGTAGGTGTTAACGTAGGTGATTTAGATATGTGGAAGGGACTGGTTATTAGGTAATTGTATAGGTTTCCCCCAGTGATTTGGGATCTCTCTAGTTCCGCCCATAGGGTGTTATTGTGATTAGGAAACCAGTCTTTCACCTGGGCTAGTATGATCGCTGCGTGGTAGTATGTCCTACTCCCCCTGCTTGTTTGAGGTTGATAAGCTTGTTGAAGGCGCATCATGCTTTTTTACCTATCCATAGAAACCTATTTCGGATTGTGCCTGCTGGAAGAAAGATTTAGGTACCATATGGGTAGGGTCCTAAATAAAAAAAAGAATTGTGGGAGAACCTGCATTTTAAATGCAGCCAGCCTTCCAGACCAGGAAAGTTCAAACTTTTGTAATTTGTCCAATTTGGATCTCAAGGAGTGTAAAAAGGGGGTATAGTTTTCCCTGACTAGATTGGGGGTAAGTGTGATACCCAGATATGCTATACCTTTTTCCTTCCACGTGTAAGGGAAGTTAGTGCTAATGTATTGTTTCACTGTTTTGGTTAGACCTATCCCCAGGAGATCTGACTTGGTATCATTAACCTTATAATAAGATACAGCATTAAACAATTGTAAAGCTTGGTTTATCGAAGCCAGGGAAGTTACAACATCAGAAATCATCAAAATGATATCATCAATGAATAAGCTGATGGTATGCATCCTGCCGCCAGAAGAGATCCCAGTAATTCCGTGATGCTGGCGTATGTATGCTGCCATGGGTTCCATTAGTAAATTAAAGATTAAAGGGGATAGTGGGCATCCCTGGTGGGTTCCATTTGTTGTGTGGAATGGAGTGGATAACATACCTGCTACGTAAACCTGTGCTGATGGAGTAGTGTATAATGCCATAATAGCACGTAACAACTGGCCCTGAAATCCAAATTTATCCAGGACTTGTTCCAGATATTCCCAGTGGATCCTATCAAACGCCTTCTCTGCATCCAAAGCAAGAAGTAGAGAAGGCGTTCCATTCTTGTTGACTAGGTGAATTACATTAATGAGGTGTCTAGTGGCGTCTGCCATTTGGCGACCTTTAGTAAATCCAGATTGGTCCGGATGTATCAACGAGGGAAGGAGATCCACTAGTCTACTGGCTATTAATTTAGCATAGATTTTTAAGTCATTGTTGAGTAACGATATTGGACGAAAGTTTTGTGGGGTGTTGGGTAACTTCCCCGGCTTTGGTAGTGCTACAATCATTGCTTTGAGCATTTTGGATGGAAAAGAGGAGGAGGAGGCAGCCTGGTTGAATATCTCTGCTAAATTTGGAGCCAGTATATCCCTAGATGTCTTGAAATATTCTCCTGTGAAACCATCTGGACCAGGAGATTTGTTACTGGGCAATGAGTTGATCGTTTGGGAAATCTCTTGTATCGTGAATGGAGAAGTTAATACAGTGTTTTGGGTTTCCGTGAGTTGTGGGAGTTTGATTTTGTTAAGAAATTCAGAGATTGTGTGGGATTGGGGTTGGGTCATATTCGGATCCTTTTTAAGGATGTAGAGTGAGCCCATAGTAGGCGCTAAAGTATGATTTTCTGGATGGATAATGTAGGGAAGTTTAGTTTTTTGTCTACGCCCTCTCAGGCGAGCAGCTAGTAATTTCCCTGCTTTGTTACCATTCACGTAATAGGACATGTTTAACCTCCTGGAAGACTTTTCAAAGTCCTCCAGCAGTATCAATCGAAGGTAATATCTTAACTTGGTTAGTTGTTCAGATAGTACTGGGGATATGTTAACTTTATTTTGCGTTTCTAATACTTGGATTTGGTTAGAGATATCCATTATACGCTGCCCCCGCAACCTCTTGGCCCTCGCTCCCAGTTTAATAAGAAGACCTCGCAGAAACGCCTTGTGTGCGTTCCATGTTACAAGAGGATCAGAGACTGAATTCACATTATGTTCAAAAAACTCTAGCAATTCTCTCTTCAATGTCGATTTGGAAGGATCATCCTGGAATAGCCGTGGGTTGGATCTCTAAATGAAGGTGAAGTTGACATTGGATATATCATCCACCAGCAGCGATACCGAGGCATGATCCGTCCAGGTTATATCATTGATCTTAGATGCCCTGATTTTAGTTAATAACCATTTGTTTGTCATGAAAAGATTGAGTCTTGTATATATTTTGTGACTGGTTGAAAAGAAGGAATATTCCCTTTCTGTGACATTGAGGCATCTCCATGCATCGTATATGTTATATCTCCATAGGAGGGGTTGTAGAGTCTGGTTCTTCCTGGTAGTTAGTGAGCTAGAGTCTATCTTGGGGTCAGGGGGTAGGTTGAAGTTCCCGCACAATATCAGGTGGCCCTTTTGTATTTGGGAAACTTTTTTCATGAGTTTATGAATGAAGCTAGACTGGTGAACATTTGGAGCATAGACATTCCCCACCGTGTAGGTGGTAGAGTTCAGGTCGCATAATAAAATATGTTACCTACCCTGCAGGTCTTGTACTTCCTTGTGGAGGCGAAAAGCTACTGTGTCTCTTATTGCAGTTAGGACCCCCTTTCTTGTTTGCATCTGAGCTGGTAAATAAAACATGTGGGAACTTGGGATGAGAACATGTAGGTTGAGCTTGCAATTTAAAGTGTGTTTCCTGGACGCAAAGAATATCACCATTGTGTTGTGCCGCTTGTATCCACATAGATCGGCATTTTGCTGGGTGGTTAAGTCCTCTGGCATTGATCGTTAAGAAGGTAATGGTCATTTTGTAAGGTTAGGCTGGTGCGTATTGTGTAGTATGTGCTGGTAACACTTACATGTGATGGTAGTCATGGTGTAACAGTCCCAATGGTGGCGGAAAGCTTGAGATACGGTGTTCGTAGTAGTAATGAAGTTTTAACGTGAACATCCAGGCGATTGGTTGGCAACATCTGTGACTGAGAACATAAACAGTAGTTAACCATGAAAAAAAGAACATAAGAAAACATATGAAAAGCTAAAACAAGAACATGGAGAGGTCGGTGCGACCTGGGTGTGACATATATCTCGAATGTTCGAAATCAAAAGTGCTCATTTTAAAGGCTAATTTGCATGGTATTGTCCTAAAAAGGGTTTGGGGACCTGGGCCCTGCCCCAGGGGACATGTATCAATGCAAAAAAAAAGTTTTAAAAACGGGCGTTTTTTCGGGAGCAGTGATTTTAACCACTTGCCGCCCACCATATAGCAAAATGACGGTGGCAAAGTGGTTTCAATATCCTGACTGGGCGTCATATGACGTCCGCAGGATATTGAGTCGCTGTGCGCCCCCGGGGGCGCGCATCGTGGCGATCGTTGTTGCGGGGTGTCAGTCTGACACCCCGCAACACCAATCTAGGTATGACGGAGACTCTTTACCACGTGATCAGCCATGTCCAATCATGGCTGATCACAATGTAAATAGGAAGAGCCGGTGATCGGCTTTTCCTCACTCGTGTCTGACAGATTGGTTGCTCTCCTGACAGGGGGGTCTGTGCTGATTGATTATCAGCACAGCCCCCCCTCAGATCCCACCCAGGACCACCAGGGAAGCCGCCCAGGACCACCAGAGAAGCCATCCACACTGGACCACCAAGTATGCCCCCTAGACCCCCAGGGAAATACCAATCTGTTCCCAGGCAGCTGCCAATCAATGCCCACTCACAATGCCTACCACTGCCAGTGCCACCAGGAATGCCTATCAGTGCCGCGTATCAGTGCCCATCAGTGCCGCCTATCAGTGCCCATCAGTGCCGCCTATCAGTGCCCATCAGTGCCGCCTATCAGTGCCCATCAGTGCCACCCATAAGAACCCATCTTTGCAGCCTTTCAGTGCCCATCAGTGTCGCCTATCAGTGCCCATCAGTGCCCACCAGTGCCACCCAGTGCCACCCATGAGTGGCCATCAGTGCCGCCTATCAATGCCCATCAGTGCTGCATATTGGTGCCACCCATCAGTGCCGCCTACCAGTGCCCATCACTGCCGCATATCTGTGCCCATCGTCAGTGCCCGTCAGTGCCCGCTCATTGGTGCCACCTCATCAGTGCCGCCTTATCAGTGCCCATCAGTGAAAGAGAAAACTTACTTATTTACAAAATTTTTTTACAGAAACAAAATCAAAACTTTTATTTTTTTCAAAATTTTCGGTCTTTTTTTATTTGTTTAGCAAAAAATAAAAACCGCAGAGGTGATCAAATACCACCAAAAGAAAGCTCTATTTGTAGGAACAAAATGATAAAAATTTAGTTTGGGTACCGTGTTGGATGACCACGCAATTGTCATTCAAACTGCGACAGCGCTGAAAGCTGAAAATTGGTCTGGGCAGGAAGGTGTCTAATTGCCCTGTATTGAAGTGGTTAATGATGCTTAACCACTTGACGACTGCCTCACGCTGATGTACGTCATCAGAATGGCACGGGCAGGCAAAATCACGTACCTGGTACGTGATTGCCTTCTCGCGGGCGGGGGGTCTGATCGGACCCCCCCGCTGCCAGAGGCGGTCGGCTCCAGTTCGCGGGCGATGACAGGTGAGGGGGAGGCCATCCATTGCTGGCCACCCCCTCCCGATCGCTCCCGGCGAATGAAAATGCTTCCTCTTCCTCTGTAATGTAAACAGAGGGAGAGGAAGTGATGTAATCCCACCTCGAGCCGGTCTTTTTGGTTCCAGCGCCGAGGAGAGAAGACATCAAGTAAGTGCACAACACTACACGTTCAGTAGAATACGCAGGCACACTTTTCACCCCCCTTCACCCCCCGATCACCCCCTTGTACCCCCTGTCACACTGACACCAATAGCAGTTTTTTTTTTTTTTGCATTGGTGTCAGTTTGTGATAGTTATAAGTGTTAGGGCAGTTAGGTTAGCCGCCTTTAGGTCTGGGGTACCCCCCTTTAGGTCCAGGGTACCCCCCTAACCCCCCCTAATAAAGGTTAACCCCTTGATCACCCCCCGTCGCCAGTGTCGCTAAGCGATCGTTTTTCTGATCGCTGTATTAGTGACACAGGTGACGCTAGTTAGGGAGGTAAGTATATAGGTTAGCTGTCAGTGTTTTATAGGGACAGGGACCCCCATATACTACCTACTAAAGGTTTTAACCCCCTGATTGCCCCCTAGTTAACCCTTTCACCAGCGATCACCGTATAAGTGTTACAGGTGACACTGGTTAGTTTGTTTGTTTTTTATAGTTTATTATAGTTTTAGGGCACCCGCCATTTATTACCTTATAAAGGTTTAACCCCCTAATTGCCCGGCGGTGATATAAGTTACGCTTTTAGGATCAGATAAGGTCTGCGTCGCCCCAGGCAGCGTCAGGTTAGCGCCAGTACCGCTAACACCCACGCACGCAGCATACACCTCCCTTAGTGCTATAGTATCTGAACGGATCGATATCTGATCCGATCAGATCTATACTAGCGTCCCCAGCAGTTTAGGGTTCCCAAAAATGCAGTGTTAGCGGGATCAGCCCAGATACCTGCTAGCACCTGCGTTTTGCCCCTCGGCCCAGCCCAACCCAGCCCACCCAAGTGCAGTATCGATCGATAACTGTCACTTACAAAACACTAAGCACACATAACTGCAGCGTTAGCAGAGTCAGGCCTGATCCCTGTGATCGCTAACAGTTTTTTGGTAGCGTTTTGAATCAGTCGCTAACAGTCAGGAGCTTTTTTGCCTGTGAGTCTCACTAGTGTACCCCTAAATTTAGAGCCCAAAATGGCAAATCAAAGGTACACTAGTGAAGAGGCCTACACGTTTCTGAGCATGACAGATAGTGAAGAGGAAGTCACTCATCTGTCAGATTCAGGCTCAGAATACGATCCTGTAGAGGACAGCGGCTCCATGACAGATAGCTCTGACGACGGAGTTGTGGTCCCTGCTAAGGTCAGGCGTACCAGACCCCAAACTTCTTCTTCTGTCCTTGAAGTGCAAGAACCACAGGGCTCTCGTATGGAGCAAAGAACTATTCCTTCTGGTGAACCTGCAAGCACCAGAGGCCTAGTACACCCTGGTCGTACATCCAGCACTGCAGTATCACGTGGTGACGTGGCGAGCCCCATAAGTGCAGTTCAAGCTGGTGAGGTGGCAAGCACTAGTAGTGTCCCGCTGCCACCAAGAAGACAAAGACAGGCCCATCGTGCCCATAGTGCCCTTCCTGCTGCATTCGCCAATCCGAATTAGGAACCCACCACTTCTGCAGCACCCGTACTTCCCCCATTCACTGGCCAACCCGGAATTCAGGTGGAAACAGTTGATTTTACGCCACTGGATTTTTATTCGATGATTTTCACCGAAGATCTCTATAGATCTATTGTGGACCAAAGCAATTTGTACGCTGGTCAACACATCACCACTATTCCCCAGTCCTCCCTTGCCAGAGATTGGAAACCAATTACGGTTTCCGAATTTAAGCTCTTTCTGGGCCTTTCCCTCAACATGGGCATAAATAAAAAGAGTAAGTTGCGGTCATATTGGTCCACTGACCCAATTTACCATATGCCCGTGTTCTCTGCCTCCATGACCAGGGCACAATACGAGCAGATTTTGCGGTTCATGCACTTCAACGACAATGAACTCTGTCGTCCTCGTGGAGACCCTGGATACGATCGGCTCTACAAAATTCGGCCCCTCGTAAACCACTTCAACCAATGTTTTGCAGACTTGTTTACTCCCCATCAAGTTGTCTGCGTTGATGAGTCCCTGATTAAATTTTCTGGCCGCTTGTCATTCAAACAGTACCTTCCCAGCAAGCGTGCCAGATACGGGGTCAAGATGTATAAGCTCTGTGACAGGGCCACAGGCTATACATGTAGTTTTATGGTTTACGAGGGCAAAGATAGTCACGTAGACTTGAAAAACTGCCCTGACTACATAGGAAGCGCTGGCAAGATAGTGTGGGACTTGGTGTCACCCTTATTCGGAAAGGGGTACCACTTGTACGTGGACAATTATTACACGAGCGTGCCACTTTTTAGCCACCTTTTTGATCATCAGATTGGAGCATGTGACACCGTGCGACCTAATCGCCGGGGCTTTCCCCAGCGGCTTGTAGATTCCCGTCTTAGGCTGGGGGAGAGAGCCTGCTTGAAGTGTAATAACTTGCTCACTATGAAGTGGTGGGACAATAAGAATGTTTTCGTTCTTACCTCCCTTCATGCAGACACGACGGTCCAAATTCCTACGGCGACTGGTGTTGTGGAGAAACCCCTCTGTGTCCACGAATATAACCTTAATATGGAATGGGTGGACCTCAACGACCAGTTGTTGGCGCCGTACCTAGTTGCCCGTAAGGCCAGACGCTGGTACAAAAAAGTGTCTGTTTATTTATTTCAATTGGCTTTGCTGAATGCTTATGTGCTATATAGAGCTTCAGGACGGATTGGATCCTTCCTTAAATTCCAGGAAGAGTTCCTCAGAGCCCTTCTGTTTCCAGACGGTGCTCCACCTCACCATTCCCAACCAAATGCAGTAAGCCGGCTGCATGAGAGGCATTTTCAATATGTCCTCCCGAGTACCTCTACCCAACGAGCCCCCCAAAAAAGATGTCGTGCCTGCAGCAAGCGCGGATTTAGGCGTGACACCCGGTATTATTGTCCCTTCTGTCCTGACAATCCTGGTCTTTGCATTGGTGAATGTTTTGAACGCTACCATACACTAGTTGAGTATTAGCGTAGGGTACAGCACTGCACAGACTAGGACACACTTTCACAGGGTCTCCCAAGATGCCATCACATTTTGGGAGACCCAAACCCGGTACCAGTTAAAAAAGTTAAAGTTACAAAAAAAGTGTAAAAAACAAAAAAACAAAAAAAAGTAAAAAAAAAAGAAAAAATACACAAAAAAATATATAAAATAAAAAAAAACAAAAATAGTTGTCGTTTTATTGTTCTCTCTCTATTGTTCTGCATTCTATACTGCAATGTTTTATTGTTATGTTTTTATCATGTTTGCTTTATAGGTATGGAATTTTTTTATACTTTTTTTTTTATTGTTAACCACTTTTTTGTTTTCAGGTACGCCATTCAGCTGCAGAGCGGATTTATTTATCTTGACAGCAACAGCGTTTGCTCCCACGATACATAAAGCCGTGACTCCAGCGCTGTTGGAGGTGATTTCACCACCACAGTTACATACTTCAGCATATATGCCGAAGCGTGGGGGCAGCAGTGGGTGGAGGAGCGATTTGCTCCTGCCTTTTGCGGGAGGATGCCCCCATGCTTCGGCATATATATATTTTAGGTAGGCACAGGTTGCGTTAAATGTTTTATTTTTTACTATGTTTTTTTTTGTATTTGCTTTGCAGGTATGGTAAGTAGGGATGAGCCGAACACCCCCCCGTTCGGTTCGCACCAGAACATGCGAACAGGAAAAAAGTTCGTTCGAACACGCGAACACCGTTAAAGTCTATGGGACACGAACATGAATAATCAAAAGTGCTAATTTTAAAGGCTTATATGCAAGTTATTGTCATAAAAGGTGTTTGGGGACCTGGGTCCTGCCCCAGGGGACATGGATCAATGCAAAAAAAAGTTTTAAAAAAGGCAGTTTTTTCAGGAGCAGTGATTTTAATAATGCTTAAAGTCAAACAATAAAAGTGTAATATCCCTTTAAATTTCATAGCTGGGGGGTGTCTATAGTATGCCTGTAAAGGGGCGCATGTTTCCTGTGTTTAGAACAGTCTGACAGCAAAATGACATTTTGAAGGAAAAAAGCCATTTAAAACTACTTGCGGCTATTGCATTACCGGTCCGACAATACACATAGAAGTTCATTGATAAAAACGGCATGGGAATTCCCCACAGGGGAACCCTGAACCAAAATTAAAAAAAAAAATGACGCGGGGGTCCCCCTAAATTCCATACCAGACCCTTATCCGAGCACGCAACCTGGCAGGCCGCGGGAAAAGAGGGGGGGACGATAGAGCGCCCCCCCCCTCCTGAACCGTACCAGGCCACATGCCTTCAACATTGGGAGGGTGCTTTGGGGTAGCCCCCCAAAACACCTTGTCCCCATGTTGATGAGGAAAAGGGCCTCATCCCCACAACTCTGTACCCCTACCATTTCACTAAAAAACTGTCAAAAATGTTAAAAATGACAAGAGACAGTTTTTGACAATTGATTTATTTAAATGCTTCTTCTTTCTTCTATTTTCCTTCATCTTCTTCTTCTTCTGGCTCTTCTGGTTCTTCCTCTGGCGTTCTCTTCCAGCATCTCCTCCGCGGCGTCTTCTATCTTCTTCTCCTCGGGCCGCTCCGCACCCATGGCATGGGGGGAGGCTCCCGCTCTTCTCTTCATCTTCTTCTCTTCTTCATCTTCTTCTTTTCTTCTCTTCTTCTCTTCTTCTCTTCTTCATTTTCTTCTC
Organism: Aquarana catesbeiana; assembly: GCF_042186555.1. Classification (NCBI taxonomy): domain Eukaryota; kingdom Metazoa; phylum Chordata; class Amphibia; order Anura; family Ranidae; genus Aquarana; species Aquarana catesbeiana. Next base: position 105,088,729 of record NC_133326.1, read on the forward strand.
CGGGCCGCTCCGCATCCATGCTGGCATGGAGGGAGGCTCCCGCTGTGTGACGGCGTCTCCTCGTCTGGCGGTTTTTAAATAATGGGGGGCGGGGCCACCCGGTGACCCCGCCCCCTCTGATGCACGGTGACTTGACGGGACTTCCCTGTGACGTCACGGGGAATGCCACAGGGAAGTCCCGTCATGTCCCGTGCGTCAGAGGGGGGCGGGGTCACCGGGTGGCCCTGCCCCCTGTTATTTAAGAACCGTCAGACGAGGAGATGCCGTCACACAGCGGGAGCCTCCCTCCATGCCAGCATGGATGCGGAGCGGCCCAGAGAAGAAGATGAAGAAGAGAAGAAGAGAAGAAGATGAAGAAGAAGATGAAGAAGATGAAGAGAAGAGCGGGAGCCTCCCCCATGCCATGGGTGTGGAGCAGCCCGAGGAGAAGAAGATAGAAGACGCCGCGGAGGAGATGCTGGACGAGAACGCCGAAGGAAGAACCAGAAGAGCCAGAAGAACCAGAAGAAGAAGAAGAAGATGAAGGAAGATAGAAGAAAGAAGAAAGAAGAAGCATTTAAATAAAGGAATTGTCAAAAACTGTCTCTTGTCATTTTTAACATTTTTGACATTTTTTTAGTGAAATGGTAGGGGTACAAAAGTACCCCTTACCATTTCACACAGGGGGGTAGGCTGGGATCTGGGGGTCCCCTTGTTAAAGGGGGCTTCCAGATTCCAATAAGCCCCCCGCCCGCAGACCCCCACAATCACCGGCCAGGGTTGTGGGGATGAGGCCCTTGTCCTCATCAACATGGGGACAAGGTGTTTTGGGGGGCTACCCCAAAGCACCCTCCCAATGTTGAGGGCATGTGGCCTGGTACGGTTCAGGAGGGGGGCGCTCTCTCGTCCCCCCTCTTTTCCTGCAGCCTGCCAGGTTGCGTGCTCGGATAAGGGTCTGGTATGGATTTTTGGGGGGACCCCACGCCGTTTTTTTTTTTTTTTTGGTGCGGGGTTCCCCTTAAAATCCATACCAGACCTGAAGGGTCTGGTATGGAATTTAGAGGGACCCCCACGTCATTTTTTTTTTACATTTTGGCAGGGGTTCCCCTTAATATCCATGCCAGACCTGAAGGGCCTGGTATGAAATTTAGGGGGACCCCCATGTCATTTTTTTTTTAATTTTGGTTCGGGGGTTCCCCCGTGGGGAATTCCCATGCCGTTTTTATCAATGAACTTCTATGTGTATTGTCGGACCGGCAATGCAATAGCCGCGAGTAGTTTTAAATGGCTTTTTTCCTTCGAAATGTCATTTTGCTGTCAGACTGTTCTAAACACGGGAAACATGCACCCCTTTACAGGCATACTATAGACACCCCCCAGCTACGAAATTTAAAGGGATATTACACTTTTATTGTTTGACTTTAAGCATTATTAAAATCACTGTCCCTGAAAAAACGTCAGTTTTTAAAACTTTTTTTTGCATTGATCCATGTCCCCTGGGGCAGGACCCAGGTCCCCAAACACTTTTTATGACAATAACTTGCATATAAGCCTTTAAAATTAGCACTTTTGATTTCTCCCATAGACTTTTAAAGGGTGTTCCGCGGCATTCGAATTTGCCGCGAACACCCCAAATTGTTCGCTGTTCGGCGAACTTGCGAACAGCCAATGTTCGAGTCGAACATGAGTTCGACTTGAACTCGAAGCTCATCCCTAATGGTAAGTATTACTGTTATATTGTAATGTTACTTTGTTTTTTGTTAACCATCATTTGCTTAGCAGATACGCCATTCACTTGCAGTGCGGATTTATTTATCTTGACAGCAACAGCGTTTGCTCCCACGATACATAAAGCCGTGACTCCAGCGCTGTCGGAGGTGATTTCACCACCACAGTTACATACTTCAGCATATATGCCGAAGCGTGGGGGCAGCAGTGGGTGGAGGAGCGATTTGCTCCTGCCTTTTGCGGGAGGATGCCCCCATGCTTCGGCATATATATATTTTAGGTAGGCACAGGTTGCGTTAAATGTTTTATTTTTTACTATGTTTTTTTTTGTATTTGCTTTGCAGGTATGGTAAGTATTACTGTTATACTGTAATGTTACTTTCTTTTTTGTTAACCATCATTTGCTTAGCAGGTACGCCATTCAGTTGCAGCGCGGATTTATTTATCTTGACAGCAACAGCGTTTGCTCCCACGATACATAAAGCCGTGACTCCAGTGCTGTCGGAGGTGATTTCACCACCACAGTTACATACTTCAGCATATATGCCGAAGCGTGGGGGCAGCAGTGGGTGGAGGAGCGATTTGCTCCTGCCTTTTGCGGGAGGATGCCCCCATGCTTCGGCATATATAAACAGTGCATGTATGTCCATCATTAGAAGTGGGTGGATGAAGGGAGGTATTCTAATGGTGGGCATACCCACCCATCAATATCTTTTTTTCGTTCAGCCCACAGGCTGCATGAAAAAAAAGTTTACAATATATGCCCAACAAGGACCAGCAACGTACTGGTATGTTGCTGGACTTTGAGTGGTTATACCAGAATGATGCCTGCAGGTTTAGGTATCATCTTGGTATCATTCTTTTCAGCCAGCGGTCGACTTTCATGTAAAAGCAATCCTAGCGGCTAATTAGCCTCTAGACTGCTTTTACAAGCAGTGGGAGGGAATGCCCCCCCCACCGTCTTCCATGTTTTTCTCTGGCTCTCCTGTCCCAACAGGGAACCTGAAAATGCAGCCGGTGATTCAGCCAGCTGACCAGAGACCAGAATGGCTCCAAACATCTCTATGGCCTAAGAAACCGGAAGCTACGAGCATTTCATGACTTTCATGATTTCGCCGGATGTAAACAGCGCCATTGGGAAATTGGGAAAGCATTTTATCACACTGATCTTGGTGCGGTCAGATGCTTTGAGGGCAGAGGAGAGATCTAGGGTTTAATAGACCCCAATTTTTTCAAAAAAGAGTACCTGTCACTACCTATTGCTATCATAGGGGATATTTACATTCCCTGAGATAACAATTAAAATGATTAAAAAAAATAAAAATGAAAGGAACCATTTAAAAATAAGATAAAAAAGCAAAAAAATAATAAAGAAAAAAAGAAAAAAAGCACCCCTGTCCCCCCCTGCTCTTGCGCAAAGGCGAACGCAAGCGTCGGTCTGGCGTCAAATGTAAACAGCAATTGCACCATGCATGTGAGGTATCATCGCGAAGGTCAGATCGAAGGCAGTAATTTTAGCAGTAGATCTCCTCTGTAAATCTAAAGTGGTAACCTGTAAAGGCTTTTAAAGGCTTTTAAAAATGTATTTAGTTTGTCGCCACTGCACGTTTGTGTGCAATTTTAAAGCATGTCATGTTTGGTATCCATGTACTCAGCCTAAGATCATCTTTTTTATTTCATCAAACATTTGGGCAATATAGTGTGTTTTAGTGCATTAAAATTTTAAAAAGTGTGTTTTTTCCCCAAAAAATGCATTTGGAAAATCGCTGCGCAAATACTGTGTGAAAAAAAAAATGAAACACCCACCATTGTAATCTGTAGGGCATTTGCTTTAAAAAAAATATATAATGTTTGGGGGTTCAAAGTAATTTTCTTGCAAAAAAAAATAATTTTTTCATGTAAACAAAAAGTGTCAGAAAGGGCTTTGTCTTCAAGTGGTTAGAAGAGTGGGTGATGTGTGACATAAGCTTCTAAATGTTGTGCATAAAATGCAAGGACAGTTCAAAACCCCCCCAAATGACCCCATTTTGGAAAGTAGACACCCCAAGCTATTTGCTGAGAGGCATGTCGCGTCCATGGAATATTTTATATTGTGACACAAGTTGCGGGAAAAAGACAAATTTTTTTTTTTTGCACAAAGTTGTCACTAAATGATATATTGCTCAAACATGCCATGGGAATATGTGAAATTACACCCCAAAATACATTCTGTTGCTTCTCCTGAATACGGGGATACCCCATGTGTGAGACTTTTTGGGAGCCTAGCCGCGTACGGGACCCCGAAAACCAAGCACCGCCTTCAGGCTTTCTAAGGGCGTAAATTTTTGATTTCACTCTTCACTGCCTATCACAGTTTCGGAGGCCATGGAATGCCCAGATGAAACAAACCCCCTCCCAAATGACCCCATTTTGGAAAATAGAGCATAGGGTGGTGACAAGGACTTTATGGAAGGAGACAACCAGCCCACATCCCTGTATTCATATACAATAGAAGGTTTTTTCCTCTTAGGTGGGATTTTAAAGGGTGGAAGTCTCAAAAAAGTATAACAGAAAGTATCAAAAAATATCAAATTTTATTATATCAAAAAGTTAAGAGTATAACACATACTAAATAGAAAGCAACAAGTGAAAACAAAAATGGATGCCAAAATTTACAAATAATGGTAATACAACCAGGATATACACGACAAGTCGACAGAACTACAATTAACCCCACAGAGGCTGTATCAGCAAGGAGCTAATTGACAGTGCAGGCCCGACGCGTTTTGAGGTTTTTATAATGATTGCGACCTCTTCTTCAGGGGCTGGAGGTGAGGTGTATATCTGTCTGAGGAACATTTTGTAGAAAAAAGACAAAAAGACACACAATGGAAGATATTATATATCAAGAATAATACATATATACAACTATTTACATGGTAGAGATGTGATATAATTGCAAAGAAATGTTCTAACCATAATATTGCAGAATCAACATCACATGGCATCCAATTTAGGAGAGGGGGAGGGAGAGAATGGTTAGCCACCGGGGTCCAGACCCGAATAACAGCGCCGCTGCTGCGAAACCAAGACCGTCAGCAGATCAGGACCGGACACAAAGGGCGTCATGTCCGTCAGCTGAGTTGTGAATTATCTTATCGGCTAAAGACCAGAAAGGGTATGTATAATGAAAAAATTGTCCTAGAGAGGTACTCTTATAATTCATTGAGTAAAAAATTCCCCTAGTGAATTTGAGGAGAGGGGCTCTAGTAAGTATTTTGTTATACATACCTATTATCGTATGAAGACTAAGGTTATCTCTAAGCTGGCTCCTAGAGCGGGTATCCATCAACTGACAACACCCCAGGTGTGGGGACTATAGGAGGTGTTGTGAGCTGACAACAAGAGAGGAAAAAAAAAAAAAGAAAGAAAAGGGGAAAAGTAACATAATAAAAAATGTTGCTCAAGTAAATATTTTCCTCTTGTAAACAGGCATTTGCAGGAGTCAAATAGACGTACCTATTGGTGCATAGTAGGTGGTTGGTCCCTGTGCTGGCTCACATAAAGTTGTTGTCTGTAGTAGCTAATTAATCTTGGATACCGTGATCCAGGAGGAAATAGCAATAGACCGCCTATAGTCAGCAGCTACAATGACAAAAAGAGGAACATAGGTCCCAGTGGTAGATAAAGGCTCTTAGGTATATCAAAGAGCATAAGGTATAATAGTGTCTTAAAATACATGGGCTGTACTGGTGCTCAGTATGTATATGCATACTGCAGCTCCAAGAGGCATTCTTAAGCAAAACTTGAATGTAAAAAGGAGGGCTATATTATTTACCTTGGAAAAGTCACAGCAGCTGCACCTTTGGTTCTGTGTTCTCCCAGCGTGTAAGCTGGCAGCCTTGTGTGTAGCTTAAATAGTGCTACTCATTGAGAGCACATATTAAACAGCTGACTCCACTGAGAGCAGTGTCATCACTGACAGGAGGAGCCGCCCTCCGAGTCCCCGGCGCGCAGACCAGCCCCCCCGCCCCACACACGGGTCCAATCCAGGAGCGGAATACATCACATCCTGGAGGGGAGACAGGACCCGTGCTGGGAGGGGACTGACGTCCGCGTCAGGCACCCGCAGCGCGCAGATTGCCATGACAACGGGATAAACACATCCCGGTCATAGACGATCATGTAGAAGGAGGCCGAGCATTGCCAGACTGAGAGTGGCAGCTTCGGCCCCCATGCGCCGAGTGCCAGATCCGAGTGCTGACAGAAACCGTCCCTTCAGGCCATAGCGCTCCCAGATCCACACCCCCGATGGCACACACATTCAGCCTCCAAGATGAAAAGAAATTACGCAATGTTAACCCATGGATGGCCATGTGGGAAAGACAAAAGAGGATGGTCATGTGGGAAAGACAAAAAGAGGGAGAGGAGAGGGGCAGGCAGGAGATGTAGCTGGAAACAATGCTGCAAGGGAAAAGGGAAGAGATAATTTTTGAAAATGAATACACATACCAGCATGTTAGTAAGCGTAGTCTATATAGGAGAATACACTAATGGTGACATACAAAAAGAAAAAGAATTATTGCTCATTTCTATCATCATCCCTATCCAACTACAGATGACTGGTAACTCACCGGATCCATCCAGCTGCTTATGGTTCTACAGAAAAAGGGGGGTATTCACACGGGGGGGTTCCCACTCGGACCCCCCTGAGGTAAAGCCCTCTAGAAAGGGTCTAAAAGACGTGGTCTCATTAAGGCCTGGTGCCCTGGTGGCCTGGAGATGAAAAATCCACTTTTGTTCTTTTTGCAGCAGGGTTTTGTTCCAGTCCCCCCCACGTAACCCTGGATGGACACGATCCAGAATGAGGAAAGACAACTTAGGGAATACACCAGAGTGAAAAATGGAGACGTGTCTGCCCAGTGGTAAACTGGGATTACACGTTTTCATGGAAATTATATGGCGGTAAGCTCTCCGCCAGAATTCCTGATTCGTTTTACCGACATAGTAGCTTGCGCAGTCGCACATAAGTAAATATACCACACCAATTGTTTTGCAGTTAGCAAAGTGTTTTGGTGTGTATTTGCTACCATCAGGTAGTTTGATGTTTGATTTGGTATTCATAAACTGGCAGTACGGGCATCCGCCACAACGGAAGGTTCCCAAGCGTTTGCATGGGTCCCGTTTTCCTGCCCCACCCCCCACATACTTGCTGGATACCAAGTTGTCCTTGATGGACCTGGCACGTTTGAATGTGAAAGACCGTTTGTCTTGTATGAATGGGCCAATAGTAGGATCTAATTTTAAAACGGGCCAATAGCGTATGGTTAGAACATTTCTTTGCAATTATATCACATCTCTACCATGTAAATAGTTGTATATATGTATTATTCTTGATATGTAATATCTTCCATTGTGTGTCTTTTTGTCTTTTTTCTACAAAATGTTCCTCAGACAGATATACACCTCACCTCCAGCCCCTGAAGAAGAGGTTGCAATCATTATAAAAACCTCGAAACGCATCGGGCCTGCACTGTCAATTAGCTCCTTGCTGATACAGCCTCTGTGGGGTTAAGTGTAGTTCTGTCGACTTGTCGTGTATATCCTGGTTGTATTACCATTATTTGTAAATTTTGGCATCCATTTTTGTTTTCACTTGTTGCTTTTTATTTAGTATGTGATATACTCTTAACTTTTTGATATAATAAAATTTGATATTTTTTTATACTTTCTGTTATACTTTTTTGAGACTTCCGCCCTTTAAAATCCCACCTAAGAGGAAAAAAACATTTTGGAAAATAGACACCCAAAGCTATTTGCTGAGAGGTATAGTGAGTATTTTGAAGACCTCACTTTTTGTCACAAACTTTTGAAAATTGAAAAAAGAAAAAAAAAATACATTTTTCTTGTCTTTCTTCATTTTCAAAAACAAATGAGAGCTGCAAAATACTCACAATGCCTCTCAGCAAATAGCTTGGGGTGTCTACTTTCCAAAATGGGGTCATTTTGGGGGTTTTTGTGCTATCTTGGCATTTTATGGCCTTCGAAACTGTGATAGGTAGTGAGGAGTGAAATCAAAAATTTACGCCCTTAGAAATCCTGAAGACGGTGATTGGATTTCGGGGCCCCGTATGAAGCTAGGCTCCCAAAAAGTGCCACACATGTGGTATCCCCGTACTCAGGATAAGCAGCAAAATGTATTTTGGGGTGTAATTCCACATATGCCCATGGCATGTTTGAGCAATATATAATCTAGTGACAACTTTGTGCAAAAAAAAAAAAAATTGTCACTTTCCCGTAACTTGTGTAAAAATATAAAATATTCCATGGACTCAACATGCCTCTCAGCAAATAGCTTGGGGTATCTACTTTCCAAAATGGGGTCATTTGGGGGGATTTTGTGTCATCTGGGCATTTTATGGCCTTCAAAACTGTGATAGGTAGTGAGGAGTGAAATCACAACTTTACGCCCTTAGAAATCCTGAAGGCGGTGCTTGGTTTTTGGGGCCCCGTACGCGGCTAGGCTCCCAAAAAGTCCCACACATGTGGTATCCCCGTACCCAGGAGAAGCAGCAGAATGTATTTTGGGGTGTAATTCCACATATGCCCATGGCATGTTTGAGCAATATATAATTTAGTGACAACTTTGTGCAAAAAAAAAAAATTGTCACTTTCCCGCAACTTGTGTCAAAATATAAAATATTCCATGGACTCAACATGCCTCTTAGCAAATAGCTTGGGGTGTCTACTTTCCAAAATGGTGTCATTTGGGGGGTGGTTGTGCCATCTTGGCATTTTATGGCCTTCAAAACTGTGATAGGTAGTGAGGAGTGAAATCAAAAATGTATGCCCTTAGAAATCCTGAAGGCGGTGCTTGGTTTTCGGGGCCCCGTACGCGGCTAGGCTCCCAAAAAGTCCCACACATGTGGTATTCCCATACTCAGGAAAACCAGCTAAATGTATTTTGGGGTGCAATTCCACATATGCCCATGGCCTGTGTGAGCAATATATCATTTAGTGACAACTTTGTGCAAAAAAAAACAATTTGTCACTTTCCCGCAACTTGTGTCAAAAAATAAAATATTCCATGGACTCAACATGCCTCTCAGCAAATAGCTTGGGGTGTCTACTTTCCACAATGGGGTCATTTGGGGGGGGGGGTTTGTGCCATCTGGGCATTTTATGGCCTTCAAAACTGTGATAGGTAGTGAGGAGTGAAATCAAAAATGTATGCCCTTAGAAATCCTGAAGGCAGTGATTGGTTTTCGGGGCCCTGTACGCCGCTAGGCTCCCAAAAAGTCCCACACATGTGGTATCCCCATACTCAGGAGAAGCAGCTGAATGTATTTTGGGGTGCAATTCCACATATGCCCATGGCCTGTGTGAGCAATATATCATTTAGTGACAACTTTTTGTAAATTTTTTTTTTTTTTGTCATTATTCAATCACTTGGGATAAAAAACAAAAATATTCAATGGGCTCAACATGCCTCTCAGCAATTTCCTTGGGGTGTCTACTTTCCAAAATGGGGTCATTTGGGGGTGTTTTGTACTGCCCTGCAATTTTAGCACCTAGGCAGTCATAAACTTAAAGCTGTGTAAATTCTAGAAAATTTACCCTAGTTTGTAGACGCTATAACTTTTGCGCAAACCAATAAATATACACTTATTGACTTTTTTTTACCAAAGACATGTGGCCGAATACATTTTGACCTAAATGTATGACTAAAATTGAGTTTATTGGATTTTTTTTTAATAACAAAAAGTAGAAAATATCATTTTTTTAAAAAAATTTTCGGTCTTTTTCCGTTTATAGCGCAAAAAATAAAAACAGCAGAGGTGATCAAATACCATCAAAAGAAAGCTCTATTTGTGGGAATAAAAAGACGCAAATTTCGTTTGGGTACAGCATTGCATGACCGCGCAATTAGCAGTTAAAGTGACGCAGTGCCAAATTGGAAAAAGTCCTCTGGTCTTTAGGCAGCCAAATGGTCCGGGGCTGAAGTGGTTAAAGTAAAAAAAAAAAAAGTGAAATATTCCTTTAAATATCGTACCTGGGGGTGTCTATAGTATGCCTGTAAAGTGGCGCGTGTTTCCTGTGGTTAGAACAGTCCCTGCACAAAATGACATTTTTAAAGGAATAAAAGTCATTTAAAAGTGCTTGCGGCTTTAATGTAATGTTGGGTCCTGGCAATAAGGATGAAAATCAGTGAGACAAACGGCATGGGTACCCCCTAGTCCATTACCAGGCCCTTTGGGTCTTCTATGGATATTAAGGGGAACCCCGCACCCAAATTAAAAAAGGAAAGGTGTGTGGCCCCCAGGCCCTATATACTCTGAACAGCAGTATACAGGCGGTGCAAACAAGACAGGGACCGTAGGTTTGTTGTTAAGTAGAATCTGTTTGTAATTTTGAACTGGTACATTTTTAACGTGTTTAGCTCCAGCCAAAAAATCTATTTTAAGCTTTTTGGAAAACATAGGGAAGGGTTATCACCCCTGTGACATTTGTTTTGCTGTATGTGCTCCTCTTCAGAAGATTTCACCTCACTTTTTGTCCCAATGACAAATGTTTTTTAAAAGTTTGGGGTTTTTAGGGAAACAAGGATTGGTGATAAAGCATCAGTGGAAAGGAGAAAAGTTTTTCCCATATTAACTCTTACAGGAGAGAATTTCCCTTCCTAGGGTTAGATTTCATCTCACTTCCTGTTGTCTCCTTCCGTTTGCAAGTAGGAGTCATTTGTAAGTTGGATGTTTGAAAGTAGGGGCCTGCCCTATATACTCAGCAGAAATTTGGGCCTTAGGTGTTGTGGCCACAACACTGAAAGCCCTCACAGGGCCCTGCTGTGAAATATTAGATCAAGAATTGTAATTACATGCCCCTGTTGAACAGGGGCAGAAAAATTGGGCCTTTGGTGGTGGTGGTGGTGGTGGTGCTGGTGCCACAACACTGTAAGTCCTCACAGTTACTCTTGGTGGGCACAGAAACGGGCCCTGCTGTGAAATATTAGATCAAGAATTCTAATTACATGTCCCTATTGAACAGGGGCTGAAAAATTGGGCCTTAGGCACTGGTGCTGGTGCCACAACACTGCAACCCCTCCCAGATACTCTAGTTGGAGCACAGGAACTAGCCCTGCTGCAAAGAATTGCATCAAAAATTGTAATTACATGCCCCTGTTAAACAGGGGCTGAACAATTGGGCCTTAGGCACTGGTGCTGGTGCCACAACACTGCAATCCCTCACAGATACTCTCGTTGGAGCGCAGGAACTAGCCCTGCTGCAAAGAATTGCATCAAAAATAGTAATTACACGCCCCTGTTAAACAGGGCCTGAAAAATTGGGTCTTAGGCACTGGTGGCGGCTCCCAGAACCAAAAATGTTCTTACAAGCTATCAGCATCATCATTGAGGAGGAAGAGGATAATTACTCAGCATAACAGGATAGTCACTCAACATCAGCATAGGCAGTCTTTGAAGGGATCTGACATTTCAAAAAAAAATATTCGATTACATCAGCATCAGGTGCTTGGTAGCTGGTGGTGATCCAAGACTGATTCATTTTTATGAAAGTTAGTCGATCGACTGAGTCAGTGGACAGACGCACCCTGTGATCGGTTACAAAGCCTCCAGCAGCACTGAATGTGCGTTCCAAAAGAACGCTGGATGAAGGACAGGCCAGTAGCTCAATTGCATACTTTGCAAGCTCTGGCCAGTGAACCATCCTCAAGCCCCAGTAACCCAGAGAATTTTCAGTGGGAAAGGTGTCCAAGTCAGATCTTGCCCCTAGGTATTCCTGCACCATGTAAAACAGACGCTGGCAATGGTTGCTGGAACCAATCATACCTTGGGGCTGCAGACTAAAAAATTGTCTGAACGCATCGGTCAGACGGCCACCTTCTCCACCGCGCCTTCTTTGACTGACCGAAGCCTCAGCAACACGTTGTCCAGAAACAGGAGTTTGTAACCTCCCAGTCTCTGGAAACGCGTTGCACAGAACTTTCTGCAAGGCCTCCTGAAGATGTTTCATCCTCTGCTCCCTCTGTAACGGCAAGACAAGGTCCACTACCTTACCCTTGTAACGTGGATCAAGGAGGGTTGCCAGCCAGTATTGTTCCTTCTCCTTGATACCACGAATACGAGGATCCTTCCGCAGGCTTTGCAGGATCAGGGAGGCAATGCAGCGTAGGTTTGCTGAGGCATTGGGTCCTCTGGGTCACTAAGGATGACATGATCCGCAGCCCCCTCCTCCCAGCCACGTACAAGTCCATGTGTTTCTTGGGACTGTAAATGATCCCTTAAAGACTGCTGCTGATGCTGAGTGGCAGGCTCCACCTCCATACTAACACAATCCTCCTCCTCCTCTTCCTGTGTGATCGGCAGGCACGCAGGAACACTGTCTGGATAAAGGGGGCCTTGAGAGCTAAGGAAGTCCTCCTCTTCCTGCCTCTGTTCTGCCTCAAGTGTTCTGTCCATTATTCTACGCAGCGTGTGCTCCAACAGGTGGACAAGGGGGACAGTGTCACTGATGCATGCACTGTCACTGCTCACCATCCTCGTGGCCTCCTCAAATGGTGACAGGACAGTGCATGCATCCCTGATCATGACCCACTGGCGTGGGGGAAAAAAAACAAGCTCCCCTGACCCTGTCCTGGTGCCATAGTCACACAGGTACTCATTGATGGCCCTCTGCTGCATGTGCAGCCGCTGCAGCATGGACAACGTTGAGTTCCATCTGGTGGGCATGTCACAAATTAGGCGGTTCTTGGGCAGGTTAAATTCCTTTTGGGGGTCTGCCAGCCGAGCACTTGCATTATATGACCGGCGGAAATGCACACAGACTTTCCTGGCCTGCCTCAGAACATCCTGTAAGCCCGGGTACCTGCCCAAGAACTGCTGCACCACAAAGTTAAAGACGTGAGCCAAACAGGGCACATGGGTCACTTGTCCCTGTCGGAGGGCAGAGAGGAGGTTGGGGCCATTGTCACAAACCACCATTCCTGCCTTAAGTTGGCGTGGCATCAACCACCTCTGAACCTGCCCCTGCAGAGCTGACAGAATCTCTGCCCCAGTGTGGCTCCTGTCCCTCAAGCACACCAGCACAGGCACCACATGGCATCTTTTGGCCTGCGTACTTGCGTAGCCCCTTGAATGCCTACGGAGCACCACTGGTTCCAAGGACAAAGCACAGGAAGAGGCCATGGAAGAAGAAGAAGAGGAGGGGGTGGAGGATAGAGGTGTGTCAGAATCACTAGTAGTGGCATTTTGGAGGCGTGGTGGCGGAACAACCTCCAACACTACTGCACCTTGTCGTGCATCCTTCCCAGCTGCCAGAAGAGTAACCCAATGTACCGTGAAACTTAGGTAACGTCCCTGTCCATGCCTGCTGGACCATGAGTCAACGGTAATATGCACCTTACCGCTGACTGCACTGTCCAGAGAGGCATGGACTTTGCCTTCCACATGCCGGTAGAGAGCCGGAATCACCTTCAGTGAGAAAAAGTGGCGTTTGGGTACCTGCCACTGAGGAACCGCACAAACTCACAGAAGGGGGTAGAGTCTACCAACTGAAAAGGTAGCAGTTGAAGTGCTAGCAATTTTGCCAAGCTAGCATTCAACCGCTGGGCATATGGATGGCTGGGAGCGATCTTCTTTCGGCGGTGCAGCAGCTGGGGCAGGGAAATTTGCCTGGTACAATCTGACGTCGGTGTACTGATAGCAGATTGCCCACAAGTACTTGGCTTTGACATACCTAATTCTACACCTTCATTCCTCTCAGTGGAGGTCTCAGAGAGGACTGAAGGCATAGTGGGGTTGGAGATCTCAGCTGATGAGGAGCAAGGAGAGGTCCTCTTTGTTCTTTGGTGTGGGTCTTTTAGGTACGCTTGCCAACGAACTGCATGGCAGGTCAACATATGTCTGGTCAAGCATGTGGTGCCCAAGCGGGAGATGTTTTGGCCATGCGAGATATGCTTGAGACATATGTTGCAAATAGCAGCAGTGCGATCTGATGCATTCGTCTCAAAAAAGGCCCACACCAAAGAACTTTTGGAATAACGCGCAGAGACAGCAGCGCCCTGCACATGCAGAGCTTTGTGGTGTGATGCAGTCAGTGTGCTGCCCTTAAGCTGGCCCCTGGGGGGCATCCTGCCTCATTAGTGATGTGCCTCCTCCTCCTCCTCTCTCCTATTAGGCACCCACGTGGAGTCAGTGACCTCATCATCCCCTCCCTCCTCATCACTGGAGCAAACCTGGCAGTATGCTGCAGCAGGGGCAACATGACTGCCAGATTGCTGTCCTTCTTGGGCACCCCCTCTGTCCATGCTCACGTTACTGCCTTCATCTAGCTCAGTATCATCATCAGAGCCTTCTAAACGCTGGGCATCCTCCTGGAGCATGTATCCAACACTGTGGTCAAACAGTTTGAGGGACTCCTCAGGAAGACATGGTGGGGCTAGGGAAGGAGTCACTGATGTCATTGAGCCGAGGGAAGAGGCTGCATTGGCAGCTGCTTTTCCAGACAAGGTACCCTGAGCATGGGTGCGAGAGGATGAGGAGGATGATGACGGCTTGGTCATCCACTCGACCAAGTCTTCCACATGTTGCGGCTCAACACGGCCAGCTGACGAAAAAAAGGCCAAGCGTGTCCCACGGCCACGTGCTGATGAGGATGCACCGTATACATGACCAGCACTGTTGCCTCTAGACACCGAGCGTGCTTGCCCTATTTTATTGGCTTGTGACTGTCTGCCTCTCCTTGTTGGCCTTCCAGACATACTAATGGCCTGCAGTGAGATGTAGCTGCACTAAGCTCGGATATATATATATATATATATATATATATATATATATACTGATACTGCAGCAAGCAAAATCAACTGCCTGCCTGTAGTATTATTAGTATGAGAACACCACCAATCTTCTGAACACTGTGCAGAGGTCGCACGACACTAACTTGTAGCTTTAGCTGAACACTGTGCAGAGGTCGCACTACACTAACTTGTAAATAATGTAGCTGCCTGTGGTAGTGATAGGAACGGGAAAACACCATCAACCTTCTACAGGTAGCTTTAGTTGAACATTGTACAGAGGTCGCAATACACTAACGTGTAAATAATGTAGCTGCCTGCGGTAGTGATAGGATCAGGAAAACACCACCAACCTTCTACAGGTAGCTTTAGCTGAACACTGTGCAGAGGTTGCACTACACTAACATGTAAATAATGTAGCTGCCTGCGGTAGTGATAGGATCAAGAAAACACCACCAACCTTCTACAGGTAGCTTTAGTTGAACACTGTGCAGAGGTTGCACTACACTAACTTGTAGCTTTAGCTGAACACTGTGCAGAGGTCGCACTACACTAACTTGTAGCTTTAGCTGAACACTGTGCAGAGGTCGCACTACACTAACTTGTAGCTTTAGCTGAACACTGTGCAGAGGTCGCACTACACTAACTTGTAGCTTTAGCTGAACACTGTGCAGAGGTCACACTACACTAACTTGTAGCTTTAGCTGAACACTGTGCAGAGGTCGCACTACACTAACGTGTAAATAATGTAGCTGCCTGCGGTAGTGATAGGATCTTGAAAACACCACCAATTTTCTACAGGTAGCTTTATCTGAACACTGTGTAGAGGTCGCACTACACTAACTTATAGCTTTAGCTGAACACTGTGCAGAGGTCGCACTACACTAACTTGTAACTTTAGCTGAACACTGTGCAGAGGTCGCACTACATTAATGTGTAAATAATGTAACTGCCTGCGGTAGTGATAGGATCAGGAAAACAACACCAACCTTCTACAGGTAGCTTTAGCTGAACACTGTGCAGAGGTCGCACTACACTAACTTGTAGCTTTAGCTGAACACTGTTCAGAGGTCGCACTACATTAATGTGTAAATAATGTAGCTGCCTGCGGTAGTGATAGGATCAGGAAAACACCACCAACCTTCTACAGGTAGCTTTAGCTGAACACTGTGCAGAGCTCGCAAAAAAATAACTTGTAGGTTTAGCTGAACACTGTGAGGAGGTCGCACTACACTAACTTTTAGCTTTAGCTGAACACTGTGCAGAGGTCCCAGTACACTAACTTGTAGCTTTAGCTGAACACTGTGCAGAGGTCACGCTACACTAACTTGTAGCTTTAGCTGAACACTGCGTAAATAATGTACACTTACAACGTGTAAATAATGTAGCTGCCTGCGGTAGTGATAGGATCAGGAAAACACCACCAACCTTCTACAGGTAGCTTTAGCTGAACACTGTGCAGAGGTCGCACTACACTAACATGTAAATAATGTAGCTGTCTGCGGTAGTGATAGGATCGGGAAAACACCACCAATCTTCTACAGGTAGCTTTAGCTGAACACTGTGCAGAGGTCGCACTACACTAACTTGTAGCTTTAGCTGAACACTGTGCAGAGGTCGCACTACACTAACTTGTAACTGTAGTTACATGGTAGTTACATGGCATGGTGGAGGTTCCTTGAAAGTTTGGAGCAACATTTCTTCAAATAGAGTTGAAGATTTGGTCAGGATCAATTATGTTCTCAGTTCTGAGACATACAGGCAGACACTTATCCATCATGCCATACAATCAGGTAAGTGTGTGATTGGCTGCAAATGTATACTGCAGCAGAACAATGACTCCAAACATACAGCTAATGTCATAAAGAACTATCTTCAGCATAAAGAAGAACAAGGAGTCCTGGAAGTGATGGTTTGGCCACCACAGAGCCCTGATCTCAACATTATCGAGTCCGATTGGGATTACATGAAGAGACAGAAGGAGTTGAGTCAGCATACATCCACAGAAGATCTGTGGTTAGTTCTCCAAGATGTTTGAAACCACATACCTGCCAAGTTCCCTCAAAAACTGTGTGCAAGTGTAAATAGAAGAATTGATGTTGTTTTGAAAGCAAACCCTTTGCTTTCAAAACAGCATCAATTCTTATAGTTACACCAAATATTGATTTGATTTGGATTTCTCTTCTGTTCATTTACTTACCATTTTGTCAGTTGATAAAAAATAAACTGTTCACATTTCTATTTTTGAAAGCGTTCATAATTTACAGCATTTTTTCACACCTGCCTAAAACTTTTGTGCAGTACTGTACAACCAGTTTTTATTTTTATATATGATACTTAAATTATATTTTATCACTCACGGGGCTATAAAAGAGCAGAATTATACCTCAGTTATACAAGTGTCTGACATCGGTCAGTTCCACATTCAGTATCCCTTAGCCCATAATACTGTTAGCAGTGATCTTTTGCTAACTCTTTTCTTATTGGCACAGAGAAGCTGTTCTATAGGCATTGTGTGTCTCATAGTAGGATATTATCTCTTTTATCTACATACATATTGCATAAACCTGCCAACAATTCAAATATATGAAGTGGGCATATTATATTTCAACTTAACGTACTCTGTAAAAACAGGATTTGTTATCAAAAGTTTAGGTAAGAATAGCCTGCAAAACATCTAAAAGAAGGTAAAAGCTCCATCTGCTGGCTGCTTTTAGTCCTGAGCAAAAAAAAAAAATTAAGAAAATTATATGCAGAACTAGAATACATTTACTTTAAATGTATTTTTAACTAATGATGTAAGTACCTGCCTTGATATCAGCCTCCTGTAACCCTCTGTACAGTAGTGCAAGAGGGAGGGTCAGTACTCTGAGCTATTTAGTTTCTGTTGCATACACATGTGCTTACCAGGAAAATGCTCAAAGATAGGGATGAGTCTGTAGCTGCTCCTTCATTGGCCCAAGTAGCAGGCAAGTAGATCAAGCTGTGTTAATACAGTAGACACCAACCTGGCCATGCTGGCCAGTAGGATTGCATACATCTCAGAACTGAATGGACAAATTTAGAAATCCTTTTGGCAGGTGCAACAGCTCCAAAATATGTATCTCAAGTGTATTTAACCGTTTTCCCACAGTTCAGCTTTAATGTCAGTTCATAACTGGTGTATTATTTTCGGTGTAATGGTGGTAAATCACTGCTCAGTCTTATCTTTGCATTGCTATCAGAGTTGATTTGTTTTATCTGCTAAGTTGTATAACTTCTCGGCAGTTAAATTAGTAACAATGCAATACAGAATTGCAGTATAGCTAAAATTGTTATGTTGGAACAATATATTGACCAGCTAAACAGCGTGAATTCAGTTTGCTGATTTTAACTGCTGAAGAGGGATTTAGTCACACAATTAATCAATATCATTTGCTACCATATGTAATTTTGTTACCATGGTGATCCATCACATTTACTCACAATGACAATTTGCCTCGGAGTTCTTTTCTGAAGCGATTTTTCAAATCTGCAGACAATAATTTTGTTATAACACAAGGCAAAGACATGCAAGTAGTGGTTCAGTGTTTTTTTTTAACTAAATGCATTTTCTGCATCAAAGTAAAACACCCCACCATTGCTTGTTTCCCTTCCATCCCTAAACACCTACTTGCCTCCTATCACGATCCAGCACTGTTCAGAGCTGCAGCCCGCTGTTCTCTTTTCCTGCTTTCAAAGGAGACACAGGCAGTAGCAGGAGCCATGGGCTCCTGCTACTGTCAGTCAGACTTCTGTGAGGTGTGAGAGGGGGTTAGACTTACCAGTGCTGTGTGTGTCCCTGTGGATGCACACAGCCCAGCTTGGGAGCATGCCTGCAGCTTTCATAGGGGGCACCTGGAGGAGAGGAGCAGCAGACATTCCCAGTGGGGAACTACAGAAGAGGAAGTAAGAGACTTCTCTGTGCAGTATCATTGCACAGAGCAAGTAAGTATAACCTATTTTTTTATTTTAAGAAAAAAATGACTTTAATATCAATTTAAATTAATTATAAAGATTTCTGAACCTAAAGCGTGAACAAAAAAGCATTTAAAAGAGTTGTAAATGCATAGAATCCATTAAGATAAAAAACCTTCTGTGTGTATCAGCCTCCCCAGCACCCCCCTAATTACTTACTTGAGCCCCATCTCTCTCCAGCGATGTCCATGAATGTCTAAGCCATCCGGGACACTCCTCCTGATTGGCTGAGACAAAGCAGCGGTGCCATTGGCTCCCGTGGCTGTCAATCAAAGTCAGTCAGCCAATCAGGGGATAGAGGGGATGGGGTCAGGTCCGGGTCAGGGCTCCATGTCTGAATGGACACACAGAGCTGTGACTCGGCTACAGCCTTTACAATCACTTTAAGACAGAATTATTCCCTTTTACTGAAATGTTTTATTTCACACAGCATCAGTTACTGCTCCAGAGATCTGTTCTTCAATAGAAAACTTAAGGAAACACTACAATGGAGCTAAATTTAGAAAACCCACTCAGTTACATAACACTGAATTCTATAAAATACTATGATATTTGGTTTAACATTTTTTTCATTGTGCTTCTAGGCAGGGATGCTATACCTAGGTATATGATGTAGACAGACAGGCAGACAGATTTTTTGCTTTTAAATTTTGCAGAAAAATAGCTATATATTTTATTTGAACTCACAATACATCGAAAAGGTGTGAGCAAGTCTTAAAAAAACCTATATTAAGACTATTCCTCTGTTGTCTTCTTAAAATGCTGCTTGCTTGTCTGTCATGCAGATCCAATGGCTTTATTCGTTTTTTAGTCACTGATCCAAAACAAACATAAACATCAGGACCTTTGACTCACTGGGTAAGTAGCTCAGGATTGGTAGTCAACATATTTCTCCTGGCAAAGGTTCTATGTCACCCTTTCTCAACATTTTTACCCCAGATGAACCCCCTAAATGATTTTCAAGTCTCAGGAAACCATTACTGAAGGCAATTTATGAGGGGTTAATGGGGAAAATGCCGTTTACATTGGTGGTCAGTAGGAAGAATGCAACTGTTCTGTTTCAAATGCCACGTTATGTATTTACCTCCCTAGAACCAGTCTGTCCAGACAGTATGGTCACCTACTGACTTGGCACCATTCGTAGGCAGCTTAGAGCTTCAAAAAGACTGAAAAATTGAATCCAACACAATTTTACATAATTATTGCAGTACAGAGGTTTATACAGTCTTCCTAAGTGCAAGAAGAGAAATACTTTCCTAATCCCTATCTCCGTGAAGTACAAACACTGACTGAGGGAACATGCAAGAAACAGGGAGCGTCTAGCTAGGATTAAACCTACTAGCGCAAAACAGGGGGGATGGGGGGGGGCAAAGAGAGAACCCAAATCACATAGTAAACAAGTTGTAGTGGCCCAAACTGCCACTAGAGTTCAGCATACTACAGAACAATAAAAAACAGATACAGTTCAATACTTCACAAAAAAAGTAAAATAGCTGAGACAGAACAGCAACCCTAAAGCTTAGTACACACTATCTTCTTTTTTTGTTCAACCCAGTGGACTGAACGGAAAAAAAAACTGAAGAGCTCTGAAGGAGATCCTGTACTAACAATCCAATGTTAGTATAGCGATCTCCCTGCTGAGCTATTGAGTTCTGACAGGGGGGCGCCCCCCCCCAGAACATATCAGTCAGTGCTTTCAGCCATTCGCTGAGAGCACTGATCGGATGTCGATTGGCAGACCTTTTTTCAGTCATGCCCAACAGAAGCCGACTAAATGTCCAGCTTCTGTCGGACCAGCTGCTGTACACACGGGACGAATGTCAGCCGGTTTCTACTGATCTGGCCAATACTGCCCGATATGTTTGTGTTTGATGTGTATGGGTATTTACAGTGGCAGTCTGGCAGCCACATTTACAGACAGCTTAAAAATATAATTGGTAGCATTCTGCTGGCTCTGCCAAGTGTCATTGACCCCAGGAACTTTGCAATCACCATAAAATTGGAGATTAACCAGCCACAGCTCAAGGAAGCCCTAGCAGCCTCTAGAGGAACCCTAGCTAAGAATGGCTGCTCTTTGTATTTCTGATCCTCATGCTTACCTTAAAAGGGTTGTAAAGGTTCGTGTTTTTTCACCTCAATGCATTCTATGCATTAAGGTGAAAAAACACCTGTCAGTGACCGGCCCCCCAGCCCCCCCAGTTTACTTACCTGAACCCTTGAACTTGTCCCACAGGGACGCGCTGTCTCTCTGCTAGGGTGTTCTCAGCTGTTGATTGGATAGATTGATAGCAGCGCAGTCATTGGCTCCCGCTGCTATCAATCAAATCCAATGACACGGCCGCGGGGGGCAGGACCAATTCCTGCATGAATGCTGGACTCGGGAGCAGGGCCGCTGGGTAACCCCCCTGGGAGAGCGCTTCTCCCAGAGGGTTATCTGATGTGGGGAGGAGCCGAGAGAGCCACCGAGGGACACCAGAAGAGCAGGTTCGGGGCCACTCTGTGCAAAACAAGCTGCACAGTGGAGGTAAGTATGATATGTTTGTTATTTAAAAAAAAAAAAAAACATGAACCTTTAGTGTCACTTTAATATTGACAGTCTAATGGCATTCTAAAGTCAATAAACAGTGGGTTTGCTTGCAGCTCTGGTCAGACACTTTATTATCCAGTTAAGCAAAGGCACACAAAAGAAATGACCCATCACTTGGCTGTTTTAAATGGAGGTATCATTCTTCATCTAAGCTACTCAACCTGGTTTTAGTTCTAGAATAGCAGTGCCACTGCAGGTTCAAATCCATTTTAAACAGTAATATGTAATAGTAGGTTGCACTGCTGTATTGACTTCTATATCTAGGTGAAGAGAAACCTATGGAAACTACATTTTTTTTCTACTGTTACAGCCATGAGCTAGTTAATATTACAGCCAAAAAACAGGGTCTCAGCCTAGAATGAAGCCGAGGATATATAATTAGCAATCAGCAAGGGAGGTTTAGTTATTGTGCTGCAGCTCTTAAAACAGCTCTGCAGATCTGCAGAAGCCTAAATTAAGCCATTCTCAGTTATATGAACCATGTATTTCTTTGTAGTCATGATAAGAAGGCAATGTATTATTGCCTAATGCTGGTAAAATTGATTTTGTTAATGAATGTGGTCTCCAGTATCAATCTCTTATCCTCTGTATCCCATCTCTTTTTCTCTCTTCTTTGTGCTTCTTTCCATAAATGACTATTTGTAATCATTACGCCAGTCCAGTCCACTCTGGTTTTACTTTTACTTTAGATTTATGCATACATAGTACAATATAATACAATATGAAATAAGCTACAGGGGGTAGGCTTTTGTCTTGTGCATTATAAAGGCTTATAGATTTGTAACAATGCTAAATTGAAAGATCCAAGCTATTTTTCAGGCAAATCAGTATTTTTCTTCACAGTCATGTGGAACAAACATCAGACATTTTTCTAAAGGGAGCATTATAAACTTTATTGAGTTGCAACCTCTACCATTAAATAAAAGGACATTCTTAATGTAGGGTATCTGGGAGGGGGCACAGTTGATTATGGGCAGACATTGCAGACCAAGTGTCACCTCTTAACATCGGTTTTTCTGCCAACGTGCTTTGTTTGTTCTCTGCCATCCTAAAATAACCTTATGGATTTGGGACTAGAAAAAACAATGGAACCCTCAGGGCTGTCATCATATCATTGGGTCTTCCTATGTATTTTGTTTGCTAGCACTTCATTACAAGCCCAGTTATCTGTCCAAAAATATCTGCAATATCTCCAGTGCTTAGGTCACTAACTATTGCTAGTCAGTGTTTCTTCGGCCCTTAGAAGGCCACATTCCCTTAAGGGAAAAAGGACTATCAGTACTTTGTTGCCTCAAGGTCTTAGTACACAATGCTATATTTCCTAGCCAAGCAACATCAAAAGTGAGCAAAGGTAACTAAAAAGGGGTACCTGTAATCTTGAGGCTGGTCAGGCAGTAGGCAATAGGCCTGGCACCGTAGGAGGAAGTCTGTGCAAGAGTCCAAGGTCAGGACAGATTGTGGGCAAGCATGATCCAGTATACAGTTCTGAGGTCAGGCCACGGGAAACTAATCCAGAGGACATTTCCAAGGTCAAGGTGGGCAGCAGATAAGCATAGTCCATTAAATAGTCTGAGGTCAAAGCAGGCAGTAATCTAAAAGAGGAGTCAGTAGTCCAAGAGGGGTCGGCGATGTGGATTTCAAGCAAGGTAGACAAGTCAAGGACTAATAATGGAGGCAGAAATTGGGAACACTAGCCTTGTGATGCTCAAAAAGAGTGCCACAGCTGCAGGGCCAATCAGGTCGGATGAGGAAGGGCATTGCCTTGCAGCCAGGATGCTGCAAGAGGGGGTGTGCCATCGCCAGCCAATTAGGACAGGACGGGGGTGCATATGGCCGGGAGGAGAAAGTGGTTGTTTGTCCCATTTGTCTCTACTCACGTCTGTATACTTTTGGGTTCCTTCGACAGGAGAGCTGAGAAGGTGTCAGATCCACTACATAATACAGCCATATTCTCTTTTTTTTTTGCAAGCTCCTCACTGGTAGACTGTACACTCCAATGGTAGTTCTTCACATAAGCAGATTCTAGTTTTAATTTCGGCAGCAGTAGTCATGTAAAATAGCTGATGATAAAAGAAATTGAGCATGTACGATGATGGGTGTAAGCATTTAGTTGTGTATAGGATAGCTTTATTCTTAAATCCAGAACATTGGAAATGTCTTAGGCCATTTACAGTTTACTTATTTTCAGTAATAAATTTATTATTTCAGACTTTACTTTAAATCAATGTTTTACATTATTTTGTTTTATACTTCCATTTTCCAACAGTCGCAGGCCAGTCAAGAGATGTGCTTGGTCTTTTTATGCTTTGACTATTCTCTTGCCTGAAGCAATACTCTGCTAATGCAGAAAGCAGCTCTCTGCTTCCATACACTATAATGAAGGGGTGTCATTCAACACATAAGACTGAGGACATCTTGTGCTGGAATGTAAGTACTGCAAGAAGCAGCTTTAGATTGAAGGTGAGTACTGCAGCCTAAGCTTCTTTTTTTATTCTTTATTCCCACCATTTGGATTTTGTTTTTGTGATTTTCCCCATTTTTAATTTTTAATTTTCTGCATTTTTATTATTATATTAAAGCCAGAGACTTGTATATCAATATACTAGAGAAGTATCCCTTATTTTCCTGCAATCACTCTTTTCTGCTCTTGAAACTTTAGTCAAAATCTCTAATAAATAAATAATAATAATATAATGGTCACAGAGACAGGACAATTTACATTGTGTTTGTCACCACCCGGTAAAAAAGTAATCTGTAAGCAGTTTTGTCTAAATCAGTATCCTGGCCCCTTACTTGTGCACATTCCTAGAGTCCTCAATGTGGCCAGCATCTTCAAAATGTGAGTGCATTTTCCTGATGGTATTTTGACACATGCATTGTGCTCTTTAGAGTCCCAGTATCTAAAAAATGATAAGTCCAAGCTAATTCTGTGAGAGAATGGCTTTGAATAACTGGTCATGTGACTTCATGCCAATCCTAATCATGTATCCAGCTAATGATCTAAAGCCCCCTGCTTCTACATATGTCAGGAAGTACAGTTTTGCAGATTAGAGGACCAAAGGTTAGATTATTTTAATTTTACTAAAAATACCAAATAAGGTGTCCCTCACTAAGACAATGCGTGGCTTTTAATGGGTCTGTAAACCCACAGACTTTTGTGAGGAGGAACAGTAAAGCACAGCCACTGTGTAGAGCTGCAAATCAATAGACAGAGGGGGTTATTTACTAAAGGAAAATCCACTTTGCATTTCAAGTGCACTTGAAAGTGCAGTCGCTGTAGATCCGAGGGGGACATGCAAGGAAATAAAAACCAGCATTTTAGTTTGCACATGATTGGATGATAAAATCAGCAGAGCTTCCATTCATTTCAGATCTACCCCTTAGATTTACATCGACTGCACTTCCAAGTGCACTTTCAGTGCAAAGTGGATTTGCCTTTCGTAAATAAACCCCAGAGTCTGAGCATGCAATAAGGAAATATGCTTAACATATGCACATATATTATATAGTTTGGAGTAGAAACATTTAAATTCTTCTCTAAGCAGAATGGCTTTGGTGCCTTTCACTAGCTGGTTCTATTTTTACATAAAATGTCCCACTTATTTGAAAAAATATGTTTGAGAATGTATTGTACTGCTGTGCATTCAAGTCACACTAAATAACACATCTCTTTATACAAAGACTCTTAAAACCTATAAATCTCTATTTTCCTGCTGGAGGCTGACAGCTGCAGTGGTAAGCCTGTCCTTGCAGGATACAAATTAATCACTCACACCTTCTAGCACTATGTCTTAGTACATTACTCATAGTTTAGAAACTCATAACGGTTGAAAATTGAACTGTCCAAAGAAGATGGCAGTCAGGTTGTGGACAGGAAAAAGGAGGTTTGAAAATTCACAGTGCAGATTTCATAGTCGTTTGTATCACAAACCAGTAAAATAATTGCAAAATCAGCCCAGGACATCTTCTTATTTTGTTTTAGATTATTTCCTCTTATGTCCCATTGTTATTATTTTTGTATTATTATGTATTATTATTTTCAGGAGATGGAATGCTGTGTTTCTTAAACCTTCAGGCCTCATGCACACTGGACAATTTTGAACATTTTTACAGCTGCTGTTTTTGGCTTCAGACTTTATTTCTACAGTCAATAAACTCTCCAGCATCTTATCCTATGTGTCCATTCAAACATAGGCTGTTATCAACTGTTTTTGGCTGGGGCGTTGTTTGGCTGTAAATAAACCCCAAAACTAGTGGGTTCTGAGAGGATTTTTCACCTGTAAAAATGCTCTAACTTCAAAAAACGCAGATAAATGCCGATAAACGCTCAAAAAAGCAGCTCACCAGCATTTTTAAACATTTTTGTTCCCATTGCAAAAAAAAAAAAATGCTAACACTAAAAAAAGCTGAAAAAACGCTATTGCAAAAACGCTGAAAAACATTGAAAAATTCACTATAAACTTACTGGCGTTTTTATAAAGTTGTTATAACGTCGAGTGTGCATGAGTCCTTAAAAATGACAACATTCTAATATATATGTTTTTATTAGGTAGTATATGATTTCTCTGGCATGTATCCTAAATGTAAACAGCGCTTCTCTGTGTTTTGTTTTTTTTTATAGCCATTTCAAATCATGACTCAAGCATTGATATTAAAAAATGCACGTTATGAAATGCACATTAGTTTTGCAATAGAACTTGAAAATCAGTTAATTTATGGCGTAACATGTTGATAATATAAAATAAAATTTATGTCACAGATACTATAAATGAGAAAAGTTCTGAAAAGTACTCAGTTGTGGTTGACAGATTTTTTTTTTTTTTTTTCGTGAACCTCTAAAATGTGAAAATTCCTTACCGGATTCTGAACCAAGCTCCAAAATAGTGTGTATTACAGAGCAGCAGATGATGCAAAATTGTACAAAATAGTTTGGGAAGTTCCTAGCCACCCTGCCTAATTTTATAATGGAGCCAAAAAACAGTCTGAGCCATTTCTTTTGAAAATTTTACCATGAGTACTTAAGTACTTGAGTAGATAAAAGGTAAAGACCTGGGGGGGTTATTTACTAAAGCTGGAGAGTGAAAAATCAGGCTCACTTCTGCAAAAAAAACTATCAGCTTCCAGGTTTTATTGCCAAAGCTTAGTTGAACAAGCTGAGGTTAGAAGCTGATTGGTTTCTATGCAGAAGTGAGTCTGATTTTGCACTCTCCAGCTTTAGTAAATAAACCCCCTGGTGTCACTGCCAGTCAAGGTGAGAGTGTCCAGGAAACAGAAGAAGCAGATATAAGGCCAAAAACAGCTTTTCTGCCTTTTGAAAATGTGAACATTCAAATATAACACTGAAATTTGAATTTGGCTTGTCACATCAAAATTCATTATATTCGATCAAAATCAAAAACGTGTTTTAGGATCAGTTCAAAAGACTGGAAGTGGCTGCAAAGAAGCTAGAGATACTGAGATACAAAAAGGATGAAATGTAAAAGTGGTATTTTACAAAACATACAAAACAAAATATAATACAAAAAACTGGTAGTAGTTTATAATACACAGTGGGGTTAATTTACTAAAACTGGAGAGTGCAAAATCGGATGCAACTCTGCATAGAAACCAACAGTGGAGGCTGGTGCTCGAAATTTTGGGAGGGCGGCAAAAACTAACACCCCAACCTCTGCGCGGGTGATGGACGGCGGCCTACACCCCCACCCCCGCTGGAGACAGACAGTGGCGATCACCCAGCACCCCCCCGGGGGAGACAGACGGCTACTGCCTTACCTTATAGAGGCAGGGGAAAGGAAGGGCTAGGGCTGCTCTGACCGATTCTGCCACGGAGCACACAGAGACTTTCTCCTCCCGGCTGCATGGGGAGGGGAATGAGGGAGACAATAGTGAATGTTCATTCGCTATTGTCACACAAGTGGTTGTCCTCAGGGCGCAGTGCTCTGCGCCCCGAGTCCACCCTTTTTTGAAGTCTATTAGAGCCTCTGGTTCTAATCACGTGCTTAAAAAAAATACCATTGTAATCAATGCGTCTGGCGACCCGCATGTAGATTAGAGGGCAGACACAAGGATGGTGCCCCTGCGCCCCTAATGGAGTGGCTGCCATTGGAAACCAGTCAGCAATTTAATTGAGCAAGATGAAGTTAGAAGCTGATTAGCTACCATGCACAGCTGCACCAGATTTTGCACTCTCCATTTTTAGGAAATCAACCCTAGTAATTTGCAAAACTAAATGTTATCCAGTCAGATTTTATTTCTTCCTAAAGAATACGTACAATTTTGCAAAAAAAAAAAAAAAAAAAAAAAAAACATGTGTTACTGCATTTTCAATATAAAAAAAAAAAACTCACCACATCAAATAACAAAAAGGTTATATTGGCATACATAAAAGGTGGAACAAACAGGATCTTCTTATAATGTCTTACATTTTGAATTTAATGTCAATTTTTCAAATTTCATATCTATACTACACTATAAATAAGTGATATTTGAAGAATGTAGGATGTTATTTCAAATGCTTCTACATATGTTATACCAAACCTTTATAGAATGCCTCATTCTAATGCCCCGTACACACGGTCGGATTTTCCAACAGAAAATGTGTGATAGGACCTTGTTGGAAATTCTGACCGTGTGTAGGCTCCATCACACATTTTCCATCGGATTTTCCGACACGCAAAGTTTGAGAGCAGGCTATAAAATTTTCCGACAACAAAATCCGTTGTTGGAATTTCCGATCGTGTGTACACAAATCCGACGCACAAAGTGCCATGCATGCTCAGAATAAATAAAGAGATGAAAGCTATTGGCTACTGCCCCGTTTATAGTCCCGACGTACGTGTTTTACGTCACCGCGTTCAGAATGATCAGATTTTCCGACAACTTTGTGTGACCGTGTGTATGCAAGACAAGTTTGAGCCAACATTCGTCGGAAAAAATCCTAGGATTTTGTTGTCGGAATGTCTGATCAATGTCCGACCGTGTGTACGGGGCATAAGGCTTTTATATAAAAAAAAAAGTTGTTATAAGAAAAGTTGTTTGCTTGCCATTGCAACCAATCAGCTTCCAATTGTCATTTCTGGAGTCCTGGTCTGGAATTAAATATCCACAGGTAGCGCAGGAGTAATTAATTTTCTCATTCAAGGGACCAGTTAACCTTTTCTGTAAGAAGGAAATTCTACACTGATCTTTAATATAAAGGTGCACTTTTCCCTTGACCACCAATGTAAAGGGGCACTACACTGACCACTAATGAAATATTTTTCCACTGACCTCCAATGTATGGTGGATTTTTTTAACTGACCAACAATGCAAGGATGCAATACTCCAACCACCAATTCAATGGGATGTTTCTTCACTGACCACCAATGTAAAGGGGGCACTATAGTGACTATGGATATATAGAGAAATTTCTCTGCTGAACAAATAGAAACATAGATGAGTAACAGAAAAAAACAACAAATGGTCTATCAAGTGTGCCCTTGTTTACCTACGTTTATTCAAAATATGTTTATATTTACTTACTGTTGACTGACCCAATACCTTTGCTGGAATTCTATTGCTTTTTCAGTAAAATAATAAATTCTAAAGTCATATTGCCATGTTCTTAAGTTTAGCTCCATATAGAAATGACTGTCCTCCTGAACTTTTTCACAAAAGTGCATCAAAAGTACAATGCCAGTATATTTTTCCACTGCCTCCCTCCATCCCAAATTGAAAAACTACAAAAAGCCTCTCTGGTGAAAAAGTTAGCTAGTACTCTTATGTCGCGTACACACGAGCGGACTTTACGGCAGACTTTGCCCGGCGGACGGGATTTTGTCGGACAATTCGATCGTGTGTGGGCTCCAGCGGACTTTGTTTTCTCAAAAGTTGGACGGACTTAGATTTGAAACATGTTTCAAATCTATCCAACGGACTCGAGTCCGGTCGTCTGTATGCTAGTTCGACGGACAAAAAGCCACGCTAGGGCAGCTATTGGCTACTGGCTATGAACTTCCTTATTTTAGTCCGGTCGTACGTCATTGAAGGGATATTTAGCTTAACCACATCCATTTTAAAACTTAGTTTCCATTGTGTGTTTTTCCCTGTATTCTATTTTTATATATTACTAGGAGTGTAATGTAATCTAGTTTAGTTTCTCACATCCCTGTTATCTTTTGTGTTTCGTTTCCTGTAAAGCACGTGATATCTTAAAAATAATTAGTTTCACTTTTGTCATAAATTGTTTCTGTATTTTATTGGATAATTTGTATGACGCGGTCAAGGGGCGGTAGATTCTGAAAGCCCCCTTTAAATATTCACACCAAAGAATAAAGATTAGATTTGCTCGGCGAGACTTTTAGAGTTTTTTATCATTGTCTCAATGGGCTAATCTCACAGGCCTGTGGGGATTGTAAGGTACATCTTATGCAGACTTATCGAGGGTCTAAAAATATCCCTAGACAATCTACATTTCCCAACAGAAATGGGGGCTCGTCCGGGATATTTTTAGACCCTCAATAAGTCTGCATAAGATGTACCTTACAATCCCCACAGGCCTGTGAGATTAGCCCATTGAGACAATGATAAAAAACTCTAAAAGTCTCGCCGAGCAAATCTAATCTTTATTCTTTGGTGTGAATATTTAAAGGGGGCTTTCAGAAACTACCGCCCCTTGACCGCGTCATACAAATTATCCAATAAAATACAGAAACAATTTATGACAAAAGTGAAACTAATTATTTTTAAGATATCACGTGCTTTACAGGAAACGAAACACAAAAGATAACAGGGATGTGAGAAACTAAACTAGATTACATTACACTCCTAGTAATATATAAAAATAGAATACAGGGAAAAACACACAATGGAAACTAAGTTTTAAAATGGATGTGGTTAAGCTAAATATCCCTTCAATCCCCTCTTAGATCATATAAGATGATCTCTACATTCTATCTAGTGTTCTAGTACTTCTTTGGGATTGTGGCATAGATTGCCTGATGATTCTTCATGTATGTCATGTAGGATAAAACCTTATTATTAGGAGATTGAATGCGTGCAATTATGCAAATACAACACTTAAAGCAGAGGTAAAGAATCAGAGCAAGGATAAATACCATAATAATGACAAGGACAATGTCTTTTAACCATGAAAATATAACTCCAAGCCCAAATCCTGCATTGTCAAATGGACTCCATGTTTTGGCAATGTCCCTAGCTTCCTGCTGGAGCTGGCCTACTTCTTTTCGGTGTTGTGCACTAATATCATAGTAGTCAGGCACCTTAGCACTTGTGTTAGAGATCCAAGTACAGCATTCGTAGTCATTTCACATAAACCTGTGAGAGCTGCACTCTTGCTTTCTATAGCTAACTCATGTAGTTCTAGCTGTTTTCTAATTGCTCTAGTTTCTATGTTTAACATAGCAATGTCATCTGAATTCCTCTCCATTATCTCATCCAATATACTTGAATAATTGTTCAACCTTTTCATCATGTCTATACCCCTCCCTGTCCAAGAAGGAAACCATGCCCAGGCAATATCTTGTTTATAGAACAATTCCCTTTTGTTGCGGTGTTTGAGGGGGTATCTGGGGTGTATACTGGCCTCTAGATTCGCACATGGAAATGTTAAATATTGACCTACTACAAATGGAGGAGTTAGTCTGTGTCTCATTCCCTAAATTAAAACACCAATCAGGGAACGACTTTTACCTGCTATTGGAAAAGTAACAGTGTTATTTATATACAGAGTGGATATGTTAGTTAAGAAGACAGGAAGAGTCTCGTTGAGGAAGGAGGAGATATTTAAAGGTACAGCCAAAAGGGAATTCGGGTAGTACGTACGAATTCGACGGACTTTGTTTGATTGTGTGTAGGCAAGTCCGTTCATTCAGAAAGTCCGTCGTAAAGTCCGTCGAAAAGTCCGCCAGGCAAAGTCTGCCGTAAAGTCCGCTTGTGTGTACGCTGCATAACTTAACCACAGTGTCCCCCTGTGGTGCCTAGACAAGAGTGACTTCACCATCCTTCCAGCAAGTTCCCAGAGGTGTATCCCAAATCTTATGAAAAAATGCAATTGCAGGGTTTTAGAGCATATTCTCACAAGATCTGGGGTACTCGAAAGTGCCCAGGATCTCCCTGGAACAGATGATGACGTCACCCCTAAAGTGTCAGTAAACCCCCAAAAAGAAAAAACTAAAACCTTTATAATAATTTTTCCAATGTTTCTGCGTCATTTCTGTTATAAAAACTTTTCTTATAGATAAATTACCTGTTGATCCTACCAGCCACTCACCCTTCCTTGTTCTCGGTGGCAATAAACTGCATAGATTCTGCAGTGTTGCCCCCACAGTGTGCATGCTCTCCTTTTTCTACTAAGTAAGTGGCTTAATGAACCCCCCCCCCCCTACTGCCTACATCTGTGCAGTCTGGGTTCGGGGGTGGGGCTGTCAAGCATCTGATTTTCCACTTCATCAAAGCCTGGATTGTGTGTGGAGCTAAGCTGGTTTAGCAGGCATGAGTAAGGTTGTTAGTTAGGCATCTGAAATGCCCCATAGACAGCAATATCTTCAGCTAGTGATCCCTCTGGAATTCAAATTGCTTTCCCTGCTGCCTGGCAACACTGTTTTCTTATTTTACAATTGTTTATAATGAGTACCCCCTAATCTTTTCTTCTGTAGTTCTTTCCAACACTCTACCTCCAATATTGTCATTTATGAGAGGATTTTTTTCCCTAAGTGCTTTTAGAAGTTTTGAACTGACATTTCCACTGTTTGACTATTTTTCCAGCAATGCTAAATCATGGTTCAAGTTACAAACACCTCCAGGAATAGGGATGAGCTTCGTGTTCGATTAGAACCCATGTTCGACTCGAACATCGTGTGTTCAGTCGTTCGGCGAATTACGAATGATATGGGCCGTTCGCGCCAAATTCGAGTGGCACATCACAGCCCATAATTCACTGCGGCATCGCAGTGCATTGCTGGCTGATGACTGGCCAAGCATGCACTATGACCCGCATGCTTGGCCAATCACAGCGCTGTGTGTACAGAGAGCTGTAATTGGTCAAAGCCAAGGAGGCTTTGGCCAATTATGGCTCAGGGGGTTTAGTACATGCCCCACACTATATAAGGCTGTCTGCACGTCAGCCCTGTGTAGTGTGTTCCAGCTTGAGAGAGAGATAGACAGAGAGAGAGACAGTGTCATCTGATTTAAGTTAGATAGAGTAGGCAGGTCGAGTCAGTTAGCTGCACTTACAGTGTATTGTGTATATATGCATCCTAGGTGTTGTATATATATTTATATATATATATATATATATATATACTGTATATATATATATATATATATATATATATATATATATATATATATATATATTGTATTCAGTTTATCTAGATCCTGTTCTTCTCTTCCTAATATACTGACAGGCAGGCAGGTGTTTTTACAGTATTTCCAGTTACTGTACTGTGTACCCTGCACAGTTGCACCTACAGTATAGCTACCTGTAGCCAGGTGCTTGTGTAGGCTCTCTGAAGTATTTCCAGTTACTGTACTGTGTAACCTGCACAGTTGCACCTACAGTATAGCTACCTGCAGCCAGGTGCTTGTGTAGGCTCTTTGAAGTATTTCCAATTACTGTACTGTGTACCCTGTACAGTTGCACCTACAGTATAGCTACCTGAAGCCAGGTGCTTGTGTAGGCTCTTGAAGTATTTCCAGTTACTGTACTGTGTACCCTGCACAGTTGAACCTACAGTATAGCTACCTGCAGACAGGTGCTTGTATAGGCTCTTGAAGTATTTCCAGTTACTGTACTGTGTACCCCGCACAGTTGCACCTATAATATAGCTACCTGCAGCCAGGTGCTTGTGTAGGCTCTTGAAGTATTTCCAGGTACTGTACTGTGTACCCCCCACAGTTGCACCTACAGTATAGCTACCTGCAGCCAGGTGCTTTAGTAGGCTCTTGAAGTATTTCCAGTTACTTTACTGTGTACCCCGCACAGTTGAACCTACAGTATAGCTACCTGCAGCCAGGTGCTTGTATAGGCTCTTGAAGTATTTCCAGTTACTGTACTGTGTATCCCCCACAGTTGCACCTACTGTATAGCTACCTGCAGCCAGGTGCTTGTGTAGGCTTTTTGAAGTATTTCCAGTTACTGTACTGTGTACCCCACACAGTTGCACCTACAGTATAGCTACCTGCAGCCAGGTGCATGTGTAGGCTCTTGAATTATTTCCAGTTACTGTACTGTGTACCCCGCACAGTTTCACCTACAGTATAGCTACATGCAGCCAGGTGCTTGTGTAGGCTCTTTGAAGTAATTCCATTTACTGTACTGTGTACCCTGCACAGTTGCACCTACAGTATAGCTACCTGAAGCCAGGTGCTTGTGTAGGCTCTTGAAATATTTCCAGTTACTGTACTGTGTACCCCGCACAGTTGCACCTACAGTATAGCTACCTGCAGCCAGGTGCTTGTGTAGGCTCTTTGAAATATTTCCAGTTACTGTACTGTGTAGCCCACACAGTTGCACCTACAATATAGCTACCTGCGTCCACGTGCTTGTGTAGGCTTTTTGAAGTATTTCCAGTTACTGTATTGTGTACCCCGCACAGTTGCACCTACAGTATAGCTACCTGCAGCCAGGTGCTTGTGTAGGCTCTTGAAGTATTTCCAGTTACTGTACTGTGTACCCTGCACAGTTACACCTACAGTATAGCTACCTGCAGCCAGGTGGTTGTGTAGGCTCTTTGAAATATTTCCAGGTACTGTACTGTGTACCCCGCACAGTTGCACCTACAGTATAGCTACCTGCAGCCAGGTGCTTGTGTAGGCTCTTATAGTATTTCCAGGTACTGTACTGTGTACCCTGCACAGTTGCACCTACAGTATAGCTACCTGCAGACAGGTGCTTGTGTAGGCTCTTATAGTATTTCCAGGTACTGTACTGTGTACCCCGTACAGTTGCACCTACAGTATAGCTACCTGCAGCCAGGTGCTTGTGTAGGCTCTTTGAAGTATTTCCAGTTACTGTACTGTGTACCCTGCACAGTTGCACCTACAGTATAGCTACCTGCAGCCAGGTGCTTGTGTAGGCTTTTTGAAGTATTTCCAGTTACTGTACTGTGTACTCTGCACAGTTGCACCTACAGTATAGCTACCTGCAGCCAGGTGCTTGTGTAGGCTCTTGAAGTATTTCCAGTTACTGTACTGTGTATAGATACCTGCAGCCAGGTACTTGTGTAGGCTCTTTGAAGTATTTCCAGTTACTGTACTGTGTACCCCGCACAGTTGCACCTACAGTATAGCTCCCTGCAGCCAGGTGCTTGTGTAGGCTCTTTGAAGTATTTCCAGTTGCTTTACTGTGTACCCTGCACAGTTGCACCTACAGTATAGCTACCTGCAGCCAGGTGCTTGTGTAGGCTCTTTGAAGTATTTTCAGTTACTGTACTGTGTACACTGCACAGTTGCACCTACAGTATAGCTACCTGCAGCCAGGTGCTTGTGTAGGCTCTTTGAAGTATTTCCAGTTACTGTACTGTGTACTCCGCACAGTTGCACCTACAGTATAGCTACCTGCAGCCAGGTGCTTGTGTAGGGTCTTGAAGTATTTCCAGTTACTGTCCTGTGTACCCCGCACAGTTGCACCTACAGTATAGCTACCTGCAGCCAGGTGCTTGTGTAGGCTCTTGAAGTATTTCCAGTTACTGTCCCGCACAGTTGCACCTACAGTATAGCTACCTGCAGCCAGGTGCTTGTGTAGGCTCTTGAAGTATTTCCAGTTACTGTACTGTGTATAGCTACCTGCAGCCAGGTACTTGTGTAGGCTCTTTGAAGTATTTCCAGTTACTGTACTGTGTACCCTGCACAGTTGCACTTACAGTATAGCTCCCTGCAGCCAGGTGCTTGTGTAGGCTCTTTGAAGTATTTCCAGTTACTTTACTGTGTACCCTGCACAGTTGCACCTACAGTATAGCTACCTGCAGCCAGGTGCTTGTGTAGGCTCTTTGAAGTATTTCCAGTTACTGTACTGTGTACACTGCACAGTTGCACCTACAGTATAGCTACCTGCAGCCAGGTGCTTGTATAGGCTCTTGAAGTATTTCCAGTTACTGTACTGTGTACCCTGCACAGTTGACAAGTGCAGGTGTTATCATACTAATAATACTACAGGCAGGCAGTTGATTCTGCTAGCTGCAGTATAATCGGTATATATATGCATATATACATCCCAGTTTTGTGCAGCTCACTGCAAACCAATAGTATGTCTGGAAGGAGAGGCAGACAGTCACAAGCCAATAAAAGAGGGCAAGCAGGCTCTGTGTTTAGAGGCAACAGTGCTGGTCGTGGAACACGGTGCATCCTCATCAGCACGTGGCTGTGGGACATGCTTGGTCTTTTATTCAGCAGCTGGCCGTGTTGAGCCGCAACATGTGGAAGACTTGGTCGAGTGGATGACCAAGCTGTCCTTATCGTCCTCATCCTCTCTCACCCAGACTCAGGGTACTGTCACGACTAGTACTTACCGAGGCCAAGATGCCGAGAGCGGCTCGCCCTTACGACCACGCGCACCCTGTCCCCCGGAGATGATACAGGGAGCAGGGGGCATGCAGAGGCATGGGCCACCAGCAGGTGAGTACACCAAAGGTAGAAGGACTTATAAGCAAGGTGGAAGTTTCCAGGAGCTGACTGAAGTGCCAATGTGGGATCAGGGGATCGAGTGCGGAATAACAGAAAGTCCGTGAAGCCAGCCAGGGGTCAGAACCGGGTAATCATATTTAAAGCAAAGTCTGTTTGAATAGCCAGGGGTCAAGCACAGGTAATCAATATTGGAGCAGAGTCCGTTATGAATAGCCAAGGGTCAGCACAGGGTATCAGCAGAGAAGCAGAGTCCGTTATGTATAGCCAGGGG
Source organism: Aquarana catesbeiana (assembly GCF_042186555.1). Lineage (NCBI taxonomy): Eukaryota > Metazoa > Chordata > Amphibia > Anura > Ranidae > Aquarana > Aquarana catesbeiana. The sequence continues at coordinate 105,124,699 of NC_133326.1, forward strand.
TCAGCACAGGGTATCAGCAGAGAAACAGAGTACACAGTGAAACTGGAACTGGGAACAGCTGACGACAAACCAGCAACCCGACTGGGTGCTGGAGCCGTCAGAAGTAGCCCACACAGTGCATGCGTCAGCGTGACACACTACCGTGCACCTGCACGGGCAACGGCGCGCACTCGGGGACCGTTGTGCACTCGCACGCGCGGCACCATTGGGCCGCGCACGAGTGTGCGCCGAAGCGCCAGTCCACCGCACATGCGCCCCGGAGCCCGGCGAACAGAGGCAGCAGACGTCCTCTGACAGGTACTTTGTCTGGCAAAGCAGCTGCCAACGCGGCCTCTTCCCTCAGCTCAATGGCATCAGTCAGTCCTTCCCTAGCCCCACCATGTGCTCCTGAGGAGTCCCTCGAACTGTTTGACCACAGTGTTGGGTACATACTCCAGGAGGATGCCCAGCGTTTTGAAGGCTCCGATGATGGTACTCAGCTAGAGGAAGGCAGTAACTTGAGCCCAGACAGAGGGGGTGCCCAAGGAAGACAGCAATCTGGCAGTCATGTTCCCCCTACTGCAGCATACTGCCAGGTTTGCTCCAGTGATGAGGAGGAGGGGATAATGAGGTCACTGACTCCACGTGGGTGCCTGATAGGAGAGAGGAGGAGGCACATCACCAACGAGGCAGGATGCCCTCCAGGGGCCAGCCTAAGGACAGCACACTGACTACATCACACCGCAGAGCTCCGCATGTGCAGGGCGCTGCTGTCTCTGTGCGTTATTCCAAAAGTTCTTTGGTATGGGCCTTTTTTGAGACGAGTGCATCAGATCCCACCACTGCTATTTGCAACATATGTCTCAAGCGTATCGCGCGTGGCCAAAACATCTCCCACTTGGGCACCACATGCTTGACCAGACATATGTTGATCTGCCATGCAGTTCGTTGGCAAGCGTACCTAAAAGACCCACACCAAAGAACAAAGAGGACCTCTCCTTACTCCTCATCAGCTGGGATCTCCAACCCCACTATACCTTCAGTCCTCTCTGAGACCTGCACTGAGAGGAATGAAGGTGTAGAATTAGGTGTGTCACAGCCAAGTTCTTATGGGCAATCTACTATCGGTACACCGATAGTACCAGGCAAATTTTCCTGCCCCAGCTGCTGCACCGCAGAAAGAAGCTCGCTCCCAGCCATCCACATGCCCAGTGGTTGAATGCTAGCTTGGCAAAATTGCTAGCACTTCAACTGCTACCTTTTCAGTTGGTAGACTCTGCCCCCTTCCGTGAGTTTGTGGAATGTGCAATTCCTCAGTGGCAGGTTCCCAAACGCCACTTTTTCTCACGGAAGGCGATTCCGGCTCTCTACCGGCATGTGGAAGGCAATGTCTTTGCCTCGCTGGACAGGGCGGTCAGCGGTAAGGTGCATTTTACTGCTGACTCATGGTCCAGCAAGCATGGACAGGGACATTACCTAAGTTTCACGGCACATTGGGTTACTCTTCTGGCAGCTGGGAAGGATGCAGGACAAGGTGCAGTAGTGTTGGAGGTTGTTCCGCCACCACACCTCCAAAATGCCAGTACTGGTGATTCTGACACACCTCTCTCCTCCACCCCCTCCTCTTCTTCTTCCTCCATGACTTCTTCCTGTGCTTTGTCCCCGGAACCAGTGGTGCTCCGTAGGCGTTCAAGGGGCTACGCAAGTACGCAGGCCAAAAGATGCCATTTGGTGCTTGTGCTGGTGTGCTTAGGGGACAGGAGCCACACTGGGGCAGAGATTCTGTCAGCTCTGCAGGGGCAGGTTCAGAGGTGGTTGAAGCCACGCCAACTTAAGGCAGGAATGGTGGTTTGTGACAATGGCACCAACCTCCTCTCCGCCCTCCGACAGGGACAACTGACCCATATGCCCTGTTTGGCTCACATCCTTAACTGTGGTGGTGCAGCGGTTCTTGGGCAGGTACCCGGGCTTACAGGATGTCCTTGTAAGGAGATTCCATATTACATTACATTATTGATTAATTGATTAATTGTTGATTTCACTCTGTTCATGATTTCACATTGCTTATTTTGCTTTAATAATCAGAAACATATCTTAGTATATTTTTGATTAAGATCAGACTGTCTTATGATTTACTGAAATATCTCATATATGTCTTTTCCTCTTTTTCTGTGTTTATCTGAGGAAACATCTGCTTGAGGTTTTGTCTCTGTATTTTTCAAGGAAGCTGCGGTTGTCCAGCAGACAAGTGACAGAGGATGAGGAATGTTTTGACCTATTAACTTGAACTACAGGGGTCACCATTTTTGATATCACAAGATGTAGGCATTATTAATGTTTGGAAAATCACAAGATTAAGAAATTACCGAATAATATGCTAATGAACATTTATATGTATTATCATTTTGATTGGCCCCCAAATTGTGGGCAGAGTCTTGTAAAGACAGCATAAAAAAGCGAATCTAAAAATAAAGACTTGTAATCATTTTCAGCATACCTATGTGTGTATGTGTCTTTGATTAACCGCCGGCGAGGACCTCCACTGAGCCACATCCAAGAGCCTAGGCCACAAGGAGAAGACGGGCGCCTAACAGTTTTGGTACCAGGAAGTGGTGGGGTGTTTTGAACAGGTAAGACATTCTGCTCCTTTTTTACCTATTTTTGGTAACTGGTGTTGATGCTTGCCTTGTTCAAATAACCTTGTATATCCACCCACTTACATAACTGTGCCTTCGCAACGGGCTAGGGCTGTAGCCCCTTGGAGGGTTAAAGGGCTCGCAGGTTTTTTGGTTTTTTATAGTCTGACTAGGTTGGTCTGACTGCTGTGTTGAGTATATATATATGTGTGTTTAAAACTCGGGAAGTATAGAATACGCCCGTAGTATAAGGAGTGGCTAAGTGGACGCCCAATTTTTGGGGAAAATATTGAAAAGTGCACTTATTATACTTATTATAACATGTTCATATAATGTAACTTTATCTTGCCACTGTATATATAAGATTTTGCTTGTTTTCTTGCTTGTTTTGCTTTTAGGTAACACCGTAAGTATTTAGAGTGTATAGAGAATTAGAGAATTAGAGATAAGTGTATGATAATATATGTGTATGACAACTGAATGTAAAGTACTGTATTAATTTAGAGGATTTTTTTTTTGTTAAGATATTGTATTACACATATATGTACTAAATGAACGACCTAAGACAGGAGCCTGACTGTAGTGAGATAGCGCCCGCCTGCCCACATTGCACCTTTGGTTTACTGTTCCTTAGTGTTGACAGGACATGGATCCTGCTTACCACTAAGCCAAATATAAAACAGAGTATGTAACTAAAGCCCCCACACCAAAACCTGTAAATTCACCCGCCCTATCACAGCAACCCGAAGCACCCCCCCCCTTATGTGATGGTTAAACAGGAGGATGGAACATTGGGTCCATGTCTTCAGCTGTATCCATCTCTGGATCCAGCAGTATTAGCTACCATGGTATATAGTGCAGCTGATCAGGCACAGGTTACACGATGGGAAAATGAAAGTAGAAACAGGGAAGAGGAAGTCCGGGCAGAAGGTATACGTAGGAGAGAAGAAGAGAGGATTAGGAAGTTGGAAAAGGAAGAAAGGGATGGAATGTCCCTGGAAAAGGGAGAAGAGGAAGGAGTCAGGAAGTTAAGCCCCAAGGAAAAGGAATGGGAGGAGAAACAGAAAGAATTTAATAAAAGACAGCAGGAAGAGGAAGAAAGGATACAAAGGAAAAGGGAAGATTTAGAGGCATATGAGAGGAAACTAGAGAAAGAAGCAAGAAGGATTAAGGAGGCCAAGGAAAAGATAATTTCACAGCCATCCACCACACTCAGAAGCCAAACAAAACCGGCCATAAGCCAGAAACCCCCACAGGAGGAAAGGGAGCAGGGGGAATCCTCTACTGAGGAAAGAGAAATAGACATGGAACAGGAAAGTCTAGGTGCCGCCTTTAAAGCACCACTCATGCATATAGGGGAGACGGTAGTGCATATTCCCCTACCCCTAGGCACACTGTCAAAAATAAAGGAGTTATGCCCCAGCCCAAAGAAAAGCCCTAGGGAGGCTGGAGCTTTCCTTGCAAAATACAGTGCAGGGACAAGCCTGGATAAAGAAGATATAGCAGGGATCCTTAGTATAGTTGACCCTGACAGCCCAGAAGGGCATCCTGTAGATGCCTTATGGACAGCCCACATAGAAGAAGATAAAGATTGGGTATCTTTTTGGAAAGGTATGGGGAATCATTGGTCTACTATATACAAGGGTTCATCTGCACTTCAGGAACTTGTCCTAGCAAAACAGGGACCGAAGGAAAAGTTCTATGAATTTTGTACCCGGGTATATGGTCTGTGGAAAGCAGTAGATAACGCCAACCCCCAGTTGTTCACCACCACCATTATGGCTGGTGGAGATACGAAGGTGACACAGTTGCTTAAATTCACTAATCCAAAGTGGGCAGAACAACCCCCAGATGAATTTATGAAGGATGCTAGGTCACGAGAAACATCAGGGGTATTTGAGCAGAAGGGTGGCATTTTTCCCTCCCTGACACCAACCCAGACTCTGCCAACTGGTGGGACTCCGCCCACCCACATAATGACAATGCAACCTTATCCACCAATGCAATCTTATCCCCCAAATCAGGGTTACCCACCAGACCAGGGGTGCTTTAACTGTGGGGAACTGGGGCACTGGAAGTCCCAATGTCCCTACAGAATTAGAACAAACGCCCAAAGAGGAAGGGGTAGGAATCTTAACACCACCCCCCGTCGCCTTCAGGATATCAGGTATCCTCACCCACCACAACCCCAACTACCCCAACCACAACCCCAATACCAGCCTCAGCCTAACAGACCACCCCCACGCATTCCGATGCAGTGGCCATCCGCTCGGCGGACACCACAATAGGGATGCCAAGAGTATGTCCCGTCCCTCAGCCTTGTGTGTTACAATCCATCATGGAAAAGTCTTCCGCAGGTATTATTGCGGGTAGACAATCACCTGATATGTCTATTGTTGGATTCAGGGGCTACATTCAGTAGTTTGAATGATGCCATATATGACACACCGCACTGCACTGAGGGAAACTCTATTGGTATAAATGGGACATCAATTACCCACCCCATCACTCCACCATTGCCCGTGGCTACTCCAGAAGGGCAGGAACTGTGTACCCAGAGTTTTGCTGTCCTTGTGGATTGTCCAGTATCTTTAATGGGGAGGGACCTACTCTCAAAACTGAATATCACCATTAAATTTGACAGAGGGGGCTCCCTCACTGCCAGCTCACCGTTCTGTGATTTACATGCTCCAAAGAGACACACTTTCAGGGGACTCTTTGCATCATTGCCACCCACTCTAGAAACACATGCTATATGGGCAGACAACAAAGGGAGTGTGGGTTTTATTAACTGTACACCCTACACACCACAAATGCGTCCAGACGCTGAAGTACAATATCACAAGCAGTACCCCCTGCCACTTGAAAAAATTGAAGGCATCACACCATTAATCAATGATTACATAGCAAAAGGGATTCTGAAACACATTATAAGCCCCTGGAATACACCAATCTACCCTGTGAAAAAGGCAAATGGGGAATGGAGGCTTGTACAGGACCTAAGGGCCGTGAACAAGCAGGTTATACCTCTGCCACCTTTGGTAGCAGATATTTCTTTCATCTTTTTGAAAATACCTGCTGATTCCCTTTGCTACACAGTAGTAGACCTGGCGAATGCATTTTTTAGCATCCCGATCGATGAAGGGGTATTGCCCATGTTTTCATTCTCATGGGGGAGGGGAAAGCAGTTGACCTGGTCAAGATTACCTCAGGGGTATGTGGACAGTCCAGCAGCCTTCTCCATGGTCCTTAATGAGACAATTAAGTCATGGACTGCTGAGCGCGGGTCGGTACTAATACAGTATGTGGACGACTTGCTCCTGTGCAGTCGATCTGCTGAAGATTGTGCGGTCGATTCCACATCTCTGTTACATCACCTGGCCAGGTCTGGCCACCTAGCATCGCGGAAGAAGATACAATGGTGTCAAAGTCAGGTAGAATACCTGGGATGCATTCTGAAGGAGGGAACCAGGCTGGTATCCCCCAAACGTGCCGCAGCCCTGCAGGCTCTCAGTCCTCCAAGAGACAAAGCAACTTTGCTCTCATTCTTGGGCGCAATCGTATATTGCCGCCAATGGATCCCAGATTGTTCATATTATGATGGCATTCTGAGGGAGGCTACCTTGTCCACCGCCCCAAAGACAGTAGATTGGACAACAGAAAGGCTCTGTGCTTTTCAGGCCTTGTTAAAAAGTCTGACTCAGGCCCCCGCCCTGGGATTGATAGAATATGGCAAGCCCTTTCAATTATACTGTGTGGTATCGGGAAATTCTTTTGCTGCGGTTTTGACACAGCAACATGGAACCGGGTACCGACCAGTCTCCTATCTCTCAAAAAAGTTGCCTACCCAAGTACAAGGGATGCCATCTTGTCTACAAAACCTTGCTGCTTGTGCTATGGCAGTTCAAGAGGCTAACAAATCAGTATTAGGCCATGAATTGACTCTCTACACTACTCATTCAGTAACTCACCTCCTGCAAAACATGAACACGCAGCATATGACAGCACAGAGGCTTGGTGGGTATGAGATCACACTTCTGAATACTGATAACCTCACTCTCAAACACGCACCACCAAGTAATCCCACTGTCCGTCTTTTGCACTCATTACTCAGGTTACCGCGAGACCCTGATCAGAAGCACAATTGTGTTGAACAGGTTGCAGCAATAACCAGCCCTCGCCCAGATCTCACTGACATTCCCCTACCAGGGGTACAGGACGTCTTCATAGACGGCAGTTGTACTCGCCCCTCTGATGCAACATTTCTGACAGGGTATGCCATTGTCCAACTACCTGATGTGGTGTTGGAAGCAAAAGCCTTACCACCCTCCTCAGCACAGGTAGCAGAACTGGAGGCACTCACAAGAGCTTGCATACTTTTCTCTGATGAGGAGGTAAACATCTACACAGATAGTAGGTACGCTTTTGGTGTCACGCACGACTATGGCGTAATATGGGCGAATAGAGGATTTAAAACCGCTGACAACAAGCCAATCGCTAACTCTACACAAATTAAAGCACTCCTGCAAGCGATTCTTCTCCCAAAGAGGATAGCGGTCATCAAGGTAAAGGCACATTCATCAGATAACAGCAGAGTTTCCAAAGGAAACGCTCTGGCAGACAGAGAAGCAAAAAAAGCCGCTGCCCTGTATGGTCAGACAGAGGGCCTGCCTTCAGCTCCTCTGTTACACAGACTTTAGCTAAGCTACTAGTCTGCACATCCCTTACCACCCACAAAGTGCAGGAGTAGTGGAAAGAATGAATAGGAACATTAAGGACAAGTTAAAAAAAGCCACGGGGGGCACCATGAAAGGATGGTTGGATTACCTTCCTTCTGTCCTATTTCAGATCAGAACAACACCACATGCTAGAACAAAACTCTCGCCCTTTGAGATCTTGATGGGAGTTCCTGCAAACATAGAGCTGCCCCTCTTAGATCAAAACACTGACATTAACATCTATTCTCAACAGGAAATGTACGTGAAAAATCTGGTAAGTATGCTACAGGATATGAACGAACAAGTCTCTGTCACCTTTTCTCCTCTTTCAACAGAACCTACTCATCCCTTCATCCCAGGAGACAAAGTACTGGTGAAACAACTGGCACACAAAAAGAAGGTTGGACCCATTTTCTCTGGACCTTGGAAAATAGAGAAGGTTTCCAGAACTGCTGTACTGACCGATCTAGGAAGCACCTGGATCCACGCCAGCCGGTTAAAGAAGTGTCCACAGCAACCCCAGACCCCTGACCCTCCTCCAGCACCCCAAGACTCCTCTGACCAGGAACAGCGACCAGATTTGAAGGACATTCAAGAAGGCATAACACAAATCTCTCTGGACGACGAGACCAATCCCCCACCAACAAGAAGAAACGTGTAACAGAACTTTGCACACAGTACCTGACAAAATGATTTCCACCTTTGTGTCAGGAAAAACATTATGCTTCTGGACATGTCTGATTACCTACTTGGTAGAATGACCATTTCGATGATATCGAATGGTCAAAGGGAGGATTGTAAGGAGATTCCATATTACATTACATTATTGATTAATTGATTAATTGTTGATTTCACTCTGTTCATGATTTCACATTGCTTATTTTGCTTTAATAATCAGAAACATATCTTAGTATATTTTTGATTAAGATCAGACTGTCTTATGATTTACTGAAATATCTCATATATGTCTTTTCCTCTTTTTCTGTGTTTATCTGAGGAAACATCTGCTTGAGGTTTTGTCTCTGTATTTTTCAAGGAAGCTGCGGTTGTCCAGCAGACAAGTGACAGAGGATGAGGAATGTTTTGACCTATTAACTTGAACTACAGGGGTCACCATTTTTGATATCACAAGATGTAGGCATTATTAATGTTTGGAAAATCACAAGATTAAGAAATTACCGAATAATATGCTAATGAACATTTATATGTATTATCATTTTGATTGGCCCCCAAATTGTGGGCAGAGTCTTGTAAAGACAGCATAAAAAAGCGAATCTAAAAATAAAGACTTGTAATCATTTTCAGCATACCTATGTGTGTATGTGTCTTTGATTAACCGCCGGCGAGGACCTCCACTGAGCCACATCCAAGAGCCTAGGCCACAAGGAGAAGACGGGCGCCTAACAGTCCTGAGGCAGGCCAGGAAAGTCTGTGTGCATTTCCGCAGGTCATATAATGCCAGTGCTCAGCTGGCAGACCTCCAAAAGGAATTTAACCTGCCCAAGAACCGTCTAATCTGTGACATGCCCACCAGGTGGAACTCAGCGTTGGCCATGCTGCAGCAGATGCACATGCAGCAGAGGGCCATCAATGAGTACCTGTGCGACTATGGCACCAGGACAGGGTCAGGGGAGTTTGTTTTTTTTTTCCCACGCCAGTGGGCCATGATCAGGGATGCATGCACTGCCCTGTCACCATTTGAGGAGGCCACGAGAAGGGTAAGCAGTGACAGTGCATGCATCAGTGACACTGTCCCCCTCGTCCACCTGTTGGAGCACACGCTGCGTGGAATAATGGACAGGGCACTTGAGGCAGAACAGAGGCAGGAAGAGGAGGACTTCCTTAGCTCTCAAGGCCCCCTTTATCCAGACAGTGTTCCTGCGTGCCCGCCGATCACACAGGAAGAGGACGAGGAGGTGTGTCAGTATGGAGGTGGAGCCTGGCACTCAGCATCAGCAGCAGTCTTTAAGGGATCATTTACAGTCCCAAGAAACCCATGGACTTGTACGTGGCTGGGAGGAGGTGGCTGCGGATCATGTCATCCTTAGTGACCCAGAGGACTCCGGACCGAATGCCTCAGCAAACCTACGCTGCATGGCCTCCCTGATCCTGCAAGGCCTGCGGAAGGATCCTCGTATTCATGGTATCAAGGAGAGGGATCAATTCTGGCTGGAACCCTCCTTCATCCACGTTACAGGGAGAATGTTGTGGACCTTATCTTGCCATCGCAAGGGAGCAGAGGATGAAACATCTTCGGGAGGGCTTGCAGAAAGGTCTGTGCAACGTGTTCCCAGAGACTGGGAGGTTACAAACTCCTGTTCCTGGACAACGTGTTGCTGAGGCTTCAGTCAGTCAAAGAAGGAGCGGTGGAGAAGGTGGCCGTCTGACCAATGCGTTCAGACAATTTTTTAGTCCGCAGCCCCAAGGTATGATCGGTTCCAGCAACCATCGCCAGCGTCTGTTTTACATGGTGCAGGAATACCTAGGGCAATATTTGACTTGGACACCTTTCCCACCAAAAATCCTCTGGGTTACTGGGTCTTGAGGATGGATCACTGGCCAGAGCTTGCACAGTATGCAATTGAGCTACTGGCCTGTCCTGCATTCAGCGTTCTTTTGGAACGCACATTCAGTGCTGCTGGAGGCTTTGTAACCGATCACAGGGTGCGTTTGTCCACCGACTCTGTCGATCGACTGACCTTCATAAAAATGAATCAGTCTTGCATCACCACCAGCTATCAAGCAACTGATGCTGATGTAACCGAATAATTTTTTTTGAAATGTCAGATCCCTTCAAGACTGCCTATGCTGATGCTGAGTGACTATCCTGTTATGCTGAGTGATTATCCTCTTCATCCTCAATGATCATGCTGATAGCTTATAAGAACATTTTTGGTTCAGGGCACCGCCACCAGTGTAATTACAATTTTTGATGCAATATTTTCCAGGAGGGTTTGTTGCTGCACTCAACTAGAGTATCTGTGAGGAGTTGCAGTGTTGTGGCACCAGCACCAGTGCCTAAGGCCCAATTTTTCAGCCCCTGTTTAATAGGGGCATGTAATTACAATTCTTGATCTAATATTTCACAGCAGGGCCCATTCCTGTGCCCACCAAGAGTAACTGTGAGGACTTACAGTGTTGTGTCACCAGTACCACCACCACCAAAGGCCCAATTTTTCTGCCCCTGTTCAACAGGTGCATGTAATTACAATTCTTGTTCTAATATTTTACAGCAGGGCCCGTTCCAGTGCCCACCATGAGTAACTGTGTGGTATTACAGTGTTGCGGCACCAGCACCACCATCACCAAAGGCCCATTTTTTCTGCCCCTGTTCAACAGGGGCATGTAATTACAATTCTTGATCTAATATTTCACAGCAGGGCCCTGTGAGGGCTTACAGTGTTGTGGCAACACCAACACCTAAGGCCACAATTTCTGCAGAGTATATAGGGCAGGCCCCTACTTTCAAAAATCCAACTTACAAATGACTCCTACTTGGAAATGGAAGGAGACAACAGGAAGTGAGATGAAATCTACCCCTAGGAAGGGAAATTCTCTCCTGTAAGGGTTAATATGGGAAAAACGTTTCTCCTTTCCACTGATGCTTTATCACCAATCCTTGTTTCACTAAAAACCCCAAATTTTCAAAAAACATTTCTCATTGGGACAAAAAGTGAGGTGAAATCTTCTGTAGAGGAGCACAGACAGCAAAACAAATGTCACAGGGGTAATAACCCTTCCCTATGTTTTCCAAAAAGCTTAAAATAGATTTTTTGGCTGGAGCTAAACACGTTAAAAATGTACCAGTTCAAAATTATAAACAGATTCTACTTAACAACAAACCTACAGTCCCTGTCTTGTTTGCACCGCCTGTATACTGCTGTTCAGAGTATATAGGGCCTGGTGGCCCCAGGCATTTCCTTTTTTCAATTTGGGTGCGGGGTTCCCCTTAATATCCATACAAGACCCAAAGGACCTGGTAATGGACTTGGGGGTAACCATGCCGTTTGTCTCACTGATTTTCATCCATATTGCCAGGACCCGACATTACATTAAAGCCGCAAGCAGTTTTAAATGGTCTTTTGGTCTTCAAAAATGTCATTTTGTGCAGGGACTGTTCTAAGCACGGGAAACACGCGCCACTTTAGAGGCATACTATAGACACCCCCCAGGTATGATATTTAAAGGAATATTTCCCTTTTTTTCACTTTAAGCATCATTAAAATCACTGCTCCCGAAAAAAACGGCCGTTTTTAAAACTTTTTTTTGCTTTGATACATGTCCCCTGGGGCAGGACCCGGGTCCCCAAACCCTTTTTAGGACAATACCATGCAAATTAGCCTTTAAAATTAGCACTTTTGATTTCGAACATTCAAGTCCCATAGACGTCAATGGGGTTCTTACATTCGTGCAAATTTTTGGTCCGTTCGTAGGTTCTGGTGCGAACCGAACCGGGGGGTGTTGGACTCATCCCTATCCAGGAATATCAAAGAATATTAACCCTATTACATACATTTGTGTCATTGGCAAAAATGCATACCTTATCCACCAACATTCAGATATATTATTTACACACAAAATAAATAGAACAGTACCTGGTATGGAGCCTAATAGTAAGCCACTAGTGACTGGTCTCTGTTCAGAATGAACCTCATTTACAAACACACACTAATATCTGTCCTTTAACCACTTGGTACAGAGCGCATGCAAATATGTGGCCTCTCGGCGGCCTTGGCGCTAAACCACCGCATATTTGTGGGCAATAGCTGTGTCGCCTTGCGTGCTCCCAGCACAGTGACTGGCAGCTCAGGGGAAAACAGGCAATCGGGACTTTTCCGATCATGTGACTGCCGTGACAGCCAATCACAGCGCTCATAAGCCCTCCACCACCTCCAACATGGCAAACCCCTTCAAGGACTGGCAGCAGCCGGCGCCAAGGGGTTAACTAATTGCTTGTCCACTGAACCACACTTCTTGCACAACTTTTGTTTATGGAATTATTATGTGGAACTGAATCCCCAATGTAAGGCAACAATTTTTTCAGTGAAATGCCAGTATAAGGAATAATTTCTCCATGGACCACCAATGCAACATTGGAACTATTCTGACTATCAATGTAAAAGAACATTTTTCCACTGACCACCAATGTGATCGCCAATCACTAATATAAGCAGGGTTTCTCTACTAATCACCAATGAAAAGGATGATTTCTCTACCACTTTACTGACCAGTGACCACCATTGTAAGGGGCACTACATAGACCAACAGTTTAAGAAGGCATCTTTCCACTGACCTTCAATGTAAGACTTGTACACTTTTTGTACAACTTTTGTTTATGGAATCATTATGTGCAACTGCATCCCCAATGTAAAGGGACACTTTACTGACCACCAATGTAAGTCAACAATTTTTGCACTGAAATGCAATGCAAGGAGGCATTACTCCAATGTAATAGAACATTTTTACACTGACCACCAATGTAAAGGGGCACTACACTAACCACCAATATAGGGGGGGGGGGGTTCTCTACTAACCACCAATAACAATGATGATTTCTCTACTGCTCAAATGAAGACCAATGTAAGGGGCACTACATAAACCAACAGTGTAAGAGGGCATCTTTCCACTGACCTTCAATGTGAGAGGGGACATCTCCACTGCCTATTATGATTAGCTGTACTGCATTTTATAATTGTTATTTAAAATACTTTTGTATAGAGAGGAGGGTTTTAAACAGCAATCTGCTGTAGGTGACAAATAGTACATCAGATTCCTTATCCTTTTATTTATTATTATATCAGAAGCTTACAGATAATGCTAACATACTGTGCACTGTGCAGATATAATCATTTTATCAGACGTTCCCATAGACCTAAACATTATTTCTAGGGATCCTCCTGGTAAATACAATGAAACCCTAATATTTTTCAATAAAACTGAATATAATTTTTTTTTTTAGCTATTTTTATATATCAGTATATACATTTGTTTGTAAGTCTTATTGCTAATGTATAGCAGTACTTTTGCTGCATGGATTGCTAAATCCCTTTCAAATGCAGCTATCATAGTCATTGTGAGCATTACTTTAAAATTAATATGCATACCATTCATTGTAATGTTTACTTAAAATGGCATTGTCACTATTTAAAAAGGAATATGTGATCATCCATTATAGTAGCTGTGTTTTTATTTGGCTCTAATTGACTGTTGTAATGGCTGCTTTGCTCTGCAAAATAATAGTTAAGGCTGATCCTAAACCATTAACAGAACCTCAGAAGCACTTTACTAGGAGATATTAAACATTGCAAATCATTATTCGTTCTGTAACAAAATACAATTCCTCTTCTGTTGCTGTCTAATCCTTATATAATAGTTAATTGATGAGGATAAATTGTGTATTTTAGTAGTATTAGTTCCAGTGGCGGCCCATCCATTAGGGGCGCCCGGGTGCCACCCCTCTATCCATGCCACCCTCTACATGAATAATGGATAGATTCATGCATAGCATGAATCTATCCATGCCCGCCGCGGCCACCCCCTAGTCATGCGTCTGGCCCCTTTCAGGACGCAAGACACCTGGATTACAGTGGCAGGGTGTTTTTTTAAGCACCTGATTAGAGTCATAGGCTCTAATAGGCTTCAAAATAGGGTGGGCTCGGAGAGCAGAGCATTGAATATTTGCTGTTGTAACACTGATCCTGAATCCGGCCAATCAGAAGCAGATCTGAGACCTGTTTTCTGATTGGCGGAAAAGAGAAGACTCCAGATTGGTCGCTGAGGAGGAAGCTGCCGATGCCCGTGGAGAGCAGAGGAAGGAGAAGCTGTCGCCGCTGCCGCCGCCGCCGCCGCCGCCGCCCTTGGGCAAGGGAACCCGCTGGTGGAGCGGTGCATAGATGGGGTAAGTGCATTAGACCCGCCCGCCGACCGACCAACTGACTGGTACTGTTTTCCGCCCTCGCAAAAAAAATTACCACCGGCTGCCACTGATTAGTTTTCCTAAGAGAAGTGTATCAACACAGACAGTGGAAGATGTACACAAGGACAGAGGGGTCACAAATAGGTTCTCAGAGCATTCTTGAAGCTCACCAAATGCATCCCAAAACATCTGCCCCGGAAGATTCAATTGAGCTGTATGGTAAAATACACACTAGTGCTTAGTTGAGCTTTCTGCATTCAGTATTTTTCTACACAAGTACTCATCATACATTTCTTTGCCAATATAGCTGAAACACATCTGTGGTTTTATTAAACAAAATTATTTAAATAAAACATTGCTATAAACAGTTAAAACAGTAGCTACTTTATTCAAAACCAATGTGCATAATGTTGAATAGGCAGGAATAACAGCTTATATCTAAATGGCACATATACAGTATAGAAAAATGCATCTGTCTTACAGCACACCTCAGTGCAAAGTTGTGACTATTTAGTGCATCTATGTGAGCTGTTTTTTTTTTCTGAGGCCAAAATTTATTTTTTCCTCAGGCCATTCAAGATGAACAGCACCTTAATGCACAAAAATACTGTATATGTTTTAATGTAAAACTCATAGTCTGAATGAGCCCTTAAACTTACAGTATATAATTCTCTCTCAGTCATGGTTGTAATTCAAACCATTCCAATTAAAATAGAAATGAAAGGAAAAACATTTGTGTATACATATAAAAACATTATAAATATTTTGTTTTCTTTTTATAAGTGATCACATAATCTCTGTTCTCAACTGCATAAGGAGCTCAGAGAGCTGGAGAAGGAGAAACAATAACACACTAGTCTTCCCAGAGAAAGGCTGTGCAGGGGGGATTTCACACAAAGTGAACAGGATACTTTTTCATACAAGTACATAGTACAACAGGCACATATCGGGAATATGAAATGTTGAGGGTAACATATTATTTAAAATATAAACCACCATGGACAAGAGAGTTGTTGTCAGGGTACCAATAGCAGGAGGTCTCTAGGACCCAGAACCCCTGCCAGCACATCACATGGGCCTTTATAAGGAAGTCAGCCCTTGGCTGAAGTGCTGTTTGATCTCAGCTATTACAGATGTTCCTGTGTTTCCTGTTTCCTGTGATCCTATATAACATACTCGGCTTGTTCCAGACCTTTCTGCTGCCTGCCTCTTGACCTTGGCTTGTTAAATGGATCTCCTCAGCCTGCTACCTGTCTTGACCTCGGCTCCCACCTAGCCATGTATCCTCTGCTATCCACCTGGCACCGAACCTTGGCTTGTACCGACTACCCTTTGTCTCAGTGACCCTGGTTACCTGCTATATCTCACAGGCGCCACCTGCCTGCAAGCAGCCCCGCAGCACATCAGTGGTGTTCCTGAGCCTTTTCTGCAAGTAACTCTGCAGGCGACCTGTGCGACTTTTGGCCTGACTCCTCCTGTCTCACCTCCAGGGGAGTCTGGAACTGAGCTGCAAGGGAAGCCCTCTCTCCATTGGCCTCCAGCACTTTGGTACCTGATAGTATCAAACAGCCAGGATTTCTGAGGCCAAGAGAGGTGTTTCTGCACTTGAAAGCCTCTGTCAGCAGATGGCGGCACTGACTCAAGCAGTCAAGAATCTGCAGGAGGGTTATTTCCAGCTTGATGGACGTTTCCACGCCCTCACGGCTTCTATGACTTTCACTGAAGCTAGCCAAGCCACAAGTCCCGCCTCTAAACCAACGTCCTTCAATTCCGCTGCTGCCGTTTCACCCTCAGTGATACTGCGTCCTCCAGATCCCAGAGTTCCCACTCCTAAGTGCTTTTAAGGTGGAGGTTCAGAGCGTTCAGGAATTCCTGCAAACTTTATTTTGCCCTGCAACACAGGTCCTTTGCTATAGAGATTGTCCAAGTGGGGTTCATCATCTCGCTCTTGTCTGATGAACCACAATCCTGGGCCCATAACCTCCTAGAACGAAAGGATGAGGTGTTAAACTCAGTTACCATGTTTTTTGAAGCCATTGCTACTTTATATGACGACCAGCAGAAAACTGCCACCTGTTCTTCTGCCACAGCAGAATCTGCCCTTCACTCCCTGGCACAGGGAAGATGACCAATAGAGGATTACATCGGGGAGTTCCATTGATGGGTGGCCGATACCAGATGGAAAGATGCAGCTTTGAAGTACCAATTCTGTATAGGCCTCTACGAAATCATTAAGGATGAGCTTGCCAGGTCTGCAGCTCCCCCACGCTAGAGGCTCTTATCCAAGCTTTCATCCAACTTGATAGGCGCCTACGGGATCGACGCTCTGGGTACTGCCCAAGGTCCCGGCTCAAACAGTTCCTGCCGCTACTCCTCCGAATTCCTCCGATATAGAACCAATGCAGATTGGTCTACTCCGACCTGCTCTAACCCCAGAGGAAAGAGAACACAGGCGACAGAACAACCTCTGTATTTACTGTGGAGCATCAGGCCACTTCCTACGCAACTGTCCGGTTCGGCCAAGTAAGTCCACCCACTTTTACCCTTCATACCTTCAGCTATCCAGGACTCCATCTGCTCACATTATTCTCCCTATCTCTCTGCAGGTGGCTGGAAGAGACGTCAAACTGCGGGCAGTCATTGACTCTGGAGCTTGCAGCTGCTTTCTGGTTATCAACCTGGCTAAAGACCTGCACATTCTTCTGACTATCAAAGATCGAAAACTAGATATACACCTAGCTGATGGCACTCCACCTATTTCAGGACTTATTACACAAAAAATGGTCCCTATTCTCACAACCACAGACACAGGGCACCAGGAACTTCTATGTTTTGATGTGATCAGATCTCCCATTTTCCCAGTTATTCTCGGAATACCGTGGCTACAAGCCCACAACCCTTAAGTAGACTGGTCCAGAGGGGAAGTCACCTTCTCATCCAACTACTGCCACCAGCTTTGTGGCATCCCCATGCAAACCAACTCCCATACTTGCCTGACCATACAACCAGCAACAGACACCAGTCAAGTAGTCCCTTCTGTCAACCACCTTGAAGTCTTTGACAAAAGGAAAGCAGATATCCTGCCTCCACACCGGTCACATGACTGTCCTATTGAGCTACTCCCTGGAGCAGAAATTCCCTTCAGGCGCATCCTCTCTTTGTCCAAGGTGGAATTGGAGGCCCTCAGAGAGTACATCGATGAGAACCTAGCCAAGGGCCTCTACACCTGCCGGAGCAGGCATCTTCTTTGTTGAAAAGAAAGACCACTCCCAAAGGCCATGCATCGACTACTGGGAGCTCAACAAGGTCACCATCAAGAATAGGTACCCTCTTCCCCTTGTCCCGGAGTTGTTCCAGAGGTTCTAAGCAGCGCGGGTATTTGAAAAACTGGACTTGAGGGGGGCATATAATCTGTTGTGCATTAAAGTGGGGGACGAGTGGAAAACGGCCTTGAGAACACGCTTTGGCCTCTTTGAATACCTTGTGATGCCCTTTGGGCTATGAAATGCCCCCACAACATTTCTGTTTCAATTATTTTTATTAAGATATTTTTCACATAAAAACATTCCATATCATTACATTTCAAAACCTTATATATATATATAAACATACGGTATATATATATATAACAAAACACATAATAACCACAATAGACATAGCACATGGATCAATCTCGTATTATCTACCAAGAATGTTACAGGTATTCCTCGTCTCCCCCCGCTCCCGAAAAAAAAAAAAAAAGATAACCCTCCAAACTTTATAGTGTAGTGTACCCCAATACACTTTTCCCTTTGTTTTAATAACCCTCTCACCCTTATTTCTTGATCCCAATTGTAATTATCTTTTATCCCATGTTGTGTCCCTAATATATATATATATATATATATATATATATAATGTATTGCTATATCTTTCCCGAACCTGTTATGTTTGTCTTGAAGAGGAGAAAGTCGCAACTCTCTACCAACAATATAGTTCTCCTTAGTAATATAAAAAAAAAGACAAAAGGGGGGAGGGAGGAGACGGAGAAAAACGAACTCCTAATTGCCACCAATATAATTCACATAATATCTGAGTTTGTCTAAATTCCAACCAGCTCTTCCAGGTGTTGGCATATTTTATTTCTGAATCATTTTGCATACCCTGTTTCCCCGAAAATAAGACCTAGTGTGATTGTCAGTGATGGCAACAATATAAGCCCTACCCCCCAAATAAGCCCTACCCTGTTTTCCCGAAAATAAGCCCTACCCTGAAAATAAGATCTACAAGGACTTTAACTAGGGCTTATTTGGGGGGTAGGGCTCATATTGCAGCCATCACCGACAATCACGCTAGGTCTTATTTTTGGGGAAACAGGGTATGTATTACTACCTCCATACACCTAACTTTATCTCCCTAAACCAATCCTTTATCCTCTGGATATTTTTTGACTTCCAATGTTTTGGAATTAGTGTCTTTGCTGCATTCAGCATGAATGGTAAAATTGCTTCTCTATATTTCTTCCTTGGTATTGCCATTACATGAAACAGGCACTGCCAGGGATCTAGTTCAGTTTTAATGCCACTAATCTTCTTTATCCACTCTACTACTTACCTCCAATATGGTTGAATTAGGGGACATTGCTACCATATATGTGCATGAGTTCCCTCCCCCCCACAATACCTCCAGCAGAGGGAAGATAGATAGGGATTTATTTTATGTAATCTTAATGGGACATAGTACCACTTCATTAATAATTTATAGTTCATTTCTTTCGTCCTTGTGTCCATTGAAGATGAGTGAAGATAATCATAGACTTTACTTCTCATTATTTCAGGTAGTGAATGATTTAGTTCTGATTTCCAACTTTCAAAAATACACAAGGAGTCCGCATCTTGGGGGTCATCAGTAACCTATATACATTGGAGATCCCTTGTCTATTTTTTCTCCCTTGGTCAACTAATCTTTCCCATGAATCCAACCCCCTTACTGATCGAAGAGGCTTTGGGAGAGATCCTACAAAATGTTGAAGTTGTCTATATCTCCATACGTCCCAAGGCTTTGCACCATATTTTTCTCATAGTTCTGATAATGAACATAGGATATTTCCTTTCAGAACATCTTTTAATCTTAAATGGTCCAAAGAGGCGCATTTTAAATATAATTTATTATCCTTACCTGGAGGGAAATAATTATTACCTGTGAGGGGTATCAAGGGGCTATTGTATTGCCAAGATCTACTTTTAGAGAGCTTGTCCCACATTCTGAGAGTCTCTGCAGTAATCGGAGCCATATCTCTCGGAAGACCTCTATATTGGCTAGGTATCCAGAAAATCTGATTTAGAGTTGAATTGCTCAGCTATGACTCAAGTGATACCCATTTTTTATATAGGGAGCCATGGACCCAGTCCATAATTCTCCGTAATACTGCCGCCTCATGATATTTTTCAAAATCTGGAAGATATAGTTCTCCTCTCCTTTGGTCTACTCAAAATTTTGTAGGCAATACGATTCCCTCTGTTATTCCATATCAATGTTTGTAATATCAATCTAAGAGTTTTAAAGTAAGCCACTGGAATATTTATTGGGAGGCATTGGAAAAAAATACAAGGCTTTTGGGAGAATCATCCTTTTAATAATTTTAATCGACATTACATAGATTTGGTATAGGCCCGCGAATGCTGAAGTGGATAGAGGCCCTGTACTCGAATCCTACGGCTAAAATTTCTAGTTAATGAAACTCTATCTGAGACTTTTCAGGTTATTCAGTGGTACACGACAAGGATGCCCACTCTCGCCCTTACTCACTGCCGGAAGTTTTCAAAGAACTAAATAACTATGGGGGTATTTCAAACATTAAGATAAATATGGAGAAAACCGAGATACTAGATATCTCTGTTCCCTCAGATGAAGGTAGGGATCTTAGAATCCTATACTCCTTTAAGTGGAGGAAGAGAGGATTGAAATACCTGGGAGTATTTTTGTCTACACTTACAATGGATTTATATCAGTACAAATACCTGCCCTTATTGAATAAAATCAAACAAGATTTGAAAGGTTATCATGTCGACAGATTGTCATGGTTTGGTAGGATAAGCGTGATTAAAATGCCCCCGCAACATTTCAACACCTGGTCAATGATATCTTCTGAGAGTACCTTGACTTATTCCTGATCATCTATCTGGACGATATCCTGATCTTCTCTGCCTCTCTTGAACTCCACAGAGACCATGTCAAGAAGGTACTGAATACCCACTGCAGGCACGGTTTGTACGCCAAAGCAGAGAAGTGCAATTTTGAGAAACAATCCATTCAATTCTTGGGGCTCATAATCTTTGTTGAAGGGATTCCCATGGATCCCCACAAGGTGTCAGCAATCCTAGACTGACCTGCACCTTCAGACAGAAAGGGTGTCCAAAGATTTGTAGGCTTTGCCAACTTCTACCAGAGATTCATTAAAGGTTTCTCGACCATCATCGCCCCAATTACTCAACTCACACGACTCCATACTCTTTCCTCTGGAATGAGGAAGCCCAAGCAGCCTTTGAACAACTGAAAACTTTGTTTACCTCTGTGTTGCAACACCCAGACCCAGCACTCTCTTTCGTTCTCGAAGTAGATGCTTCTGAAGTGGCAAAAGGAGCCGTACTCTCTCAGCGTCTGGGCCCAAAAGCTCTACTGCACCCAGTAGCCTTCTGCTCTAAGAAATTAAACCAGGATGAAAGAAAATACGATGTAGGTGACCGAGAGCTTCTGGCTTTTAGGGTGGCCTTTGAAGAGTGGAGATATCTATTGGAGGGTGCCAATCACCCAATCATGATCATGACCACAAAAACTTGGAGTATGTAAGGTCCGCCAAACGTTCAAGACCCCGACAGGCTAGATGGGCACTATTCTTCTCAAGATTCAACTTCCATTTAACATATAGACCAGGATCCAAGAACAGGAAGGCAGACACCTTGTCCCAGATGTTCCCTGAATTTACGGAATCTGCTCCCCTGAGGACCATTCTTTCATCCCAGAACTTTTTATTGATTCAACCCATTTTGAAATCAGTCATTGAACGAGCCTCTGCTTCATGCCTTGAATCTGAACAGGCCTTGTTAAGAAAACAAGATAGATTACCCTGGCACCAGGATAAGGTCTTACCTCAAGAGGCAAGGCTTCAGGTCTTCAAGACGTACCACGACCACCAGTTAGTCGGCCACTTTGGAGCTCGTAAAACAAGTGAGCTAATCCAATGGTCCTTCTGGTGGCCCAACCTCAGTCAGGACTGTAGAGCCTATGTCAGATCCTGCTCAGTGTGCCTACGTAGCAAGGGCGACAAGACAAAGCCCTGGGGAGTGTTGAGACCATTAATCATTACAAACCGTCCATGGGAAATGATCTCCATGGACTTTGTTGTGGAGCTCCCGCCCTCAGAAGGTTTTACTGCCATCCTGGTGGTGGTGGACCACCTGTCAAAGATGGCCCAATTTCTACCCTTGGTAGGTACACTTTCAGCAACTGAGACCGCCCACACATTCATAAAGGAAATTGTGAGACTTACCCAGTAGCATTGTTTCTGATCGGGGGGGTACAATTTACCTCCAAGTTTTGTAGAGCGCTCTGTAAGGCCCTAAAAGCAGAATTTTGTCTCTCATCTGCCTACCACCCTCAGAGTAACAGACAAACAGAGAACACAAATCAAACCTTTAAACATTACCTGTGCAGTTTCTCTGCTATTTCCCAGGATGACTGGGCTTCGCTTCCGCTGGCAGAGTTTGCCTGTAACAATTCGCTACACTCAGCCACAAACCAGTCTCCATTCTGGGCCAACTACGGATTCCACTCTCTTGCCTTGCCCAAAACTATATTAGAATCAGCAGTGCCTGCTGTTCAGGACAGACTTGCTTTTATACAGCAAAACAACCAAACCCTCCAAGAATGCATACAGAAGGCTCAAACTGACTACAAAAAGTTTTTTGACAAAAAACTAAGGGGGAATCCCTCCCTTAAAGTTGGAGATGAGGTATGGCTGTCAACGGCCAATCTGACATTGCCATGCCCATCGAAGAAGTTGGGGCCCAGATACATCAGGCCGTTTCCAATCAAACGTGAGGTAAACCCAGTGGCTTTTGAATTATCTTTGCCTGATTCATATAGGATTCACCCAGTTTTTCATGCCTCTCTCCTTAAATCCGCCATTCTGGATCCATTTCCAGGGAGGGTGGAACCACCTCCGCCACTAGTAACTGTTGGAGAAGAAACAGAATATGAGGTGGAGTCAGTATTGGATTGCAGAAAGCAAGGCAGGCAAATCCAATATTTGATCAAGTGGAAGGGGTATCCACCCGAAGAGAGCTCCTGGGAACTGAAGATCAACATCCATTCCCCTAGACTCCTTTGGGAATTCCATACCACATTTCCGAGAAGGATGGCCCAGTTGGGCATCCAGAGGGGGGGGGGGCACTGTCAGGGTACCAATAGCAGGACGTCTCTAGGACCCCGCACCTCTGCCAGCACATCTCATGGGCCTTTATAAGGAAGTCAGCCTTTGGCTGAAGTGCTGTTTGATCTCAGCTATTACCAACTTTCCTGTGTTTCCTGTTTCCTGTGATCCTTGATTACGGACCCAGCTTGTTCCAGACCTGTCTCCTGCCTGCCTCCTGCAGGCGACCTGTGCGATTTTGGGCCTGACTCCTCCTGTCTCACCTCCAGGGGGGTCTGGAACTGAGCTGCAAGGGAAACCCTCTCTCCACTGGCCTCCAGAGCTTTGGTACCTGATAGTTGTAAAGGTATTGTTTCTATGGGAAGCTGCTCAAATCATTTCACGATGGTTAAAAATCAGTGAGAGATTTGTTTAATTAAAAAAAATGAAATTATTCCTCATTTTTTAGTATTATATCACAATATCTAATACCAAATTAATTGTAAGTAAGTTTTTATTATAATTTAAAAAAAGAGTATTTTTTTAGTATTTAATGGTACAGTATTTCAATGTTTATTCCACACAAATCAGCTGTATAATGAACTGCAGATGGTATCAATAAACTATCCTAAACAGCATACATAGATGTAGCACCCCCCTGACCTCAGGGTTCAGGTTGCTAGGCATGGTGGGTGGTGTACAAGATAGAAAGCAAGGTGCCACTCACTTTTATGCTTGAACAAATAGGAGTTTATTTCTCACAACAGGAAAAACGTGGGAGAGAGGGGTAGGGCACAGGACACCCTTAGTCAAATAAAGCAGCAGACTAGCAGCCCGCCAGACCAGCAGACTCCTTAGACAAGTAGAAAAGGTAGACAGCAGTACAGAAAAGAGCTTCTAAGCTGTAACCAGCAATCAGTACTTTTATAGTAACAGCTGTCTCCTATAGCAACTGAAAAAGAACTCACAAAAAGGAGGGCAGGAATTCTCTGAATGATTCCATCTTGATGTTTTCCCAGGCTCTCCACAGTTCCCCCAGTCCATGGCAGAGTAACATCTGGTACTTCATTTAAGGTCTCCGTCCTTTCCTTCATGCTTCCAGGTAATGAGTAGGGATGAGCCGAACACCCCCCGGTTCGGTTCACACCAGAACCTGCGAACGGACCGAAAATTCCCACGAATGTTAGAACCCTTTGACGTCTATGGGACTTGAACGTTCAAAATCAAAAGTGCTCATTTTAAAGGCTAATTTGCATGGTATTGTCCTAAAAAGGGTTTGGGGACCCCGGGTCCTGCCCCAGGGGATTCCTTTAAATATTGTACCTGGGGGGTGTCTATAGTATGCCTGTAAAGTGGCGCGTGTTTCCCGTGCTTAGAACAGTCCCTGCACAAAATGTCATTTTTAAAGGAAAAAAAGTCATTTAAAACTGCTTGTGGCTTTAATGTAATGTCGGGTCCTGGCAATATGGATGAAAATCAGTGAGACAAACGGCATGGGTACCCCCAAGTCCATTACCAGGCCCTTTGGGTCTTGTATGGATATTAAGGGGAACCCCGCACCCAAATTAAAAAAGGAAACAGCAGTATACAGGCTCTGTACACTGAACAGCAATATACAGGAGGTGCAAACAAGACAGGGACTGTAGGTTTGTTGTTAAGTAGAATCTGTTTGTAATTTTGAACTGGTACATTTTTAACGTGTTTAGCTCCAGCCAAAAAATCTATTTTAAGCTTTTTGGAAAACATAGGGAAGGGTTATTATCCCTGTGACATTTGTTTTGCTGTCTGTGCTCCTCTTCAGAAAATTTCACCTCACTTTTTGCCCCAATGAAAAATGTTTTTAGAAAATTTGGGGTTTTTTGTGAAACAAGGATTGGTGATAAAGCATCAGTGGAAAGGAGAAATGTTTTTCCCATATTAACTCTTACAGGAGAGAATTTCCCTTCCTAGGGGTAGATTTCATCTCACTTGCCGTTTGCAAGTAGGAGTCGTTTGTAAGTTGGATGTTTGAAAGTAGGGGCCTGCCCTATATACTCAGCAGAAATTTGGGCCTTAGGTGTTGTTGTGGCCACAACACTGTAAGCCCTCACAGGGCCCTGCTGTGAAATATTAGATCAAGAATTGTAATTACATGCCCCTGTTGAACAGGGGCAGAAAAATTGGGCCTTTGGTGGTGGTGCTGGTGCCACAACACTGTAAGTCCTCACTCGCTCTGGGTGGGCGCAGAAACGGGCCCTGCTGTGAAATATTAGATCAAGAATTGTAATTACATGCCTCTGTTGATGGGGGCTGAAAAATTTGGCCTTAGGCACTGGTGCTGATGCCACAACACTGCAACCCCTCACAGATACTCTAGTTGGAACACAGAAACGAGCCCTGCTGCAAAGTATTGCATCAAAAATTGTAATTACACGCCCCTGTTAAACAGGGGCTGAAAAATTAGGCCTTAGGCACTAGTGCTGGTGCCACAACACTGCAACCCCTCACAGATACTCTAGTTGGAATGCAGAAACAATCCCTGCTGCAAAGTATTGCATCAAAAATTGTAATTACACACCCCTGTTAAACAGGGGCTGAAAAATTGGGCCTTAGGCACTGGTGGCGGCGCCCAGAACCAAAAATGTTCTTACAAGCTATCAGCGTGATCATTGAGGAAGAGGATAATTACTCAGGATAGTCACTCAGCATTAGCATAGGCAGTCTTTGAAGGTATCTGAGATTTCATAAAAAATTAAACTGTTACATCAGCATCAGGTGCTTGGTAGCTGGTGGTGATTCAAGACTGATTCATTTTTATGAAAGTCAGTCGATCGACCGAGTCGGTGTACAGACGCACCCTGTGATCGGTTACAAAGCCTCCAGCAGCACTGAATGTGAGTTCCGAAAGAATGTTGGATGCAGGACAGGCCAGTAGCTCAATTGCATACTGTGCAAGCTCTGGCCAGTGATCCATCCTCAAGACCCAGTAACCCAGAGGATTTTCGGTGGGAAAGGTGTCCAAGTCAGATCTTGCCCCTAGGTATTCCTGCACCATGTAAAACAGACGCTGGCGATGGCTGCTGGAACCGATCATACCTTGGGGCTGCGGACTAAAAAATTGTCTGAACGCATCGGTCAGACAGCCACCTTCTCCACCGCTCCTTCTTTGACTGCCGAAGCCTCAGCAACACGTTGTCCAGAAACAGGAGTTTGTACCCTCCCAGTCTCTGGGAACGCGTTGCAGAGACCTTTCTGCAAGGCCTCCCGAAGATGTTTCATCCTCTGCCCCCTCTGCGATGGCAGGATAAGGTCCGCAACCTTACCCTTGTAACGTGGATCAAGGAGGGTTGCCAGCCAGTATTGGTCCTTCTCCTTGATACCACGAATATGAGGATCCTTACGCAGGCTTTGCAGGATCAGGGAGGCCATGCAGCATAGGTTTGCTGAGGCATTCGGTCTGGAGTCCTCTGGGTCACTAAGGACGACATGGTCCGCAGCCACCTCCTCCCAGCCACGTACAAGTCCATGTGTTTCTTGGGACTGGTCCCTTAAAGACTGCTGCTGATGCTGAGTGCCAGGCTCCACCTTCATACTGACACCTCCTCCTCCTCGTCATCTTCCTGTGTGATCGGCAGGCACGCAGGAACACTGTCTGGATAAAGGGGGCCTTGAGAGCTAAGGAAGTCCTCCTCTTCCTGCCTCTGTTCTGCCTCAAGTGCCCTGTCCATTATTCCATGCAGCGTGTGCTCCAACAGGTGGACAAGGGGGACAGTGTCACTGATGCATGCACTGTCACTGCTCACCATCCTCGTGGCCTCCTCAAATGGTGACAGGACAGTGCATGCATCACTGATCATGGCCCACTGGCGTGGGGAAAAAAACAAACTCCCCTGACCCTGTCCTGGTGCCATAGTCGCATAGGTATTCATTGATGGCCCTCTGCTGCATGTGCAGCTGCTGCAGCATGGCCAACGTTGAGTTCCACCTGGTGGGCATGTCACAGATTAGGAGGTTCTTGGGCAGGTTAAACTCCTTTTGGAGGTCTGCCAGCCAAGCAGTGGCATTATATGACCGGTGGAAATGCACACAGACTTTCCTGGCCTGCCTCAGGACATCCTGTAAGCCCGGGTACCTGCCCAATTACCGCTGCACCACCAAGTTAAGGACGTGAGCCAAACAGGGCACATGGGTCATTTGTCCCTGTCGGAGGGCGGACAGGAGGTTGGTGCCATTGTCACAAACCACCATTCCTGCCTTAAGTTGGTGTGGCATCAACCACCTCTGAACCTGCCCCTGCAGAGTTGACAGAACCTTTGCCCCAGTGTGGCACCTGTCCCCCAAGCACACCAGCTCAAGCACCGCATGGCATATTTTGGCCTGCATACTTGCGTAGCCCCTTGAATGGCTACGGAGCACCGCTGGTTCTGAGGACAAAGCACAGGAAGAGGCCATGGAGGAAGAAGAAGAGGAGGAGGTGGAGGAGAGAGGTGTGCCACAATCATTAGTAGTGGCATTTTGGAGGCGTGGTGGCGGAACAACCTCCAACACTACTGCACCTTGTCCTGCATCCTTCCCAGCTGCCAGCAGAGTCACCCAATGCGCGGTGAAACTTAGGTAACATCCCTGTCCATGCCTGCTGAACCATGAGTCAGTGGTAATATGCACCTTACCACTGACCGCCCTGTCCAGCGAGGCATGGACATTGCCTTCCACATGCCGGTAGAGAGCCGGAATCGCCTTCCGTGAGAAAAAGTGGCGTTTGGGTACCTGCCACTGAGGAACCGCACATTCCACAAACTCACGGAAGGGGGCAGAGTCTACCAACTGAAAAGGCCGCAGTTGAAGTGCTAGCAATTTAGCCAAGCTAGCATTCAACCTCTGGGCATGTGGATGGCTGGGAGCGAACTTCATTCGGCGGTGCAGCAGCTGGGGCAGGGAAATTTGCCTGGTACAATCTGACGTCGGTGTACCGAAAGCAGATTGCCCACAAGTACTTGGCTGTGACACACCTAATTCTACACCTTCATTCCTCTCAGTGCAGGTCTCAGAGAGGACTGAATGTATAGTGGGGTTGGAGATCTCAGCTGATGAGGAGCAAGGAGAAGTCCTCTTTGTTCTTTGGTGTGGGTCTTTTAGATACGCTTGCCAACGAATTGCATGGCAGGTCAACATATGTCTGGTCAAGCATGTGGTGCCCAAGTGGGAGATGTTTTGGCCACGCGAGATAGGCTTGAGACTTATGTTGCAAATAGCAGCAGTGCGATCTGATGCACTCGTCTCAAAAAAGGCCCACACCAAAGAACTTTTGGAATAACGCGCAGAGACAGCAGCGCCCTGCACATGCGGAGCTTTGGGGTGTGATGCTGTCAGTGTGCTGCCCTTAGGCTGGCCCCTGGAGGGCATCCTGCCTCGTTGGTGATGTGCCTCCTCCTCCTCCTCCTCTCTCCTATCAGGCACCCATGTTGAGTCAGTGACCTCATCATCCCCTCCCTCCTCATCACTGGAGCAAACCTGGCAGTATGCTGCAGCAGGGGGAGCATGACTGCCAGATTGCTGTCCTTCTTGGGCACCCCCTCTGTCCATGCTCACGTTACTGCCTTCATCTAGCTCAGTATCATCATCAGAGCCTTCTAAACGCTGGGCATCCTCCTGGAGCATGTACCCAACACTGTGGTCAAACAGTTCGAGGGACTCCTCAGGAGGACATGGTGAGGCTAGGGAAGGAGTCACTGATGCCATTGAGCCGAGGGAAGAGGCCACGTTGGCAGCTGCTTTGCCAGACAAAGTACCATGAGCATGGGTGAGAGAGGATGAGGAGGAAGAGGACGGCTTGGTCATTCACTCGACCAAGTCTTCTGCATGTTGCGGCTCATCGCGGCCAGCTGCTGAAAAAAGCGTGTACCACGGCCATGTGCTGATGAGGATGCACCATCTCCACGACCAGCACTGTTGCCTCTAGACACAGAGCCTGCTTGCCCTCTTTTATTGGCTTGTGACTGTCTGCATCTCCTTGTTGGCCTTCCAGACATACTAATGGCCTGTAGCTGCACTAAGCTGGGATATCTATCTATCTATCTATCTATCTATCTATCTATCTATCTATCTATCTATCTATCTATCTATCTATCTATATATACTGATACTGCAGCTAGCAAAATCAACTGCCTGCCTGTAGTATGAGAACACCACCAACCTTCTACAGGTAGCTTTAGCTGAACACTGTGCAGAGCTCGCAAAAAAATAACTTGTAGCTTATTTAGCTGCCTGCGGTAGTGATAGGATCAGGAAAACACCACCAACCTTCTACAGGTAGCTTTAGGTGAACACTGTGCAGAGCTCGCAAAAAACTAACTTGTAGCTTATTTAGCTGCCTGCGGTAGTGATAGGATCAGGAAAACACCACCAACCTTCTACAGGTAGCTTTACCTGAACACTGTGCAGAGCTCGCAAAAAACTAACTTGTAGTTTTAGCTGAACACTGTGAGGAGGACACACTACACTAACTTGTAGCTTTAGCTGAACACTGTTCAGAGGACGCACTACACTAACTTGTAGTTTTAGCTGAACACTGTGCAGAGGTCGCACTACACTAACTTGTATTTTTTAGCTGAACACTGTGAGGAGGATGCACTACACTAACTTGTAGCTTTAGCTGAACACTGTGCAGAGGTCGCACTACACTAACTTGTAGTTTTAGCTGAACACTGTTCAGAGGACGCACTACACTAACTTGTAGCTTTAGCTGAACACTGTGAGGAGGACACACTACCCTAACTTGTAGCTTTAGCTGAACACTGTGCAGAGGTCATACTAAACTAACTTGTAGCTTTAGCTGAACACTGTGAGGAGGACGCACTACCCTAACTTGTAGCGTAAAAAAATAAAACTCGCAGAGGTGATCAAATACAACCAAAAGAAAGCTCTATTTGTGTGCAAAAAGGACATCAATTTTATTTGGGTACAGCGTCGCACGCCCGCGCAATTGTCAGTTAAAGTAATGCAGTGGCATATCCCAAAAAATGGCCTGGTCATTTAGGGGGTAAATCCTTCTGGGGCTGAAGTGGTTAATGAAGTACCTTTAGTCTT
Organism: Aquarana catesbeiana; assembly: GCF_042186555.1. Classification (NCBI taxonomy): domain Eukaryota; kingdom Metazoa; phylum Chordata; class Amphibia; order Anura; family Ranidae; genus Aquarana; species Aquarana catesbeiana. The sequence goes on from NC_133326.1 coordinate 105,154,402, forward strand.
CGCATTGTTGGTTGAGTAGTATAGAGCAATTTGCCAAGGTAGATAGGTAGATATTGTTAGGTATTGGTAGGTAGATATTGGTAGGTATTGTTGGTTGAGTAGTATAGAGCAATTTGCCAAGGTAGATAGGTACTCAGTTTGTTAGAGTGTTTTAACAGATGGGAGATTTGGATATACATATAGTACTCCGCCTAGGGAATAGAATATTCTAACGGGAGCGCCCTAAATGTTTTGAGCTTGGGGTCCACAAATAGATTTTCTAATATAGGATCCTTGTTGGGGCACCAATTAGTGAGAGAGATATCAGGGATTAATAGTGAGATAGCTGATATTGGAAACTTAATGGAGTTAAGGTACGTACAAACAGTGAAGTTTTACGGAGACAACGTCAGGCCTCTATACATGCTCCTCCCACACCTCCTGCCTTTCTGAGCTTGACAAGCCTGCTGAAGGCACAGTGTACTTTCTTTCCCAACCATATATATATATATATCTATTTAGACTGGATTGCACATATGAAAAAAAGGATTTAGGTACAGGGATGGGCAGTGTCCTAAGCAGATATAAGAGTTGTGGAAGCACTTGCTTTTTAAAGGCAGCAAACCTGCCTGACCAAGATAACTCACATTTTCCTAGGTTATTCAGCTTAGAATGGAAGGATTGTAAAAATGGGTTATAGTTTTCCTTGACTGGGTCTGATATTTTCGGAGTGAGGGTAATGCCCAGGAGACAACAAATTAACTTGTGGAATATCAATTGAGAGAAAGCAAGCGGGACTTTTAAAGGTACCAAAATAATATCCAAATAGGTTTGTTAAAAAAGATAAATTTCTATTACACAGAGTTTCTTTTAAAATGAATAAAATAAATGTTTAAAAAAGTTGCATATCATTTCAAATATCATGTACAACCACTTCTTACTCTACATGTTTTGTTCATAAGAGCTTCCTCAGAGATTTTGGAAGTGTTCCATGAAGTTTAAATACTACAAAAGAAACAACAATCATGAATAATTGTATTTAGAAATTGCCATGAGAAAATGTTGCATAGTCGCATAACATATCATGGATGCATGCCTACCAGATGCTTTTATACATAAAAGATAGACTTCTAGTCCCTAGATTGGAGCCTGGGTCCCCCTCCCCCCCAACCCAGCAGTGGCAAAAAGCGCCCTGAGGCGATTCAGTTTGCATAGGTAGCGCTATACAAGTCATTCATTCATTCAGTAAGAAGTGGTTCTACATGATATTTGAAATGATATGCAATTTTTTAAAACATTTATTGTCATTTTAAAAGAAACTCTGTTTAATAAAAAAAATACCTTTTTTAACAAACCTATTTGGATATTATTTTGGTGCCTTTAAAAGTCCCGCTTGCTTTCTCTCAATTGATTTTACTCACTTATTTGGATGTGGTACCTTTGACCTCTCATTGCCTTCTAAAAATGTTGTGGAATGTTAGTCTCTTACCAGACCCAAAGTGCCCTCCTCTGGGTCTCCAGATGTGCTCTGGTTCAGTTTAAGTCCTCAGACATGAATAGGTGTTACTGTGATGTCTTGCTTTCAGTCTTTCTGAGACTGTCCCTCTTTTCCTTCTTTACAAGCAGTGGGGTCTCTGTCTAATACAGTCTAATCACACAAGACAATCAAATCAAACTTCACATCTTCCCAAGGAGAAAGTCCATGCCTCTAAGGTAAGGTCCTGTGCAATGAGCAGGCTCTTCCGATTGAGAGCAGCTATGACAGGGTTCTGTTCAGCCAGCCAGCAGCAGTCCAGTCTTTTATAACACCCCTGCTACCTTTAAGATTGTTCTTTTCATTTTAACATCCTGCAGACCCACCTCTCCTTGCTTTGTTGCATGAGGCAATCAATGTCCTCCAGGATTGATCCAGACCCAGCCAAGATGGCTGCCCCCTGCATGGACACACTCCATAAATAAGAATTGCAAAGTGATCTCCTTGAAGATAGCTGCTGCCCTTCTGCATTAATGAAAATTCAGTTTAACCCTGTCCACACTACAGCATGATAATACAGCAGCAACAAAGTAAAAACACAGCAGTTATTAGCTATAGTCCAGGATACACATGTTGAAATATAATCAGTCTGAAAGACAGGAACTGACCAACGTGGTATAGAAATTTGTTTCCATGGCATAAATTACATTTTAGAAAGTTGAAGTGGTACTTTGCTTGTTTTTTTTAAGGTAAAATACTGTAACCCCATGGCTTATCAGATATAAACACTTCCAAGCCCATGGAGAGTTCAGCACTGCTACTTTGGCACTGATTTTTCCCTGGGCTTTGGCTCTCTGGTGCCACCATTTTGGATTTGGTAGCTGACTGTGACTTCCTGAAGTCTCACAGCTAGGCAGGGGCATTGCTAGGTGGCAAAAAAACCAGGGGCTGCAGCCCGAAGTCCAAAAACCAGGGGGGTGGCTCTGCTTGTTTTTTTGGGCTGGGTGGTGGGGTTGTGTGACTTACCAGTGCCCATCAATGCTGACCAGTAAACACACCTGCCTGACACTGACTATTACACTGACCTGTCTGACCTACATACACTGACCACGGACCTACATACACTGATCTGCCTGACCTACATGCACTGACCTGCCTGACCTACATGCACTGACCACTGACCTGCCTGACCTACATGCACTGACCACTGACCTGCCTGATCTACGTACACTGACCACTGACCTACCTGACCTACATACACTGACCAGTGACCTGCCTGACCTACATGCACTGACCACTGACCTGCCGGACCTACATGCACTGACCACTGACCTACCTGACCTACATACACTGACCACTGACCTGCCTGACCTACATACACTGACCTGCCTGACCTACATACACTGACGACTGACCTGCCTGACCTACATACAGTGACCTGCCTGATCTACATGCACTGACCACTGACCTGTCTGACCTACATACACTGACCTGCCTGACCTACATACACTGACCTGCCTGCCCTACATGCACTGACCACTTACCTGCCTGACCTACATACACTGTCCTACCTGACCTACATACAATGACCTGCCTGACCTACATACACTGACAATGACATACATACACCCACTGTGTGTCTGACCTACCTCAGCTCAGCCATGGAGTGCGGTCAGCCTGAGTCAGTCAGTCACCGTCAGAGAGGAGAGGAGCTGAGCCGAAGAGGAGAGGAGAGCCGCCCATGTAGCGTTCCCACCTTCTGGAGCCTGCAGGCTAAGATGGACGTCATGTCACACGTCCTGCGGTCCTGGCATTGGCGCTGCAGGCTCCAGAAGGTGGGACTTGCGGCACTCGGCTACTTTCGGCCGCGCTCGGCCACTTTCGGCTGCACTCGCAATCAGATCCGTCTCAGCGGCCGGCGCTCGGGGCTAACAATGGAATGCAGCATTCTATTGACTCGAGGCTTTTCGGGGTCACATTCGGGGCTTAAGCCCCCCTAGCCACCCCCTCCCTACGCCCCTGCAGCTAGGTTCCCCACGGCGCATACACAAGACATGGCACTTCTGTGGGACTAGTCCTGAAGCCCCTTGGAATGTGTGACATTGTGACATGTGCCAGGATGTTGCAGGAAGGCAAGCTGATGTAATTGTGGAAGTGGGAGCGTGTACCTGTCCCAAAAAAGTACCCATCCCCTGACAAAACAAAAAAAACAAAAACAAATTTGTTAGCATTTGGGGAAGTGAGGGGAAGGGATGAGTGGCAATTTCATTTTTAGGTGAAGATCCACTTTAAAGTACATAATCCCCCTTCTTTGAAAGACTTCCTAGCAGAACCTTACACCAAGCATGGAAACACTTTTCTGTTTTACACCTCTAAAACTTTAGATCACCTCCCAATTTTTGACAGGCTCTCTCTCTGGAGATTTACCTCAAAAGATGCTGGTTCAATTTAACCTATGAGTGTGGTCACAGTTGCCATTCTAAATCTATATTGAATCTGTAAAATTGTAAAGAGCATTGAGCCACCAGGAAGTGCTGTGGTATGAAGATGAAATATGCCAGTGAAGTTCATAAAGTGCATTTCTATTTCTAAAAGCCTAAACATTGTTAGTGCAGCCAAATGAAATATCGATCCATTAGATTTTCAATAAATCAGAAAAAGTCTGCAGTGGGCATATTTGAGAATATATTTCCTGCATTACAAACAGGATACAAAAGGAGATCCCAAATCACCAAATTACAGACATAAAGATCAGGGTGTACTTTTGCACTATAGCGATATCTGGATGAAAAACTTAAGCCCAAAACAGGTAGCATGTGCTCCCTTTATGGCAACCAATTACCAGTCATGCATTTTCTGGCCTCTGAACTCTGGTCAGATGGCTTACAAAGGCCAATCAATGAGGTTTTTGTATGTGCCAGCCCCCTTCCTGTATAAGTCAAGGTTTCCATCAGCCATTGTTTATTGTGTGTTTGAAGAGACATGTAGTAATTAGGGACAGATTACAGACAAGACAAGTGAAAATGTGGTGCAAAGATTTTGATTGCTGAAAACTTCTATCTGTTTCACATCAAGTCACAGACACACTGACAGTGGGTTTAATTTACTAAAACTGGAGAGCGCAAAATCTGGTGCAGCTATGCATGGTAGCCAATCAGCTTCTAACTTCAACTTGTTCAATTAAACTCTGACAAAAAAAAATCTGGAAACTGATCTGATCTGGTTTCTCTGCAGAGCTGCACCCGATTTTGACCTCCCCAGTTTTATTAAATCAACCCAGTGTGTTCAGCAGTGGTATAGAAGGTCATAGATAAATTTAGGAGTGTTTACAGGGACAGTTAAATGCTGGTGGTCCTTAGGGATGTGCCGAACGGACCCCTGCACCAGAACTTTCGAACACCGCAAAAGTTCGGACCCCGAATAACGAACCCATTAAAGTCAATTGGACCCAAATGTCAAAAATCAAAAGTGCCCATTTTTAAGGCTTATATGCAAGTAATTGGGCATTAATGGTTATAGGGGTCCTGCCTTGGGGGACATGTATCAATAAAAAAAGTTTGTGAAAAACATCATTTTTAAATAAGCAGTGATTTTTTGATTTTTAAAGTGAAAGCATAAAAATGAAAAATTACTTCCAATATAGTGCATAGGGGGTACCCTTAGTCTACTTTTAAAGTGGCAGATCTATACCATGTCTAGAAACTGCTGCAGCAATAATTGCATTTATAAAGCCAAAAAAAATGACATTTTCCCTGCAAGCTGCCTTTAGTTTGAGCTAGGGAGCCAGTGTGTATGATGAGGCCACAATGTAGTGCACTGGAAACAAGATTAGAGATTTTTTGGATACATTCTGGTGTCACTTTGACTTTGGATAGAAGTAACGTGTGCGTACAAATTGGTCTTTGGGTGTGGTGGCGCCTTCCCACCATAACCCTATAGAGGTACTCTTGATGAAAGCAAGAATTGGCCTTGCTGTAAAAAATTTTAATGATATGCAACGGTCAAACAAGTGCAGACTAATTGGTCTTTGGGTGTCGGTGGCACCTTCCCACTGTAACCCTATAGAGGTACTCTTGATTAAAGCTAGAATTGGCCTTGCTGTAAAAATTGCAATAATATGCACCTGTCAAACAGGTGCAGAAAAACTACTCTTTGGGTGTCGGGGACTCCTTCCCACCGTAACCCCATAGAGGTGCTCTTCATGAAGGTAAAAAAACTGTAATGATATGTACCTGTCTGTCAGAGAGTTCCCCTGGGGAGACGCATTGCTGGTGTGTGTTGGTGTGCGTTGGGCCGCGCCGGCGCGCGCACGCATTCCCGTGCGCGCCGCCGCGGGTGCTGGCGTGCGGGCACGTGGGTGCGTGCGGGGCGCATGCCGACACGCGCCGGCGCGCGCCCCGCACCCACGCGTCGGCATGTACGCGCACCCGGCGTTTGGCGCCAATCTGCCTATTTAGGTTGTCTGCACAGGGTGCTCAGTGATGTCCGATCTTCAGCTCCCTGTATCCCTGCACCTGCTTCCTGCTTCCTGTTTGAACCTGATCTCCTGAACACCGGCTTGCCTTTGATTATCCCTGCTTTCTGCCTGCCACTGATCCCGGACTGTCCTGACTACGAATCTGCCTGCTCCTCTGTACCGCGTCGCCCGCCTGTTGCCAACCCTGCTTGTGACCCGACCTGCCTGCTCCACTCCTGCTCTGCACCTGCTGCCTGTGCTTCAGTTGACTGGTGATCTCCAGAACCATCTTTACCGGGATCCTCCTGGAGTTCTCGTACAATAACTCTTTACATTCGGCCATTAAGCAAATGCCCTTCTTTGCCAATTACGGCTTCCACCCGTCCTTCCTGCCCAGGTCTTTACCCAAATGTGCTATCCCTGCGGTCTCTGAAACCATGGACTTCTTCCTTACCAACAACAAACTCTTGCAGGAAACCATGGCTAAGACCTAAGAGTATAATAAGAAAATGTTTGACAAGAAGAGGCGGGGAGAGCTCATCCTGGAACCTGGCAACCAGGTTTGGTTGTCCACAACCAATTTAAGAATGGCCTGCCCTTCAAGGAAATTGGGCCCTAAATTTATGGGTCCGTTCTCAGTCAAAAAGAGAATTAACAACGTAGCCTACAAACTCAATTTACCTGGTACCCTGAAGATTCACCTGGTCTTTCATATATCGTTGTTGAAACCTGTTATACCCAACACCTTTGCTGGCCAAAGTACTGACACACCGGAGCCCATAATTATTGATAACGAAGAAGAGTTCGAAGTGGAAGCTATCTTGGATTGCAGGAAAAGACACAATCAGTTGCAATACCTAATCAGGTGGAGTGGGTACGGACCAGAAGACAACTCCTAGGAGCCAGAAAGCAATCTACATGCCGAAGAGCTTCTGAGGACTTTCCGAAGCACCCTGCCACCAGATTGGCTCAATTGGACATCCGGAGGCTGCCCTTGAGGGGGGGCACTGTCAGAGAGTTCCCCTGGGCAGACGCCCTGCTGGTGTGCGTCGGTGTGAATTGGGGTGCATCGGCGCGTGCACGCGCATTCCCGTGCGCGCCGCCGCAGGTGCGGGCACGTGCGTGTGTGCGGGGGCGCGCGCTAGCACGCGTTTGCGTGCACGCGCGCCCGGCGTTTGGCACCAATCTGCCTATTTAGGTTGTCTGCACAGGGGGCTCGGTGCTGTCCGATCATCAGCTCCCTGTATCCCTGCACCTGCTTCCTGCTTCCTGTTTGAACAAGATCTCCTGACCACCGACTTGCCTTTGATTATCCCTGCTTTCTTCCTGCCACTGCAGGGCTGCAGGGCTGCCTAAAACTTTTTCTGCATTGATACATGTCCCCTGGGGCAGGACGCAGGTCCCCAAACACTTTTTATGACAATAACTTGCATATAAGCCTTTAAAATTAGCACTTGTGATTATTTATATTCGTGTCCCTTAGACTTTCATGGTGTTCGCATGTGTGAACACATTTTTTGCCTGTTCGCATTTTCTGCTGCGAACCGAACCGGGGGGTGTTCGGCTCATCCCTAATGATCAGTAACGAAACCTCCTGCAGAACTGAATGCCCGTTCTGAAAGCACGCTGGATGCAGGGCAGCCCAACAACTCAATAGCATAAAGGCAACAATCATGTGATATGACTAATCAGAACATATGAATATGTTTAAAATTGAGTTTTTCAAAATTAATATTTATGAATAAAAAACACCAGAGCTTTCTTAAAAAAGTGACTGAAAATATATAATAACCAAATAAAGATATAAAAAGTCCCAAATGAAGGTAAGAAAAAGTGACTGGCGTCACAAAAACACACAGTCCCTGGAGCCAAGGTAAATGCAAACAATGATCTTGGACATGTAACGCAATCCTTGGAGCCAAGGTAGATGTATTCAGTGTACATAGACGTAAAAGGTAGATGTATTCAGTGTACATAGACGTAAAACACCCAGTGAAAAATCCTCCACCTAATAAGATGTCCGCTTACCAGAGGTAAGCTGTGAATCAGCTTAGTATTAACCTCTCCACAGGGAAGATCAGCTCCTCAGGTCTCCAACCAAGGAAGGGGGTGGGCAGGATCTTACGATGTGTTTAGCACTTTGTTTCTGTGAAGCTCTGAGGTCCCGGTGACCAAGCAATACTCTCTTGTGGCAGAGAGCCGCCTTCACCCCGCACACTAAGCTGATTCACAGCTTACCTCTGGTAAGCGGACATCTTATTAGGTGGAGGATTTTTCACTGGGTGTTTTACGTCTATGTACACTGAATACATCTACCTTTTACGTCTATGTACACTGAATACATCTACCTTGGCTCCAAGGATTGCGTTACATGTCCAAGATCATTGTTTGCATTTACCTTGGCTCCAGGGACTGTGTGTTTTTGTGACGCCAGTCACTTTTTCTTACCTTCATTTGGGACTTTTTATATCTTTATTTGGTTATTATATATTTTCAGTCACTTTTTTAAGAAAGCTCTGGTGTTTTTTATTCATAAATATTAATTTTGAAAAACTCAATTTTAAACATATTCATATGTTCTGATTAGTCATATCACATGATTGTTGCCTTTTGTCTTAGCGCAGTCTTTTTTTGATTTTTTCTTCTTATGTTTGTGTGCACGCCTCACGATAAGATTGCAGCTTAATATTTATTTCACTCTGCTAATCATTAGTAGAACTACCTTTATGTTAGCGCGGTATTGTTTATGGTTTATATTAACTCAATAGCATACTGGGCAAGTTCTGACCAGTGGTTTATTCTCATGACCCAGTAAGTGAGTGGATCGTCAGCTGGAAAGCTCTCCATCTCTGTTTTGGCCCAGAGGTAATTGTCCACCATGTGATGCAGATGCTGCCAATGGGATGTGGAAGCTGACAGCCCTGGGCAGCGAGGACTAAAAAAATTCTGAAATGCCTCACATGCCTCTCCAATGCTCCTTTCTTGACCAACAGAAGACTCAAAACTACGTTTTCCATGACATTGTAACCTGCTGGAGTCAGGAAAAAGTTCAATAAAATCCTCTTTAACGTGTCCTCAAGAGATTTTATCTTCTGCACTCTCTTTCTGACGCTATCTGAACTGTCCCTACTCTAGCTATACACTAATGTAAGGATTACTGACACAGTCTCACTACACTACACTGAAACTATCTGAATTGTTCCTACTCTACACTAGGAATGAGCTTCGAGTTCGAGTCAAACTCATGTTCGACTCGAACATCGGCTGTTCACCAGTTCGCCGAACAGCGAACAATTTGGGGTGTTCGCGGCAAATATCGAAAGCCGCGGAACACCCTTTAAAAGTCTATGGGAGAAATCAAAAGTGCTAATTTTAGAGGCTTATATGTAAGTTATTGTCATAAAAAGTGTTTGGGGACCTGGGTCCTGCCCCAGGGGACATGGATCAATGCAAAAAAAAGTTTTAAAAACGGCCGTTTTTTCAGGAGCAGTGATTTTAATAATGCTTAAAGTGAAACAATAAAAGTGTAATATTCCTTTAAATTTCATGCCTGGGGGTGTCTATAGTATGCCTGTAAAGGGGCGCATGTTTCCTGTGTTTAGAACAGTCTGACAGCAAAATGACATTTCAAAGGAAAAAAAGTCATTTAAAACTACTCGCTGCTATTAATGAATTGCTGGTCCGACAATACACATAAAAGTTCATTGATAAAAACGGCAAGGGAATTCCCCACAGGGGAACCCCGATCCAAAATTAAAAAAAAAAAAATGACCCCCAAATCCTGGCCCTCCCCCCGTGTAAAATGTGAAGGGTCTGGTATAGATTTTGAGGGGGACCCCACGCCATTTTATTTTTAAATTTTGGCCGGGGTTCCCCTTAATATCCATACCAGACCTGAAGGGCCTGGTATGGAATATAGGGGGACCCCCCCATGTCATTTTTTTTTATTTTGGTTCGGGATTCCCCTGTGGGGAATTCCCATGCCGTTTTTATCAATGAACTTTTATGTGTATTGTCGGACCGGCAATTCATTAATAGCCGCGAGTAGTTTTAAATGACTTTTTTTCCTTTGAAATGTCATTTTGCTGTCAGACTGTTCTAAACACAAGAAACATGCGCCCCTTTACAGGGATACTATAGACACCCCCCAGGTACGAAATTTAAAGGAATATTACACTTTTATTGTTTCACTTTAAGCATTATTAAAATCACTGCTCCCGAAAAAATGGACGTTTTTAAAACTTTTTTTTGCATTGATCCATGTCCCCTGCGGCAGGATCCAGGTCCCCAAACACTTTTTATGACAATAACTTGCATATAAGCCTTTAAAATTAGCACTTTTGATTATTCATGTTCGTGTCCTATAAACTTTAACGGTGTTTGCGTGTTCGAACAAATTTTTTGCCTGTTCGCATGTTCTGGTGCGAACCGAACAGGGGGGGTGTTCAGCTCATCCCTACTCTACACTAATGTATGTATGAATGACACGGTCTCACTACACTACAGGGAAACTATCTGAGCTGTCCCTAGTCTAGCTGCACACTTTGCAAAGCTGAATGATGGTTCTCCTCTCTCTCCACACCAAAATCACACTGAAAATGCCTGCCATTGAGAGAATACTTTTATACTGTGGGGCAGGAATGAGCCATGATTGGATAAAATCATGATCACGGTGTCCAATCATGACTCTGACACTGCTCTGTGCCCTGATTGGCTGAAGCTTTCACTACTTCTTCCAATCAGGGCTTGCAATGCACTGTTCAGTGCCGCAATGCATTGTGGTCAGTTCGGGGGGGCGAACAAACAGTCGAATGACCCGTTTGTGTGGATGTTCGCCGAACGTCCGAACAACAAAAGTTCGACCCGAACTTATGCTCGGGCCAAACCCTTTGCCCATGCCTAGTGGTCATTGCTGAAAATGTCCATATTTACATGGGTCAAGGTTACACTAACAATGCATTAGGTTACACTAACAATGTGTTGTACCCTAATATCCATGGATGCCCTCCCAGAACTGGATGATTGTGTTGTAGCAGTTTTTTTGCTATAGCGCAGTTGGGAAGTAGTTAATAGCCATATTTTGTTTTTATGGGTATATATGTAGCTTTTCTTCCTTTTATTATTTTATGACATAGTCTCTCTACAGTCAAAAATGGAAGTGGTGAGTGTAGCATGGGTCACATAGTTGCTCCATCCCTTAACAAATTGTAAACAAAGAGAGTATCTCCCATGGGAATCCAAAGCACTCTTATATCAAAGCGAATTTCCCCAAAAGAAATAATGTAAACTCAGATGATTTGTTCCACAACCATTTATTCATAAGTTCTTCAGTTTATAGTCCATATAAAAAGATTATAGAATTGTGATAGGTTGCGTAAGCATAAAATGTCCATCCACAAATGGCAGCCTCCACAAGGGGATTAGAAGCAAAATCCAGCAGGAGCTACGGAGTATAAAAGAGAAGAGAGGCACCTCTAAGTGTAGCAATATGGTTACATTTAATGAAGGTACAACATTTACCAACTCCCATGGTTGATGATTAAATAGGCACATGGCACAGGCATTCGGGGTAAAGCTGTCCACATAGACCATCCCCCGCACCGCCAGCTCTCACCGCTGTCAGTCTGCAATCGGGACCAGGAAGACTACCCCGATCTGAAAGTCTGGCTTGAACCGCTCGTGGAGCTCAGCGTGGAATGGATGATGTTAATGGTGGTGAGAAGGCTGGTCTATGTGGACAGCTTTACCCTGGATGCCTGCATACTTAGATGTGCCTGTTTTAATCATCAACCATGCGAGTTGCTAAATGTTGTACCTTCATTGAATGTAACCATATTGCTATACTTAGAGGTGGCTCTCTTCTCTTTTATACTTAGTTGTGACATGAAGCTACTCTTATATCAAGACATCGCTTGTACATCAAGTCAAAATTTATAAAAAAAAATAGCTTGTCTTGCAAAACGCACTCAAACCAAGGTTTTACTGTATGAATATAAAAAAGTCGTAATAAAAATAAACCAGATTACTGCTCTTGTTATATTGAAGCCTAGCAACATGCGCCCCTTTACAGGGATACTATAGACACCCCCCAGGTACGAAATTTAAAGGAATATTACACTTTTATTGTTTCACTTTAAGCATTATTAAAATCACTGCTCCCGAAAAAATGGACGTTTTTAAAACTTTTTTTTTGCATTGATCCATGTCCCCTGCGGCAGGATCCAGGTCCCCAAACACTTTTTATGACAATAACTTGCATATAAGCCTTTAAAATTAGCACTTTTGATTATTCATGTTCGTGTCCTATAAACTTTAATGGTGTTTGCGTGTTCGAACAAATTTTTTGCCTGTTCGCATGTTCTGGTGCGAACCGAACAGGGGGGGTGTTCAGCTCATCCCTACTCTACACTAATGTATGTATGAATGACACAGTCTCACTACACTACAGGGAAACTATCTGAGCTGTCCCTAGTCTAGCTGCACACTTTGCAAAGCTGAATGATGGTTCCCCTCTCTCTCCACACCAAAATCACACTGAAAATGGCTGCCATTGAGAGAATACTTTTATACTGTGGGGCAGGAATGAGCCATGATTGGATAAAATCATGATCACGGTGTCCAATCATGACTCTGACACTGCTCTGTGCCCTGATTGGCTGAAGCTTTCACTGCTTCTTCCAATCAGGGCTTGCAATGCACTGTTCAGTGCCGCAATGCATTGTGGTCGGTTCGGGGGGGCGAACAAACAGTCGAATGACCCGTTTGTGCGGATGTTCGCCGAACGTCCGAACAACAAAAGTTTGACCCGAACTTATGCTCGAGCCAAACCCTTTGCCCATGCCTAGTGGTCATTGCTGAAAATGTCCATATTTACATGGGTCAAGGTTACACTAACAATGCATTAGGTTACACTAACAATGTGTTGTACCCTAATATCCATGGATGCCCTCCCAGAACTGGATGATTGTGTTGTAGCAGTTTTTTTGCTATAGCGCAGTTGGGAAATAGTTAATAGCCATATTTTGTTTTTATGGGTATATATGTAGCTTTTCTTCCTTTTATTATTTTATGACATAGTCTCTCTACAGTCAAAAATGGAAGTGGTGAGTGTAGCATGGGTCACATAGTTGCTCCATCCCTTAACAAATTGTAAACAAAGAGAGTATCTCCCATGGGAATCCAAAGCACTCTTATATCAAAGCGAATTTCCCCAAAAGAAATAATGTAAACTCAGATGATTTGTTCCACAACCATTTATTCATAAGTTCTTCAGTTTATAGTCCATATAAAAAGATTATAGCAATGTGATAGGTTGCGTAAGCATAAAATGTCCATCCACAAATGGCAGCCTCCACAAGGGGATTAGAAGCAAAATCCAGCAGGAGCTACGGAGTATAAAAGAGAAGAGAGGCACCTCTAAGTGTAGCAATATGGTTACATTTAATGAAGGTACAACATTTACCAACTCACATGGTTGATGATTAAATAGGCACATGGCAAAGGCATTCGGGGTAAAGCTGTCCACATAGACCATCCCCCGCACCGCCAGCTCTCACCGCTGTCAGTCTGCAATCGGGACCAGGAAGACTACCCCGATCTGAAAGTCTGGCCTGAACCGCTCGTGGAGCTCAGCATGGAATGGATGATGTTAATGGTGGTGAGAAGGATGATCTATGTGGACAGCTTTACCCTGGATGCCTGCATACTTAGATGTGCCTGTTTTAATCATCAACCATGCGAGTTGCTAAATGTTGTACCTTCATTGAATGTAACCATATTGCTATACTTAGAGGTGGCTCTCTTCTCTTTTATACTTAGTTGTGACATGAAGCTACTCTTATATCAAGACATCGCTTGTATATCGAGTCAAAATTTATAAAAAAAAATAGCTTGTCTTGCAAAACGCACTTAAAACAAGGTTTTACTGTATGAATATAAAAAAGTCGTAATAAAAATAAACCAGATTACTGCTCTTGTTATATTGAAGCCTAGCAACATGCGCCCCTTTACAGGGATACTATAGACACCCCCCAGGTACGAAATTTAACCACTAAGCCACCGCCCACCGTCATATGACGGCTGGACGAGGCTTCTGTTATTCTGGGAGGACGTCATATGACGTCCTCGCCTTCCCGAGCCACTAGGGGGCGCGCGCGCCCGCCGTGTCACTCGGGACCCGGTGCACGTGCCCGGCGGCCGCGATGTCCGCCGGGCACCCGCGATTGCCGGGTAACACAGCAGGAGCGTGGATCTGTGCATGTAAACACAGATCCACGTCCTGTCAGAGAGGAGAGGAGACCGATGGCGTGTCCCTTGTACATAGGGACAGCGATCGGTCACCTCCCCCAGTCAGTCCCCTCCCCCCACAGTTAGAATCACCTCCTTAGGTAATACATTAACCCCTCGAGCGCCCCCTAGTGTTAACCCCTTCCCTGCCAGTCACATTTACACAGTAATCAATGCAATTTTATAGCATTGATCGCTGTATAAATGGGAATGGTCCCAAAAATGTGTCAAAAGTGTCCGATGTGTCCGCCGCAATATCGCAGTCACAATAAAAATTGCAGATCGCCGCCATTACTAGTAAAAAATAAATAAATAATAAAAATGCTATAAATCTATCCCGTATTTTGTAGACGCTATAACTTTTGCACAAACCAATCAATATACGCTTATCGCAATTTTTTTTTACCAAAAATATGTAGAAGAATACGTATCGGCCTAAACTGAGGAAAAAATTTGTTAAAAAAAAAAAAAAAATTGGATATTTATTATAGCAAAAAGTTAAAAATATTGTGTTTTTTCAAAATTGTCCCTCTTCTTTTGTTTATAGCGCAAGAAATAAAAACCGCAGAGGTGATCAAATACCACCAAAAGAAAGCTCTATTTGTGGGAAAAAAATGATAAAAATTTAATTAAGGTGCAGTGTAACACGACCGCGCAATTGTCATTCAAAGTGCGACAGCGCTGAAAACTGAAAAATGGCTTGGGCAGGAAGGGGGTTACGTGCCCTGTATTGAGGTGGTTAAAGGAATATTACACTTTTATTGTTTCACTTTAAGCATTATTAAAATCACTGCTCCCGAAAAAATGGACGTTTTTAAAACTTTTTTTTGCATTGATCCATGTCCCCTGCGGCAGGATCCAGGTCCCCAAACACTTTTTATGACAATAACTTGCATATAAGCCTTTAAAATTAGCACTTTTGATTATTCATGTTCGTGTCCTATAAACTTTAACGGTGTTTGCGTGTTCGAACAAATTTTTTGCCTGTTCGCATGTTCTGGTGCGAACCGAACAGGGGGGGTGTTCAGCTCATCCCTACTCTACACTAATGTATGTATGAATGACACAGTCTCACTACACTACAGGGAAACTATCTGAGCTGTCCCTAGTCTAGCTGCACACTTTGCAAAGCTGAATGATGGTTCTCCTCTCTCTCCACACCAAAATCACACTGAAAATGGCTGCCATTGAGAGAATACTTTTATACTGTGGGGCAGGAATGAGCCATGATTGGATAAAATCATGATCACGGTGTCCAATCATGACTCTGACACTGCTCTGTGCCCTGATTGGCTGAAGCTTTCACTGCTTCTTCCAATCAGGGCTTGCAATGCACTGTTCAGTGCCGCAATGCATTGTGGTCGGTTCGGGGGGGGCGAACAAACAGTCGAACGACCCGTTTGTGCGGATGTTCGCCGAACGTCCGAACAACAAAAGTTCGACCCGAACTTATGCTCGAGCCAAACCCTTTGCCCATGTCTAGTGGTCATTGCTGAAAATGTCCATATTTACATGGGTCAAGGTTACACTAACAATGCATTAGGTTACACTAACAATGTGTTGTACCCTAATATCCATGGATGCCCTCCCAGAACTGGATGATTGTGTTGTAGCAGTTTTTTTGCTATAGCGCAGTTGGGAAGTAGTTAATAGCCATATTTTGTTTTTATGGGTATATATGTAGCTTTTCTTCCTTTTATTATTTTATGACATAGTCTCTCTACAGTCAAAAATGGAAGTGGTGAGTGTAGCATGGGTCACATAGTTGCTCCATCCCTTAACAAATTGTAAACAAAGAGAGTATCTCCCATGGGAATCCAAAGCACTCTTATATCAAAGCGAATTTCCCCAAAAGAAATAATGTAAACTCAGATGATTTGTTCCACAACCATTTATTCATAAGTTCTTCAGTTTATAGTCCATATAAAAAGATTATAGCAATGTGATAGGTTGCGTAAGCATAAAATGTCCATCCACAAATGGCAGCCTCCACAAGGGGATTAGAAGCAAAATCCAGCAGGAGCTACGGAGTATAAAAGAGAAGAGAGGCACCTCTAAGTGTAGCAATATGGTTACATTTAATGAAGGTACAACATTTACCAACTCACATGGTTGATGATTAAATAGGCACATGGCACAGGCATTCGGGGTAAAGCTGTCCACATAGACCATCCCCCCGCACCGCCAGCTCTCACCGCTGTCAGTCTGCAATCGGGACCAGGAAGACTACCCCGATCTGAAAGTCTGGCTTGAACTGCTCGTGGAGCTCAGCATGGAATGGATGATGTTAATGGTGGTGAGAAGGATGGTCTATGTGGACAGCTTTACCCTGGATGCCTGCATACTTAGATGTGCCTGTTTTAATCATCAACCATGCGAGTTGCTAAATGTTGTACCTTCATTGAATGTAACCATATTGCTATACTTAGAGGTGGCTCTCTTCTCTTTTATACTTAGTTGTGACATGAAGCTACTCTTATATCAAGACATCGCTTGTATATCAAGTCAAAATTTATAAAAAAAATAGCTTGTTTAGCAAAACGCACTTAAAACAAGGTTTTACTGTATGAATATAAAAAAGTCGTAATAAAAATAAACCATATTACTGCTCTTGTTATATTGAAGCCTAGCAATAATGTAAAAAAGTTTAATACATATGCAAATTATATAACACAATGTATGTATATAGTGTGTATATTTGCTGCATGGTAAGTGGCTATTAGCTCACACTTGGCTTAGTAGCTAAGCAGCTAATCCTTTTCCAAAACATTCCTGTTGGGAAAATTTAATAAACAGTTACTTCAGTTTCCATAAGTCTTTCTTTTGGACTGAAATTGTCAAAAATCCAATTATTATGACTTAGACCTATAGATTATATTGTGGTGTCCTGTTTAGTGACTGTGCAGTTATTTTGCAGTGATTCGGATACTGATTGGCATATCTTTAAGTCCTGCAGTATTTATCAAGATGTTCTTATGTTTGTGGTCAAGGACAATCACTTGATCATCTTACTTCACCTTGTTCATCTCAGTCAAAGGGGATAAATCAACTGACTTCTAAATGACTTTCATCAATACATACCTTTTATCTCTGTGGCCACCTGGTGTAAACAGATCTTCGGCTACTGTCAGTGGCTAGCAAATCCATTTACTTATGCAAGAAAAACACTCACACAGTCGTGTTATTAAGAAAGAGAAATGCTGATCGATTCCCTGATTCTCTGTAATTAGGATGAGCATTGAGGTCATTTCTGAGACCTTGAAAACTATGAACAAGTTTACAAGAAGTAAAGGCATTTCCAGGCAGCTATATTTCATTTTTTCAATCTCTATATTGTATGCATTGTTCTTTTCACTTACTATTTTTACTGTGACAGGAGACAGTAGGTCATCTGCTTTAACATTAATAAAAAAAGTTATTACTTCCCACAGATGCAGCCCTGCACCGAGTCTGGTATTCAGGACGCCACATTTCCTTTGATAAAAGGCTCTGCTCTGCGTAAGACCCAGCTTTTGCATGAACACATGTGATTTTAACAATTCGTGATATTTCTTAGAGCAGATATTTAGTGGATATTTAGTAGTTGATTTACTAAATAAGTATAAGCTGTTCAAAGTGATGTTATGCTGACTTAATCGTCCAATCAGGGCTGCTGATAGAAATCGCGGGGCCCCGTACAGACTACCTGACAGCCCCCCCCCCCGAAAACATTAAAGCTATATTTCGCTAAAAATACAATAAAATTATTAGCAGACACAAATACAACATATGAAAAAAGGGGGGACCTTGCGCCAAACAATAGTTTGTGAAGCAATCCTAATATATATAGCTGCTCCCCAAAACAATGAAAAAACACTGTGCAATGTGATAATAATATGTGCCTTATCTCAAAGATCATATGCCATGGAATAAAGTGACATGTGCAAATAAAGTGCAAATAAGGTAATTAATACCTATCTGTAAAAAACAATACTATAAATCGTATAAATCAATTCAAATATAACGTGCAACATTGGATATAGGAATAAAAATAATATTTTGTTACAAAAGTAAAATGCCCTGTACACACGGTTGGATTTTCCGATGGAAAAAGTGCGATCGGATTATGTTGTCGGAAATTCCGATCGTGTGTGGGCTCCATCGGACTTTTTCCGTTGGAATTTCCGACACACAAAGTTTGAGAGCAGACTATAAAATTTTCCGACAACAAAATCCGATCGGTTAAATTCCGACCGTGTGTACACAAATCCGACGCACAAAGTGCCACGCGTGCTCAGAATAAATTAAGAGACGAAAGCTATTGGCTACTGCCCCGTTTATAGTCCCTATGTACGTGTTTTACGGCACCGCGTTCAAACCCATTTTCCGACAACTTTGTGCGACCGTGTGTATGCAAGACAAGTTTGAGCCAACATGCGTCGGAAAATAAACATGGATTATGTTGTCGGAACGTCCGATCAATGTCCGATCATGTGTACAGGGCATTACAGTGGAAAATGTCCATAGTGAAATCCTTCACCGTGTAACATAATACAACACCAAAAGTGCTCAGATATGAAAGCTGATCACCAGATGGCTATGACCTCTTTACTTAAAAAGATGGTCTGATGTGCTGTAGGGATATCCTATTAGGAACCCTTAGTTAATGGATGAAGCCTCTGTGTCCTCCTCTCCTCCAAATTTTCTCATAAGGAAACAGAAAGACAATCCATAGTGCAATACTGTTTTACTTAAATATATACAAAAGTTGGTGTGCGTTCACTTGGGCTAGGAGAGAAACCGGAAGCTGGAATCCGGAAATGGCATGACCGGATCCTAGCTTCTGGTTTCTCTTCTAGCCCGAGTGGAATGCACGTCAGCTTGGGCATGAGCCCAGTGGTGAACAGCTTATCTATCACAAATCATGACTATCCTCAGTGCCAGGCTAAGGCACCAACCAATGTAAGCAGGCACCCCGCTTTGTATTTTTGTATATTTTTTTAATAAAACAGTATTGCACTATGGATTGTCTTTCTGTTTCCTTATGAGATCATTTGGAGGAGAGGAGGACATAGAGGCTTCATCCATTAACTAAGGGTTCCTAATAGGATATCCCTACAGCATTAGACCATCTTTTTAAGTAAAGAGGTCATAGCCATCTGGTGAGCAGCTTTCATATCTGAGCTCTTTTGATGTTGTATTATGTTACACGGTGAAGGATTTCTTCTCTGCCATCAAGATGTTAGTCACTATTAACTTTCACTAAGGACATTTTCACTGTTATACTTTTGTAACAAAATATTATTTTTATTCTTGTATACAATGTTTCACTATAGATTTGAATTGATTTATACGGGTTATAGTATTATTTTTTTACAGATGGGTATTAATTACCTTATTTGCACATGTCACTTTATTCCATGTCATATGGTCTTTGAGATAAGGCACATATTATTATCACACAGCACCCCCTACCACCCATTTTACAAATACAACATAACTCACAGAATTCCTGCTAAATCTAAAAGATATAACTGAGTTAATAAATAAAAATGAAGATGAGATGAAAAAACTATACAGGTTGGGCAGTCCCTCTGTCAGAAAGACAGAGGGAGAGAAATAAAGTGATAGAAATAAACTCAGGAGCAGAGCTATCATTAGAGCCTGCGCTGAGAGAGGGGGAGCCGCACAGGGAGGGGGATTAGTGAGGGACGTCTGTCTCTTTCTCAGTAGATAAAAGCTGGCAGCAGGGAGAGGGGGAAAGACAAGCTTTCAGCTGCTGGAGGAAGAGAGATACACAATTGTTGTACATCACTAATCCCGCTCCCTGTGTGGGCTCCCCTACAATAGGGCCGGCAATCCCCCCCCCGCGTCCAATCATATGAAATCAAAGGCCCTGTTTTTTTATTTTTCTTGAGCGTGACTGGGGATTGTTTACAAAGTGAATTTTCTTCTCATTCACTAAGCTAAGTGAAATTTCTCTTGCAAAGTGAAAATTCACTGAACATGCGCTAATCCTTTAGAATGTCAACCCCTTAGACGCCATGGATTAGTGAACTCAATGTTTTCTCTGAGCTTTTCATAATTTCTTTGGGCACTTTCAATTTTCTATTATATCTGTGTGGGCCCTATATTTTCAACACAGGAAATAAAATCCACTCACATCATCTGTTTATATGATCCAAAAAATTTCAGCCACTTTTATTTTACTACTATTCCTAAGTGGAATCTGTATTTTCAACATGCCAGTTAAGATCTAATCACGTGATTTACTTATGTGATTCAAAGTCAATGACACACATGTTCTTGGCAAATTGTGAGGTGCTATGCTTACCTTTGGAACCACAATACTTAACCACTTGCCGACCAGCCGCCTTCATTGTACTGCGGCAGGTTGGCTCATTCCTGCAAATCGCCGTCATTGTATGTTGGCTCGGGAACTATAGTTTCTGGCTAGTGGGGGAGCCAATCAGCAGATGGGGCGGACTCAATGTTCGCCGGCCACCCGTGATCGTTCCCCACAGTGACAGACCGGGAATCTGCCTGTGTAAACAGGGCAAATCTCCATTCTGCCAGGGGAGATCACACAGATCCTGTCTTTCTGCTATGCAGGAAGACGGATCTGTGTGTTTCCCCAGGCAGCCCATCCCCCATGCAGTTAGAAAACACATGCAGGGAACACATTTAACCCCTTGATCGCCCGTGATGTTAACCCCTTCCCTGCCAGTGTCATTAGTACAATAACAGTGCATATTTTTAGCATTGATTATTGTAATAATGTCACTGGTTCCCAAAAAAGTGTCAAAAATGTCAGTTAGGTGTCCGCCACAATGTCGCAGTCCCACTAAAAATCACAGATCACCGCCCTTAGTAGTTAAAAAATATAAAAAAAGAATAAAAATGCCATAAATCTATTCCCTATTTTGTAGACACTATAACTTTTGTGCACGCCAATCAATATACGCTTATTGCAATTTATTTATTTTTTTACCAAAAATATGTAGAAGAATATATATCGGCTTAAACTAAGGAAAAAATTAGTTTTTTTTATATGAAGAAAATAAAAATGCTGCGCTAAAGGTGTAAAGGTAAGGATGCCAAATACTGTGCAAAATTTATATTCAAAATAAAAAATAATAAAAAAATAAAAAAATATATAAACTGAAAAAAAAGAGGTGTTCCCGCTACTTACTCTCAATGGTAGCACAATCTGATACCATTAAGAATCAGTGCAAATATGCATATAAATCAACAAATACACCCTCTAGAAATCATCAGATATACATATATGATTTAAATAAAACATAAAGTGCCTTGTGCAGTGGATCTACAGCAGTAGATTATAATGTGCAATATACAATAAAAGTGTTAAGTGACCACACATAAGTGAAAATGTAACAATTTCCAAAGTTTATATGCCAAGTGATCCGTGTTCAGTAATAAAGATATTGAAATTGTCCATAAAATCCAACATGCTTCAAAAAATCTGTGCTTTGAAAACCATGCTCCAGTGTGCATCCAGTGACCCCCCCAAGGGAAAGCTGAAAGGCCTTCTCTTTTGATGTGATGCGATGCACACTTCACCGCGCCTGACACTTGTTATTTGGAGGCTATGTTTAGATTGGTGCACTGACACACCCAAAGCTTGTGAGTACCCTAATGTGGGGAATGTTTTTATTTCAATAAATTTTTATAAATGGTAATACACTATCCAGTCTTTTCTTCTCATCTTCCCTTACTGTGGAACTACTGCCTGAGCTGTGTACCTGGATATAAATACTGAGCCGTGGAGGGGCTCCAAAGTGTGTTTTGACTCCGTGTCACAGCTGAGTCACACGCCCCCCCCCCCCCCCCCCCATACACTGTGAAAGGAACAAAATTCAACCAAAAATACAGCAACTATGGAATGGCAACATCTTTCGTTCTTTCACTGATTGGGCCATTGCTAAATCAGGGCTATTGCATGACAACCAACAACTTTTACACATCTCTTGAACTTTATGAGTTTCTTCTGCAGAACAAAACGGATGCCTATGGGACCATTAGGGCTAACCGTTGTGACATGCCACCAATGTTTGGCAATAAAGACTGGAGAAATGGTTGCCTGGCAGAAAGGCAAAATGATGGCACTGCGGTGGCGTGATAAGAAAGATGTGTGCCTGAGTACAGTCCGTAATACCTTCACTGTTATGGTACGCACGAAAGGTGGGATAAGTGATAGACTACAATAACATCACGGGACGTGTTGACAGAGCCGACCAAGCAATGACATTCAAACCAGCAATGAGGAAACAGCAAAAAAGTATTACAAGAAGATCTTCAGGCATCTTTTTGAGCAATGCTTGTGGAATGCCTATATTATGCTAAAAAAAGTGACAAGCCTGTGATTCATTCTGACTTTATTTGGAAAGTTGCCGAACTGATCTTTGTGAACCAACAAACACCAATGGCTGTGAATAGAGCTGGACGTCGTGCTGCTAGAGTTGTCAACCTGGAATGCATGACTGGTCGTCACTTCATGGACTACATCCCACCAACTGAGAAAAAGTCAGCACCTACAAAGATGTGCGTGGTTTGTTGCTCGAAGCGAGATGACAGTGGAAAGAAAATCCGAAAGGAAACCAGGTTCCATTGTCCTGATTGTGATGTCAGACTTTGTGCAGTTCCATGTTTCAAAATTTTTAATTCCCCGGATGTTTACTAAACCAATATGCAGTGACTAGTAATATTGCACCCTTGTTTGGACAATCTTCAGTGTTTCTGATTTGATTACATTATTGAATAAAATGTGTTGAATAAAATGTTTTATTATTATTATTATATTACTTGTTATTATTATAGTTATTTAATATATTATAATTTATGATTTTGGCTTCCAAACTTTATCATACCCGGGATGTCTACTAGACTCTTGTTTGGACAGATTTAAGTGAGTTATTCCTAAGAATTACAGGCCTGCAATATAGAAAAACGCCAAATATCCATGCAAAACAATGTACTGCTTTTGCATTAAAAAAATCAGACATAATCAGACCGTTAGGGAGGTTAAGTAATTAAGATCCAAATAACTTCACAGATCAACTCAATAACTTTTTTTCATATGATTGTGATTGCCTGGATTGCCTTGAGTATATTTTCCCTATCATCTCCCCCTTGGGAAAATGTTTACCTGGTTGCTTAAGCATTTTTTCAGACACCTGGTCTATTTCTTCAGATATTTTTACCAAGTCCTGAGGAAGCTTAATTGTGTGAAACAGGTGGCAAGTGTGTTCCTTTTCCACCTGCATACTATGCTTAGAGGATGGCTTAGTATATTTACTGTATTTCATCGAAAAATCTGAATATTTGTAAATAGATTACTTTTATCAGGGGACAGTGGTGGCAACAGAACACCTGTATATAGTGTGTGGACATATGTAAGATTTTATCATAAGTACTGTAATTCTTTACTTGCACTACTAAGGTTTTTAATGTATATGTATGCTATTTCTAATCTGAATAAATAAAATATTTATTTAACATTTTTATATTTATATGATCTCAGTTGCATCTTACAAATCTTGCCTACTTGTGATGCTGGTCTTTCTTAACATTTTGTGATGTATTACTTTAATGTTTAACCCCATTATGACACTCTGGGGGTGAATTACGTAAGCTGCGTGCCATCAGTAGAGGCGCACTGTGAGGCACAACGCACGTTTTCATGTTTACGAAATGGTGCATAACAGAGCATGAATCCCCCATTTACTATAGCGATCTTGATGCATGGGAGAATGCAATCTGTGCGCCACTATGGGCATGGCGCATGGCATCTCCAAATCAATATTGACAGAAGATGGAGATGCCAATATTATGGGGTGATGTGAGGAAGTTTAGTAACAACTAACTTCCCAAGTAACAAATATGCCCAAAATAGAATGAGAAAGTAGCTTTTTCAGAGAAAACCTGCTGTGCCTGCAAGTGAGTTTAGAACTGCGTGAGATCAATGTAAGCAGTGCACATGCGCATGCGGCTGTTGCGCACGTTCACATGCATTTGTTCACTGCGCAGCCAAGATCCTAGTAAATGTTAAGCAATGTACATGCAAATGCATGGGTTGATCGGGTGCACCTCTAAACTTGACACATTTTTTTACACTGGTTCACCTTTATGTATTTTTTTAAGGATATTTGCACACAGGTCATGTTAGCATGTTACGTTGCCAACTTGTCACATGCACCTTGTTAAAATTATGTAAAAAGACTTTCACTCCTGTAGCTCCTCCTAAAAGGGCATTTAACCTTCCCCCTCTAATGCATATGATTTCCTTGGGCTAGCTTTTGCTTTTAAAGGGCAAGTCCACACTCCATTCTCCAATGCTCTTGTCTCCCCCCTCTAACCCCTTGGATTTCCATGGCTAACTTTTTTTTTAAAGGGGAACTCCACACTCCACTCTATTCTCCAAAGGCTGTGAGCTGCCTTTACCAATCCAAACCACATCCTTTTTCAGAGCATACAACAGGGCCAGCTAGGAAAGCGGTGAGAAGAGTGATCACCCAACCCCCTCCTAAACCATACAAGGCCACATGCACTCAACATAGCTGGCTGCGTTTGGGGCATGTTGGGCTCAGCCCAATACCAACCACAAAGGACCTTGTACCCACTAGCTTTAAAGGGGTTTCCCACTTTCCGTAAAGCCCGTCTGCAGCCCCCACAACCCTAGCCTGGAGTTGTGTGGAAAAGGCCCTTGTCCCCCTGAATATGGGAACAAGGTGGTTGACTTTTGGGGTGCCTGAGCCCATCCACCCCCTTCCATGGGCTGGCTTGCTGTGTGTTTGGCTAGGGGTTTGTTAATGTGTGGGAAGGGCACAATATTTTTTAAGTTTGTAACAAGTTAGTTCCCATAGACTGCAATGGTATTTGTTGTATAACTTTTGCCCATGTTAGGCTCTTTGTTTGTCCCCCTGGACCGGGGGGTGTTTGTCCCATTTGTAATTTTGTAGCTGGATGATGTGCTTAATTTTGGACAGAGGAGTGGCTTATTTTGTGCTAGCTGCATTTGGGTTGTTCTGGGCATGCCCAGGGACTTTGGTTGTTTGCTGTGGCTTTTGGTGTGTGAAATGCATTTGTGTTGGTCTGGGCATGCTCAGGGATTTTGTTTTTTTTGGTGCTTTTTGTGTGTGAACAGCACTTGGATTTTTCTGGGCATGCTCAGAGTGTGTTTTTTGGGTTGGTAATTTAACCACTTGACAACTGGGCACTTGGGCACTTAAACCCCCTTCCTAACCAGACCAATTTTCAGCTTTTGGTGCTCTCACATTTTGAATGACAATTACTCAGTCATGCAACACTGTATCTAAATCTATGAAATTTTTGTCCTTTTTTTCACACAAATAGAGCTTTCTTTTGGTGGTATTTAATCACCGCTGGGTTCTTTATTTTTTGCGCCGTAAAAGAAAAAAGACTGAAAAATCTGTAAAAAAATACATTTTTCTTCATTTCTGTTATAATATTTTGCAAATTAGTAATTTTTCTTCATATATTTTGGCCAAAATTTATACCGCTACATATCTTTGGTAAAAATAACCCAAATCGGTGGATATTATTTGGTCTTTTTGAAAGTTATAGAGTCCAAAAGCTATGGTGCGAATATCTGAAAATTGATCACACCTGAAGTACTGAGGGCCTATCTAATTTCTTGAGACCCTAACATGCCAGAAAAGTACAAATACTCCCCAAATGACCCCTTTTTGGAAAGAAGACATTCCAAGGTATTTAGAAAGATGCATGGTGAGTTTTTTGAAGTTGTCATTTTTCCCACAATTCTTTGCAAAATCAAGGTTTTTTTTTTTTACCACAAAATTGTCATATTAGCAGGGTATTTCTCACACATCGCATATGCATACCACAAATTACACCCCAAAACACATTCTGCTATTACTCCCGAGTATGGCGATACCACATGTGTGAGACTTTTACACAGCGTGGCCACATACAGAGGCCCAACATGCAGGGGAGCACCTTCAGGCGTTCTGGAGCACCCAGGCCAATTCTGACATTTCTCTCCTACATGTAAAAATCATCATTTATTAGCTAGAAAATTACATAGAACCCCAAAACATTATATATGTTTTTTTAGCAAAGACCCTAGAGAATACAATGGCGGTCGTTGCAACTTTTTATCTCGCATGGTATTTGCGCAGCAATTTTTTTAAACACTTTTTTTTGGAAAAAAACAGTTTTGTGCTTTACAAAAAGCAAAACAGTAAAGTTAGCCCAATGTTTTTGCACAATGTAAAAGATGAAGTTACGCTGAGTAAATAGATACCCAACATGTCGCCTTTCAAAATTGCACGCGCTTGTGGAATGGCGCCAAACTTTGCTACTCAAAAATCCCCATAGGCAATGCTTTAAAATTTTTTACTGGTTACATGTTTTGAGTTACAGAGGAGGTCTAGGGCCAAAATTATTGCTCTCGCTCTACCGATCGCAGCGATACCTCACATGTGTGGTTTGAACACCGTTTTCATATGTGGGCAGGACTTACGTATGCGTTCGCTTCTGCATGCGAGCACACAGGGACAGGGGCGCTTTAAATTTTTTTTTTTTTTTATTGTTCATTTTACTTTATTTATTTTAGTTTGATGCTTTTTTCCAAAAAAAAAAATGTTTGACCACTTTTATTCCTATTACAAGGAATGTAAACATCCTTGTAATAGGAATATGGCATGACAGGTCCTCTTTACAGTGAGATATGGGGTCAATAAGACCCCACATCTCACCTCTAGGCTGGGAAGCCTGAAAAAAAAAAAACGATCCTGGCTTCGATCGTAGCGGTGAGTCGGTAGAAGCGCGGGAGGGGGGGACATCCCCTCTCGCCTCCGTAAGAACGATCAAGCAGTGAAACAGCCGCTATGATCATTCTTATGGTGTAGCGAATCGCCGGCTGAAAAAGCTGATATCTGAATGATGCCTGTAGCTGCAGGCATCATTCAGATATCCCCGCACAAAGTCAAGGACGTTGTATGACGGCCGGCGGGCAGGAAGTGGTTAAAACGCATTTTTTTTTTAACACAAAGTTGTCCATTTATACAATATTTCTAACACATAGCATGTACATACCAAAAATTACACCCCAAAATAGATTCTCCTACTCCTACTGAATACGGCGATACCACATGTGTGAGACTTCCACAGCCTGGCCACATACAGAGGCTGAGTACAGCCGAGCATGGCTCAGCATGGCAGGGTATGGCTGGGTATGGCGGGGTATTGCAGAGTATGGCGGGGTATTGCGGAGTATAGCGGGGTATTGCGGGGTATGGCGGGGTATTGCGGGGTATGGCGGGGTATTGTGGAGTATGGTGGGGTATGGCGGAGTATGGCGGGGTATGGCGGAGTATGGCGGAGTATGGCGGGGTATGGCGGGGTATGGCGGGGTATTGCGGGGTATGGCGGGGTATGGCGGAGTATGGCGGGGTATGGCGGAGTATGGCGGGGTATGGCGGGGTATGGCGGAGTATGGCGGGGTATGGCGGGGTATGGCGGAGTATGGCGGGGTATGGCGGGGTAATGCGGGGTATGGCAGGGTAATGCGGGGCTTTGCAGAGTATTGTGGGGGTATTGCAGAGTAATGTGGGGTATTCCAGGATAATGTGGGGCTTTGCAGAGTATTGTGGGGGTATTGCAGAGTAATGCGGGGTATTCCAGGGTAATGTGGGGCTTTGCAGAGTATTGCACAGCATTGCAGAGTAGTAGGGATGGCTGAGCATGGATGGATGGATGGATGGATGTCTCTGTGCAGCGCTGTGGGCACTACACATCCATCCCACAGCGCTGCAGCCATCCATCCATCCCCCTCTCCGCTCACAGTGTACCGATCGGTACACAGGAGGGGAGGAGAGGAACCGGCGTCACATGGTAAACGGCCGCGATCAGCGCCCATTTACCGGGATCCGTGATGTGCTCGGGTGCGCGCCCCAGGGGGCACGCGAGAGGGGAATTCCGGGAGGACGTCATATGACGTCCTCCCAGAGTTAAGCAACCGCCCTGCAGCCGTCATTCGGCTATGGGCCGGTTGTTAAGTGGTTAAGGACATCCTTAACAGGTGTACTCACTTTCAAGTTCTGTCTCTACATTGGGTGAACTTGCATGTTGTGTGTTTCATGGACTGTGCATGTGTTTTCAATTGCCTCATTAGCACACAAACCTATGTTTTATAAAGCTTGCAGATAGCATTCTTTACCTTGCCCTGAAAAGAGCCAAGATTGCTTGATGGCTTGAATTTTCTTTGATGAGCTTGATGGAGCGAAGGGCGATTCAGAACACCTTGCTTCAGGTTATGACTGGTCATTTGCATAAAGTGAGTTTGGAGTTCCTTGTGCAGGATTTGCTGGAGAAATCGGTTGGAGTGGAACCACGACACATCTATTGTATCCAGGACCATGCAGCACCAAGGTACTATGATGTTCTTTTGTGCATAACAGGATTTATTGAGAAGTTTAAGGAATTGGAAAAAGCTAAGCATGAGTCTATAAGGCCTTTCATAGTGGAACCCTTATATGCTATGGAGGAGAAGCCATTGGTTGTTCACCTGTTTAACCCCTTCACGGACATTGCCTTGGTAGTGACCTTTTTGAAGAGATACTGCTCTTCAGTGAAGGAAGGCTTCAGGCTGACTAATCGTCTGGGGATCTTTATTGGCAAATTGAAGTTGTTTGTCAAACTGAAGGTGCATTCTGAAGAGATTGGTGGAGTGCAGCATCCACCAGCTAATATTTCAATAGCAGGAAATAGAGGGTTTCTCTACTATCCTGTTCAACCAACATACTGCAGGAGATGTCATAAGTTTGGGCATACCAGAGATTAATGTAATGTGGAGATGCACTGCCGGAACTGTGGGGAGGAGGGACATGAGTCTGGGGCTTGCTTGGTTAGGCAGGCCTAACACACAGTGAAGAATTGTCTCAAAGAAGGGCCTATGTCTCTTATGCTGAGGCTGTCAGGCGCACTGCTGAGAGTGTACGACCAGTGTCCACACAGGTGCTGTCTGACTCTCCTGAAAGATAGGGAGAGGAGGGGGAGGTGGAGGTGGAAGAGGAAGACAGTGGACCCCAGGGTGTGGAGGAGAGAGTGGAGGAGAGAGTAGAAGTGCCATCCACCAGTGTGGAGCCAGTAACAGCGGAGAGTGGATCAGAGGTGGAGAGGGCAGTGGAGGAGGCTATGGATGAGTTGGCAGCAGCCTTACAGTGGGAGCCGGAGGTGCAGGAAGCCCAAGAAGAGGAGGTGGAAAAGATGGAGACACTGGGTGCCAATAACAAGGTGGACACTTTGGAGAGCCCTAAGTAGAGAAGGGCTAAGAAATTGAAAGTAGAGGCAGCTGGACTTGAAACAAGTAACCCCTTTGAGGTCCTGGGGGATGTCGGAGTGGAGGTAGAATCACCAGCACTAAGTCCGGGGACTCCAGGAATTTTTCAGCCGGCCACAATATCACCTAGTCAGGAGTTTCTGGATGATGAAAGCGTTGTGGCCCTGAGGAAGGTTTTCTGGCTTAAGTGATAGGATTGGGGGTGAATGATGCACATCTTCATGTGAATGAGCATCAAGCTGGTGTCCCTCAATGTGAGGGGTTTTGGGTCTCCTGCTACACAGAGTGCTGTTTTTGAGGACTTGAGAGTCAATGGAGGAGACATCACCTGTCTACAGGAATTTTTTTTTGATCGACTGCCCAAGCCTCCAGAGTGGGTGGTGGATTACATATGGTCGGCAGTTGGGGACAATAGGAATGCTGGGGTAGGCATTATCATTACAAATAGGAATATTCGCATTATGTCACATGTTGTGTTAGTGCCAAGTAGATTAGTTATGGCAGATTTAGTTTTGTTTAACCAGAAGTTTAGGCTTTTTAATTTATATGCTCCTGTGAATAGACAGGAACATCTTGAGTTTTTTTGAAGTTTTGAAGTTACATGCAGTGGGAAGGAGACCTAGTCTGATCATAGGTGATTTTAATACGATCCGTTTTGTGAAAGATAGGAGTAGCGGAGACTAAGTTAGATGTAGGTAGCACCATTCTGAATGGGATAATTCAGGATTTACATCTCAATGATACTCATATTGTTCTGGTAGTTTTTTCAGACAATGTGGCAGTGAATGTTGATTTGAGTATGGGGGATAGTATTAAGTTTGGTTTAGGGGTATGGAGGTTAAATAGTTTATTGTTGCAGGACAAGCATATCAAAGCCCATTTAAGTAATGTATATAGTAAATGAGTTAATAGGAGAAAAGATTTCAGTAATATTTTGGGGTGGTGGGATTGGGTCAAAAGGAAATTTAAATTCTTTTTTCAAAAAAAGAGTAGGGATAAAAGTAGCAGTGAGAAAAGGAGATTTTCTCAGTAACAAATCAGGCTGGCTAGAATATATTCATTTAGGAATATGGGCTTTGACATGGCCGATGAAATAGACCATGTTAGGAAGAGGATTAAAGAAGTATTAACTGAAAGAGGAAAACAAATTATATTTCAAGTGAGAGTAAAACATCTGGAGCAGAATGAAAAATGCTCTAGATTTTTTTCAAGAAGGTTTGTAAAGAAAAAGAAGTGTTGAGGGTGTGTATGATCAAGAAGGGAGGGAATGTAAGGGAGAGGATGTGCTGGAATGCGTGACTAAATTTTATGAACGGTTGTACGAGGGAGTGTGTGTTGATGAGTCAGATACTAGAATGATTGATATGGTAGAGCAGGGATATACAATTAGCGGACCTCCAGCTGTTACAGAACTACAAATCCCATGAAGCATTGCAAGACTGACAGCCACAAGCATGACACCCAGAAGCAGAGGCATGATGGGACTTGTAGTTTTGCAACAGCTGGAGGTCCGCTAATTGCATATCCCGATGGTAGAGGATAATTTAGATGAAGATGATAAGGTTTTTTTGCAGAAAGAGGTGAATGAGGAGAAGGTGTGGGAAGCTGTGACAAGCATGGGGGATAATAAAATCCCGGGAAGGGATGGCTTACCAAGTGAGTTTTTTAATTGTTTTGGGGTATTATTAAGGGGGAAGTGGTTGAGTTATTTAGTTACATGATGAGGGAAGGTATTATATCCAAATCTATGAGAGAAGGGGTAGTGGTATTAATTTATAAGAAGAGGGATATGAACGATATTCAAAATTGGAGGCCTATCTCCTTGTTAAATTCAGACTACAAGGTATTTGCAAAAATGGTGTCGAGGAGATTATCTAAGGTCATTAGTAGGATGGTTAGCGAGACGCAGACCTGTGCAGTGCCAGGTCGAATGATCTTGGAGAATTTAATTTTAGCTAGGGATATAAATAATTTTTGTAAATGTAGGAATAGTTTGATTATCCTGACATCATTTAACCTAGAGAAGGCATATGATAAAGCGAATCATGTTTTTTTGTGAGAGGTTTTAAAGTGGATGGGTATACCACAGCAGCTCATTAATGTAATAAAAGGGTTATATTGGGGGATCAGTAGTCGGGTTCTGGTTAATGGGAGTTTGGGGCGGGCTTTTTTGGTTAAATCTGGGGTGAGACAGGGGTGTCCCCTGTCCCCTATTCTCTTTATTTGTTTTATTGATCCGCTGTTAAGGATTATACAGAGGGATAAGGTGGTGGGGGGCTTTTTGGTGCCTGGGAGTGGGGGGAAAATTGTGAAATGTTTAGGTTATATGGATGACGTGGTGGCAGTGTGTCAGTCGGTGGTGGGCTTAAGAAGGGTGAAGTTACTTTTGTCTATTTTTTTGTGCATGTGCGGGAATGAGCGTGAATTGGAATAAGTGTAGTTTGGGTGTGTATAGTGTAGTTTGGGTGTGTATGGGAGACAAAGGGAATGTGTGAATGATCAGATTGGGAAGGTTGAGGATGGAGTGAGGATTTTGGGTATTGTGTTTGACCATGGAATGAAAGGGGAAATGTGCTGGAATGAAGTGGGAGAAAAGATAGCCAAGAAGTTGAGGTTTTGGTGACTAAGAAAATTGTCGATTTATGAGAAAGTTTTACAACCCCTGGCAAAAATTATGGAATCACCAGTCCCTGAGGATGTTCCTTCAGTTGTTTATTGTTGTAGAAAAAAAGCAGATCACAGACATGGCCAAAAACTAAAGGCATTTCAAATGGCAACTTTCTGGCTTTAAGAAACACTAAAAGAAATCAAGAAAAATAATTGTGATGGCCAGTAACAGTTAGATTTATAGAACAAGCACAGGGAATAAATTATGGAATCACTCAATTCTGAGGAAAAAATTATGGAATCACCCTGTACATTTTCATTACAAACACTAACACCTGCATCAGATTAAATCTGCTTATTAGTATGTAGGTAAAGAGGGTAAATCATCACGCAGTGTTGCACAAGATGTTGGTTGTTCACAGTCGGCTGTGTCTAAAACATGGACCAAATACAAACAACATGGGAAGGTGGTTAAAGGCAAGCATACTGGTAGACCAAGGAAGACATCAAAGCATCAAGACAGAAAACTTAAAGCAATATGCCTTGAAAACAGAAAATGTACAACAAAACAAATGAGGAACAAATGGGAGGAAACTGGAGTCAACATCGGTGACCGAACTGTAAGAAACCGCCTAAAGAAAATGGGATTTACATACAGAAAAGCTAAAAGAAAGCCATCTCTAACGTCTAAACACAAAAAAACAAGGTTACAATGGGCTAAGGAAAGGCAATCGTGGACTGTGGATGATTGGATGAAAGTCATATTCAGTGATGAATCGCGAATCTGCATTGGGCAAGGTGATGATGCTGGAACTTTTGTTTGGTGCCGTTCCAATGAGATTTATGCAGACGACTGTTTGAAGAAAACATGCAAATTTCCACAGTCAATTATGATATGGGGCTGCATGTCAGGTAAAGGCACTGGGGAGATGGCTGTCATTAAATCTTCAATAAATGCACAGGTTTACATTGAAATTTTGGACACTTTTCTTATCCCATCAATTGAAAGGATGTTTGGGGATGATGAAATCATTTATCAAGATGATAATGCATCTTGCCATAGAGCAAAAACTGTGAAAAAATTCCTTGAAGAAAGACACATAAGGTCAATGTCATGGCCTGCAAACAGTCCAGATCTCAATCCAATTGAAAATCTGTGGTGGAAGTTAAAGAAAATGGTCCATGACAAGGCTCCAACCTGCAAAGATGATTTGGCAACAGCAATCAGAGAAGGCTGGAGCCAGATTGATGAAGAGTACTGTTTATCACTCATTAAGTCAATGCCTCAGAGACTGCAAGCAGTTATAAAAGCCAGAGGTGGTGCAACAAAGTACTAGTGATGTGTTGGAGTGTTATTTTGTTTGTTTGTTTTTCATGATTCCATAATTTTTTCCTCGGAATTGAGTGATTCCATAATTTATTCCCTGTGCTTGTTCTATAAATCTAACTGTTACTGGCCACCACAATTATTTTCTTGATTTCTTTTAGTGTTTCTTAAAGCCAGAAAGTTGCCATTTGAAATGCCTTTACTTTTTGGCCATGTCTGTGATCTGCTTTTTTCCTACAACAATAAACAACTGAAGGAACATCCTCAGGGACTGGTGATTCCATAATTTTTGCCAGGGGTTGTAGTAGTCAAGGCAGTAATCTTACCTTTAATTTTGTATGCAAGCAATATCTTCCCTCCTGGAGAGATAAGATTGAGGAAAATGAATAAGTTATTGTTTTTTTTTTTTTTTATGGGGGTCAAAAATGGAAAGAGTCAAGAGAGCATATGTGTGTAGACGTGAATGTAATGGTGGGTTGGGTTTTCCGAATGTGATAGTGTTTTTGTTAATGCATTATTGGTTTTGCGTGGTGAAAATTTTGAGGAATGGTGGAGTGTGTGCTAGGATGATATCTTTTTCGGGTGGGTGGTTGTTTAGGAGATGGGGTGGGCGGGAAGGGATTCAAGGATACCGGTGGCCTACGTGGTGGCACACAACTACTAGGTATTAGAAAAGTTTAGGGTAGATGTTAAGTTGGCAGATTTAGGAGAAGGGGAGAGAGATAAAGTGAAGGTGAGAAAGTGGTTGATAGAGAAGAAGTATGTGTGTAACCTTAAGGGAGTTAATTTGTTAGTGGCTGGGGAAGTATGGAAGAAAATGAGTGTGTATGGGTTGACAAATGTGCAGAGACAGATAGTATGGATCGGTTTGCATGAATGTCTAGCTACAAGGCTATTTATGAAAAGGAGAGATTTGTGTGTGTCTGATATTTGTTCAAGAATGAATTGTGGGGGTGTAGAAGACAGTGAGCATGTGTTCTGGGGGTGTGGTGTAGCGAAAGATGTGATCAATAAGAGTCAAGATCTGGTGAAATAAATAACAGGAGTGAAGGTGAGTGGGTGGAAAATGATGATGTATGGCTTGGGGAAACTGGAAAAAGATGAACAGAGGCTATTGTGGTTAGTGTGTGTTATGTACATTAAAGGAAGTAACAACAAAAGGAAAAATGGCGGAAGGTACCAGCCAAAACATGAAAGACAATCAGGGTAATATAAACATGATAATGTCTAGAATGATGGTATAAAACCATGATGTGGGGGAATGATGTGGGGGAATGATGGTAATATTTAAAAACATATACGCTAAAAATCTGAAGTCCCAGAAGGTGATGGAAAGTTCAAATGGAAATGACACTAGGCACCAGCGGCAGCTGGTGTTGTGGGATGCACGCAACTTGTATGTATATAAAAAAGTTTCATTAGACAGTAAACAATGCATAGGATTATGGCTAAGCAAGCTATACTTCTTTTTCGTGTCGGATAAAAAAAAGGGTGTGGATGCTGAAGGCATCTGGAAGTTTAAAAAATGGAGGATGTTGATTAAAAATTAAGTCTCTTCCACAATGATGTAAGACTTTGTTGGAGACAGTGAATGAGCATCAAGCTGAATAGTCTCTCGACAGAGTTTTCTGAAGTTGAAAAAAAAAGAGAGTACATTTGGGTGTCCTTATAGAGTTTGTAACACGTGTATTTATTTTTGGGGGGGTATTTTTCACTGAAATATTTTTTATATTGTCAATTTGTGTTTGTAGGTTGTTAGTTTCTCTTTGATTTAATTATCTGTGCTGCATTATTTTGCAAAATCTTCCTCAAGCTGTTGTGACTACTAAATGTTTAAATTCTTAAGAGACTGTCCGTTTGTGGGCGCAGCCCTTTTAACTCCTGTTAATTTCCTCTGCAAAATGGTCAGACCTCAAAACCATATTCTGTTAGTATCTCAAATTAACATGTATGTGTTTTTATGTGTTTTTTGCTTTCCTCGCTCTTTTCCAAGTCCTGTTTTGTTGACCAATATACCAATAAAATTTGTAGGAAATTTTTTATGTTTTATGTGTTTTGTTAATAATTTGTTTTGCAGATGCATGCTCAATCCAAATAATGCATTTTACACTCCCCCCCACCACCCCCTACACAAGTTTCATGCAACAGATTTCCCAGCTGCAGCTTAACTAGGCTGATTGGGATGACAAAACAAAAAAAAGTGTGATTTGTCTAAAAGCTACTTTCCTGGTGCCTTCATGGTAGCCTACACATGGATTGTGCGTATTCTGCCATGGATAGGAACCAGGAAAGGAAAATTACAGAGAGGTAAGTATTCAATTTTCCATTTTAACAGTGGTTCTCAGACTCAGTCCTCAAGTACCCCTGACAGGACATGTTTTGGGAATTTATCTTAGCTACATAGCTGTCCGAAATACCAAGCCATTGACTGTGATTTAAAGCACCTGTGCAAGTTGAAGGAAAACCTGCAAACATGGCCTGTTGGGGGTACTTGAGGACAGGGTTGAGAACCACTTATTTAGAGCACTGAGCTCAAATCTAGCTCAAGACAATCCTATTCTAATTGTGTGCATTTTAGAGAAACCAATTGAGTGTTAGAACCCCTGATTTTCTTTTTAAGGTTGGCCTTTGTGTCCCTTTTCTGAAAATTGGCTTCACTTCCTGTCACATAGCCAAACAGAAAGTGAGAGTAAAACCCTACCACTGTCTTTCCTTGGGGACACACAAGTCAATCTAACTAGCGTCCCCATTAGGCCAATTGCACTCTAGCACTTTGTTGTGTACAACCCAAATTATTAGGTATTTTGGGGTTTATTAAAGGCAAATTCACTCTGCAATACAGGTGTACTCGCTGTAAATCTGAGGGGAAACACTGGTGATTTTATCATCCAATCATATAGAAGCAAAGATGCTGTTTTTTTTTTTCCTTGCATGTCCCCCTGGGATCTCCAGCAACTGCACTTCCAAGTGCACTTGTAGGGCAAAGTAGATTTGCCATTAGTAAATAAAACCCAAAGTACAAGATACCTAATAATTTGGGGTGTACACAGCAAAATGCTAGAGTGCAATTTACCTAATGGGGAAACTATTTAGATTGACCTGTGTGTCCCCAAGGAAAGACATTGGTAGGGTTTTACCCTCACTTCCTGTTTGGTTATGTGACAGAAAGTGAATACATTTGAAGGAGAAACTGGCCAAATTTGGGAGGTGTCTTCATTCTATCAGGGGTGCAGACATCCCCAAAAACTGACAAGACTTCTAATCCCTCTGCACTCTATCCCTAAGCAAAAATAAGAAAGGATTTAATTTAGTTTAACTTTGCAAAGACACATTCCTGAGTGCAACTGTGATGCATGCCAATGGCCCATTTAGACCTTGTTTAATAGAAAACACCAGTTGCCTTTCACTATAAACATTTGTTAGTCCAGTCCTGGACATCTGCATCTGCTTTACTATTAATTTCCATAAAAATTGGGTTCCTGCAGCTAGATGTGTCAAATGCATCTAGATGCGCGACTGCTGTATATGTGAGATACAACCGCTGTGTGTGCGGCGGTATGTACCCATGGCGCGTATCTGGTACCCAGAAGCAGAGGCCAACACACAGGAATGACATCACGCCCCTCCAGGAAGTTGCTTGTACTGCTGCTAATTTCTTCCCACCACCATGCCCCGCTCACTGTTCTCTGAAGAAGAGATGATTCTTATTTGCAAATTAAGATCGTTTTTGGTTTATTTTTACATGGGGTGGTGTTTATGTGGGTCATGGGTGTATGTCTAAATGATTTGGCCTCAAAACACACATCTACTTCCTGTCTACAGATTCACTTCCATACCAGTGTATATTGGTTCCTGCTTCAGTGTGTATGTCTAAATAGAGATATCTATACAGGCATACCCCACTTTTAAGTACACAATGGGCTTTATTTACTAAAGCTGGAACGTGCAAAATCAGGC
Source organism: Aquarana catesbeiana (assembly GCF_042186555.1). Lineage (NCBI taxonomy): Eukaryota > Metazoa > Chordata > Amphibia > Anura > Ranidae > Aquarana > Aquarana catesbeiana. The sequence goes on from NC_133326.1 coordinate 105,191,813, forward strand.
TCACTTCTGCATAGAAACCCATGAGCTTCCAGGTTTTATTACCAAAGCTTAATAGAACAAGCTGAGGTTAGAAGCTCATTGGTTTCTATGCTAAACCACCCCTGGGCCTGCCTCTGCAGACCTAAAAGAATCTCTGCTCAGGTGTAGCCCTTCTCCTAGACAGACCAGCTAGAGCACTGCATGGCATCTTTTAGCCTGGCTAGTTGAATAGCCTCTTGAACACTTAGGGGTTACTGGTGGTTCATTGGACAATTCAGCAGAGGAGGGCATGGAGGAGGAGGAGAACGTGGGGGAGCTGACAAATCTCGCATCTTTACCAATAGCTGTATGGAAACATGATGGCAAAAAAAGCTCCATCACTGAGCCCTGTCCTACATCCTTCCTAGTTGAAAGCAGAGTTACCCAGTGTCCTGTGAACAAAACATAATGTCCCTGACCATGTCCATGTCCATTGGACCACGAGTCAGCAGTAACATGGACCTTGCCGCTTACTGCCTTGCAAAAACGATGCAAAAACAATGTCTTTCATGTGATGGTACAGAGCTGGAATGGCTTTATGTGCAAAGAAATAGCAACTGGGAACCTGCCATTCTGGTACAGCACATTCTGCAAATTCATGAAAGGGGACAGAATCCACCAGACGGAAAGCCATGAGTTGTAAAGCCTGCAGCTTTGACAAGCTGGAATTTAGATGCTGGGCATGTGCAAAGCAGTGACTGATTTTTTTTTTCACTGCAGCAGCTGAGGCAGTGAAATTTGCCTTCTATATCCTGCAGCTGGTGGTGTGCTGGCAGACATGCTGCAAAGACCTGTGAAACCCTACTCTATATCATCATCCCTGTCAGTGGTGGTGCTGAGAGGCCATGAGATATAGTGGAGGTAGAACTGGAAGGACTGAGGAGGATAAGAATTGCATCCATTTGTGTGGCTTTCAGGTGCTCCTGCCAACCGGCTGAGTGGTGGGAATAAGATGTCTGCTCTCTACTCTTCCATGATGGCTGCCTCTGAAGGACATCCTGCCTTCTTGGGGTTGTGCCATAAACTGCGGATAGGGGAACATGACTAGCAATTTCTTGTTTATCGATGTTCTCCCCTCCCTGTAGGCTCATGTTCCTACCTTCCTCAACCTCAGAGTTAGAACCAACATCAGAATCAAGTAATGCCTGTACATCATCAAGAAGCAAATGGCTGGCACTGTGTTCAAATAACTCAGCTGACTCCTCCATGCATGATGCTGGGGCTATGGCAAGAATAGCAGTGGACAGGTAACCAGAATAAGCTCTGGCAGCTGTGGTGAACTTCACACTAGTCTCTGCTTGGGTGATAGAGGATAAGGAGGATGAAGATGGTTTAGTAAGCCAGGCCACCACCTCCTCTGCATTCTGTGGCTGGATAGCACAGGCAACATCACTAAACAGAAAAAATGGTGCACTGCCTGAGGACACAGATGCTGCTAGACCCTCACAGTGGCATGGGAACGTCTGCCTTTCCTTGTTGGCCTCCCAGACATGATGGGGGGGGGGGGGCTTATTACTGAAACGTAATAGAGATGGGGAAATGTGTAATTGGATGCACTTTATTCAATGAAAAGTGGTGTTTGGTGCACTTTAACTTGAGGATCGGTGCTGACAGATAACACGCTGCAACAAAAAAAAGGGAGGGTGTGCAGCACTAAATGTTATGTAATGTGGTGTAAAACACTGCACTACACAGGCACACTTCAATGACACATTACAATATACTGCAGTAAAACTGCAATGATGCACTTTAATAAACTGCAGTAAAACTGCACTGACGCACTACAGTATACTGCAGTAAAAGTGTACTGATGTACTACAATATAAATGCAGTAAACGTGCACTGATGCACTACAATATAATGCAGTAAAAGTGCACTGATGCACTACAATATAATGCAGTAAAAGTGCACTGACCCACTACAATATACTGCTGTAAAACTGCCCTGACACGCTACACTGACACACTTAAAAATACTGCAGTAAAACTGCCCTGACATGCTACACTGACACACTTCAATATACTGCTGTAAAACTGCCCTGACTCTCTCCACTGACATTAAAGTAAAAAAGAGAGGTTGCACTACACTGATGCTGCACTATCACCATTTTCACACTACACTAACACTCTGCACTCACAACAGAATCACAATAGCACACTATAGCACACTAACTTGCTTGTAGCAATGAACCTGTTCTTTCTATCTCCTCTCCAACATCACACTGCAAATGGCTCCTCTTGGAAGGAACCTTTTATAGTGTGGGGTGGGTCTATGAGCAATGAGACATAATTGAGAAAAATCATCATTACTTTCTCCAATCATGGCTCTGACAGTGCTCCGTGTCCTGATTGGGCAAAGGCTTCATTGATTCAACCAATCAGGGCCTAGAATGCACTGTGGGGTGGACAGTGCATTGTGGGCCGTTCGGTGGGCTGAACAAACGGTCGAACGCCCTGCTAATTCGGGTGTTCACTGAACGGGTGAACAGCCAATGTTTGAGCCAAACTTACTGAGCCCGAACCATTCGCCCAACACTAGGCCTTAGGCTACATGCACACTGGGTGTTCAGTCACTGTGTGTCAAATTCAGTTTTTCTGCGCAGTAAGTAGTCAGAGGTGCAGCACCCAGCTTCACTGCCAGCATTCAAAATCCACACCACTGGATGTGACTAAACTCTGTACCAAGTGGTACTCACCCTTGGGGCTGTATGCATTCAGGAAAGTATACTCAGTGCTCAGAGTACCTGCATTCCTGGCATATGTCTTTGAATGCATGCAGCCTTAAAAATGAGTACCATTCAGTACAGAATCCAGCCATGTCCAGCTGCTGCGTTTTTCAGACTGTCATAGATTTTGACAAGCTGCTGATACTGGGGCTAAATCCTGGGTGCATAAAAATGCTGGGATTTAATGCAGAAATGCTAAATGCTCAGTGTTCATGAGGCCTTAGCTGCATCTTAAAGCGGAGTTCCACCCAAATTTTGAACAATATCTGTATGTATTCTCTTCCTTGCCTAGATGCTGACACGCCGTTTAAAAAAATTGAAATCGCCGTAATTACCTTTTATTTTTCTATTCTTCTTTGCTCTTCCTGGTTCTCCTCCCGTGGGAGTAGGCGTGTTTCTAGCCTCTCCCAGACTCCTGGGAGCTAGTCTCAGGCTTCCCAGGATGCCACTGAGCATGTGCGGGAACGAGCAGTGAATGCTGGGAGCACAGCATTCACCACATCCAGGAAATAAATGCTTGTGGGCTTCAAATGCCCACAATGAAGATGGAAACCGCCTGCAGTGAATAATATAAGTTATTCTTTCCGACGAAATCTGTCACAGGCGGACATATTACACACAATATGTGAGTATGTAATGCTGAGAAGAAAAGTTTGTGAATGAACTCAAAAAAAAAAAAAAAAAACGATAGATAGGTGGACCTCCGCTTTAACTAATTGCCACATTTACTGGTCTTAGAGAGAAAAAAAAATTCCTGGAGTTGTCCATAGTCACCAGAGTGCAGGTGCCAGAGAGAGGCAGATAATTGACTGCAACACAGCTAAAGTTCATTCAGAGCTATTTGTACTGATTTTCAATAGGTAAACATAACTACTGATCTCCATCTATTAAATATGTACAATTAGGAATACCCTAACTCTATTTACCTACAGTAAAGTCCTAAAACAGGTGTCAGGTGTGGTTGTTTTCTCTGAATGTTCATAAATAATGGGCACCAGTCACTTTAGTAGATTTTAAAACTAGAAAAAGTTATATTGCCCAGGGCAATATGGGATGGAGGATGAAGTGTAAATGAGGATAGTCCAAATACACAGGATCTCATACTCTAGACTAGACCATAAGCTCTTCTAGATCTCTCTTTAAAATCTCTTACAGAGTCTCTGATGGTTACATTCCAGATCACATACTGTGCTGGCTGGACTCCTGCAGAGCTCATGTAATTGATGTTCAAATGGTATCTCAATCTTTGTTTCCAGGGAAATACAACATGGATACCTCTCCACATATCCACTTCTACATATGTAGAATACTTTACAGTTTGCTTCTCCTAGGCCTTATGCTTTCTTCTTCCAGCAGCCACACCTTCAGGAGTTCCTGCCAGGAGTGGAGATCCCTGAATTCTTTCTGGGCCCAAGGCCTAAGAGAGACTGACCTCTTAACTAATATCATTACAGGGCAAAAGCCCTAGAGGGAAGACATGAAACAGGAAGTGATATTTAATACTTGCCCTGGTATGTATCAGCAGCCCCCCCCCCCCAGGCCCACTGATTGATCAGGCTATCAGATTATTATAAAGGATTTAAATAGTGCCAACAGTTTGCACAGCACTTTCAGATATCCATAACACAAAACCATAACATCAATAGTATGCAAGCTCTTGGAGGGGATGATAAAGGACTATATACAAGATTTTAGTAATGAAAACTGTATCATTAGCAGTAATCAGCATGGATTCATGAAGAATCGTTCTTGCCAAACCAATCTATTAACCTTCTATGAGGAGGTGAGCTACCATCTAGATAAAGGAAGGCCCGTAGACGTGGTGTATCTGGATTTTGAAAAAGCATTTGACACAGTTCCCTATAAACATTTACTGTACAAAGTAAAGTCCGTTGGCATGGACCATAGGGTGAGTACATGGATTGAAAACTGGCTACAAGGGCGAGTTTAGAGGGTGATGATAAATGGGGAATACACGGAATGGTCAGGGGTGGGAAGTGGGGTCCCTCAGGGTTCTGTGCTGGGACCAATAATGTTTAATTTGTTCATAAACTACCTGGAGGATGGGGTAAACAGCTCAATCTCTGTATTTGCGGATGACACTAAGCTAAGCAGGGCAAAAATTTCTCCGCAGGATGTGGAAACCTTGCAAGAAGATCTGAACAAATTAATGGGATGGGTAACTACATGGCAGTGAGGTTTATTGTAGAAAAATGTAAAATAATGTATTTGGGTTTCAAAAATATGAATGCAATCTACTCACTAGGAGATGAACCTCTGGGGGAATTTAGGGATAAAGTGATAATTCTCCAACTCTACAAGACTTTGGTCCGGCCTTACCTGGAGTATGCTGTCCAGTTCTGGGCACCAGTCCTCAGGAAGGATGTACTGGAAACGGAGCGAGCAACAAAGCTAATAAAGGATCTGGAGGATATTAGTTATGAGGAAAGGTTGTAAGCACTGAACTTATTCTCTCTGGAGAAGAGGCGCTTGAGAGGAGATATGAATTCCATTTACAAATACCATACCGGTGACCCCACAATAGAGATAAATCTTTTTCGCGGAAGGGAGTTTAATAAGCCCTGTGGACACTCACTAAAATTAGAAAAAAAGAGGTTTAACCTTAAACTGCGTAGCGGGTTCTTTACTGTAATGGGGCGTACACACGGCCAGACTTTTCAGCTACAAAAGTCCGACAGCCTGTCCGACAGACTTTCAACGGACTTTCAACGGACTTGCGGCGGACTTTCTAACGAACAGACTTGCCTACACACGATCACACAAAAGTCCATCGAATTCTTACGTGATGACGTACACCGGACTAAAATAAGGAAGTTGATAGCCAGTAGCCAATAGATGCCCTAGCGTGGGTTTTTGTCCATCAGACTAGCATACAGACGAGCGGATTTTTCGACCGGACTCGAGTCCGTCGGAAAGATTTGAAGCATGTTTCAAATCTAAAGTCCGTCGGATTTGAGGCTGAAAAAGTCCGTTGAAAGTCCGGAGAAGCCCACACACGATCGGATTACCAGCCAGCTTTAGTCCGTCAGCGTCCGTTGGACTTTTGTAGACGAAAAGTTCGACCATGTGTACGCGGCATAAGAGTGGCAAGGATGTGCAATTCCTTCACAGAGTTTGCCTTTTTATATTAAAAGGTAAGATATCTGCAACAAATGAAAGTCCAATATTAAATTCTGCTCTTTTACATCCCTTGTTTTTCTTTATTCCATTGTCCTAGCAAGGCGTATTAGTTAAAAAGACAAAACACAAACCCACATTTACAACTTGATAGATATTACAAAATAAATAAGTATAACAGAAGCATTCACTTTACACAGTAATAATCCCCGCTCCCGCTGTGTCCTTTTCAGATAGACAGGTACTTTATATTCGGTGGCAACATAACAATATTAACTACAAGTGAGAGGTTTTTACACGACCTTAGATCATACACTCAACATAAATGACAGGGTATAATTTGATTATTTAAAGTATTTTTCACCAATTCAAAATACTTCAGCTCTTTCTTTCTGACAAAGTATCTTTCTGGCTTTTGTGTGTTGTGTGTGATGGCACAGCATTTAAAAGCACATTAGTCCTAATTAGCTTCTCTTCAGAGATTGAGAGCCTGCCAGAATCTCTTTAATTTTCTACGTGCGAAGACGTGATTTTTTTTTCATGTTAGCATTTTTAATCCAAATTCAGCAAAATTTGATGCCCTAAAAGCCAAAGTGATAGATGGAGAACAATGCTAATTATAACAAACCAGAAGCTCTCATTCAATTTATTGTCAGTCACAGATGTAATTTGCTAGGGATTGTTTGTTATTTCATGGTCCAGCTCTTTGAAATTCAGCTTTCAATTTCAAGGGAAGAAACAGTCTGCATAAATGTGTTTCCTCTTTCCTATCAATTTTAAATAGATGAGGTCATGCAATTTATTGTGAATGTTTTCCTTTGGAATTTTATTTATTAAAAATATATACTTTCTTTGAAGAAAAAGGACATTCATTTCCCTGAATACAAGCTCAGCACAAAGTTGCACTTGTTAAAGAGAATTTGGGTGAATTCATTCCTCTGTGTTTTGTTGCATTGTGGGTGAAATGCATTACAAAAAAAAACCTTTTTCATTCATATTTGGTGAGCTTTCCATTAAAACTTACCTTTCATAGAGATACATTGTAATGCATGTAAAGTGTGAGTAAAACATGGCAGAAACTCACTGCACCTCTCCCACAGAGGTGTGAATGTAACCTATTGTAATGCCTGGTACACGCTACAAGTTTTTTTTCGGGTTGAACGAAATAAAAAATTGACAGCTCTGTTCAATGTACCCCATACCCATTCACATAGGGGGGTGGGCCCTGGATCTGGGGGCCCCCTTGTTAAAGGGGGTTTCCAGATTCTGAAAAGCCCCCCCGCCTGCAGACCCCCACAACCACCGAGCAAGGGTTGTGGGGATGAGGCCCTTGTCCCCATCAACATGGGGACAAGGTGCTTTGGGGGGGACCCCAAAGCACCCTAACCATGTTGAGGGGAAGCGGCCTGGTATGGTTCAGGAAGGGGGGGGCATTCACTCGTTCCCCTACACTGTGTGCTCTTAAGCATCTGTGGCACAAGACTAAGTCTCCCAAAGACTTCAACCAATACAAATCTGCCCTCCAAAAATACTATTCATTCCTCCACACTGACAAGCAAACCTATTTTACAACTCTTATTAACACCTTCTCATCCAATCCCCGTAAACTCTTCTCTACATTCAACTCTCTACTTTGTCCTCCACCGCCTCCACCCACTGACTTACTCACTGCCCAGGAAATCGCTAATCACTTCAAAAACAAGATTGATACAATCCGTGATGAAATCTACATTCTACAGGTATCTCCCCCAGCTAAGACCCCATGTCAACAGGTACAACTGACATTCCCCTATTCAAATCTGCTACTACAGACGAAGTTGCTAAACTCCTTAAACACCCCCATACTGAAAAAGCCGTCCTTGGACCCTACCAATCTTAACAACCTACGCCCTATCTCCTTGCTCCCCCTTTCCTTTAAACTCCTTGAACGCCTGGTTTACAACCAACTGAGTGACCACCTCATTAAAAACAACCTTCTTGATCCCCTTCAATCTGGATTTCGCCCTCAACACTCCACAGAAACTGCTCTTTTAAAACTCACAAATGACCTACTAACTGCAAAAACCAACGGACACTATTGTCACGGTTGACCACCCCCTCCTCCTCACAAAACTTTACTCCCTCGGTCTCCATGACTGTGCTCTTCAGTGGTTCTCATCCTACCTATCCCGACGCACCTTTAGTGTCACTTACAATTCTACTTCCTCCACTCCTCTTCCCTTCTCTGTCGGGGTCCCCCAAGGTTCTGTTCTTGGACCCCTTTTATTTTCAATCTACACCTCTTCCCTGGGTCAGTTGATAGCCGCTCACGGCTTTCAATATCATTTCTATGCTGATGACACACAAATCTATCTCTCCACCCCTCAACTCACTCCATCGGTCTCCTCACGCATCACTAACTTACTAACCGACATATCTGTATGGATGTCTCACCACTTCCTCAAACTCAACTTGTCCAAAACCGAGCTTATAATATTTCCTCGCCCACGTACCTCTTCCCCTGGCTTCTCTGTCAAGAGCAATGGCAAAACCATCCACCCGTCCCCACATGTCAGGATGCTAGGTGTTATCCTGGATTCTGAACTCTCCTTTCAGCCCCACATCCAATCACTTTCCAAAGCTTGCCGCCTCAACCTCCGCAACATCTCTAAACTACGTCCCTTTCTAACCAGTGAAACCACAAAGCTCCTGATTCACTCCCTGGTTATCTCTCGCCTTGACTACTGCAACTCACTCCTCATTGGCTTACCTTGAAATAGACTATCCCCCCTTCAGTCCATCATGAATGCTGCTGCCAGACTCATCCACCTTACAAACCACTCAGTGTCTGCTACCCCTCTCTGCCAATCCCTCCATTGGCTACCACTCGCCCAATGAATTAAATTCAAAATACTAACAATAAGTTACAAAGCCATCCACAACTCTGCCCCCAGCTACATCACTAACCTAGTCTCAAAATACCAACCTAATCTCCATCTCCATTCCTCCCAAGACCTCCTGCTCTCTAGCTCCCTCATCACCTCCTCCCATATCCGCCTCCAGGACTTCTCCCGAGCCTCGCCTATCCTCTGGAATTCCCTACCCCAATCTGTCAGAGTGTCTCCAAATTTATCCACTTTTAGGCGATCCCTGAAAACTCCTCTTCAGAGAAGCCTATCCTGCCTCCATCTAACAACTGCACTATTTTCTCCATTAGCTCATCCCCCACAGCTATTACCCTTTTGTATAACTTGACCCTCCCTCCTAGATTGTAAGCTCTAATGAGCAGGGCCCTCTGATTCCTCCTGTATTGAATTGTATTGTACTTGTACTGTCTGCCCTAATGTTGTAAAGCGCTGCGTAAACTGTCGGCGCTATATAAATCCTGTATAATAATAATAATAATAATAATAATATATATATATATACTGTATATATATATATATATAGGGCCGGTACAAGGAGGGGGCGGGAGGGGCCACTGCCCTGGGAGGAGTGTGGGGGGGTGCCAAAACACTGGAGCATCATGCTTTGTGCTTTGTCTCAGCCTCTGTGATGCTAATTCTGTCCAAAAGCAAAGCCGAGAATGTGCCCATACCTGCTGCAGGCGTATCCAGGGATCTCCTGGGCACAGATCCCTGACAGGCTGGGCGGCTGGATCGGACAGTGAGAGCTCCAGTACAGGTGGGTGGAGCAGGCAGACAGCACTACACTGAAGCCCTGATCACTGCTTTCTGCTCAGCCAACATCAGAGCTTTCCTCTCTCTTCCAGCCAACTGAAGATAAGAAGTGACAGATAACAGACTGATTTTCTCCTCCTGCAAATACAGACCTGTTCTGCTAGCCACACTGTGCAATGCTGTGCTGTAAACCTGTACTGACCCTTGCAGTGCAGGTTTACTAAAGTAAAAGTAAAATGTTTATAATTAGGTTAGAAATATACTGGGACTTTTCAGGTGCTACATAGATGTATTGCACACACACTGTATCTTTATGAAAATCACGCATTTTAATAAAATATAGTGTGTATGTGGAATACACCTATGTAGCACCTGAAAAGTCCCAGTATATTTCTAACCTATGGAAAGATTTGACAACAAACAGCAGGTGATGTAATGCAGCCCAAAGTAAAAAAGTCCACTCTTGCAGTGCTGGGAGAAAAATTGTATTTGCTCCAGCCAGCTGCAGTGCTCTCCTCCCTCCACCCAGACCTCAGCATTATCATATACCATCCAGCAACATTAACCCTGTATGGTATGATGAGGCTGGAGTGTGACCACAGCCACTCACAATTCACCCAGGAGCTCCACAGGACCAGTCACAGCACTGGGAGAGCCTAGTGGACCAAGAAATAAGGTAAAGCTGGGTATACACAGATCACAATTCTTTCGGTTTAGCAGGGACCAGCTGAATTTTGATCTACTGTATGTGTGGCCTTGCCTGTTAGAAGCCGCCCCATTAGATCAGCTTCTGTAGAATGGGACTGCTGGAAAACCTTGTTCGACCAGTGGCTTGCAGCCAATCAGCTGCAGCGTTGATCAATGCATTCTGACAGAGAGTCCCCGCTGTCAGAATATGTCTCAGTAAAGGGAATTTATGCATCTACCTCTCTTGTGTGTTCTGTTAGGCTGGGTTCGCAATGCTGTGCAGAGAGGCTCACAGCAGGGGATCCGATGCGTCCCTGTTCTCCGTTTTAGATCTGATTTCAGTCTTAAATTTTGGCTGAATTCGGACCAGAAACCAGGGTTGCCGACCTCTCGCAGGATTTTTTACTGGCAAAACACATTTTTTACTGGCAACCTGAGAAATTACAGAACTCCTATTTTTTTTTACAGATTTCTTTTTTTTTTTTTGTGCAAATACCATGCTAATTACATGAAAATCGTTCATTCTGTTCTCTTACAAGAATTTTTTTGTGCTTATTTTGTGATATTTTCACATGAACCGGCATAATCAGCTCTTGAAAGTTGTGTACTATTGATCGGATTATCATACAATTGCTCCAAATGCCCTTGTTTTCATCCAATGTTCTCATCATGTGTACTAAGCATTAATGAGCATTTAACCATTTAACCCATGCACAACCCGGGGGGGGGGGGGGGCGCAGTCTGGCATGTTCGCCCTGGGCACCGAATGACCTTGTCCCAGCACTATATATATATATATATATATATATATATATATATATATATATACACTAAACTGTCTGCACGCCACTAATAACCTGCCTCTAGATAACGTTCTCTCATTCATAACTCTATATACGGCCGCTATGTAAGCAGCCATATATAGCATGGGGCGTGGACTTAGCCCCCTGAGCCATGAGTGGCTAAAGGCACCCTGCCTATGGCCAATCATGGCTCTCACAGCAGAGTGCTCTCTGATTGGCCAAAGCATGCAGGTCAGGTGCATGCTTTGGCGAATCATCTGACATCAATGCACTGCGATCTTGCAGTGCATTATGGGGCATTCCGCGGTGCTCAAATTTGCTGGGAATGCCCCATAATGTTCGGTATTTGCCTGATGCTACGTTCGACTTGAACATCTGGACCATCCCTAATATATATATATATATATATATATATATACACAGTCAGGTCCATAAATATTGGGACATCGGCACAATTCTAATCTTTTTGGCTCTATACACCACCAAAATGAATGTGCTTTAACTGCAGACTTTCAGTTTTAATTTGAGGGTATTTACATCCAAATCAGGTGAATGGTGTAGGAATTACAACAGTTTGTATATGTGCCTCCCACTTTTAAGGGACCAAAAGTAATGGAACAGATTAACAATCATCCATCAAACTTTCACTTTTTAATACTTGGTTGCAAATCCTTTGCAGTCAATTACAGCCTGAAGTCTGGAACGCATAGACATCATCAGACGCTGGGTTTCATCCCTGGTGACGCTCTGCCAGGCCTCTACTGCAACTGTTTTCAGTTCCTGCTTGTTCTTGGGGCATTTTCCCTTCAGTTTTGTCTTCAGCAAGTGAAATGCATGCTCAAATCGGATTCAGATCAGGTGATTGACTTGGCCATTGCATAACATTCCACTTCTTCCCTTATAAAACTCTTTGGTTGCTTTCGCAGTATGCTTCGGGTAATTGTCCATCTGCACTGTGAAGCGCCGTCCAATGAGTTCTGAAGCATTTTACTGAATATAAGCAGATAAAATTGCCGAAACACTTCAGAATTCATCCTGCTGCTTTTGTCAGCAGTCACAATCATCAATAAATACAAGAGAACCAGTTCCATTGGCAGCCATACATGCCCACGCCATGACACAACCACCACCATGCTTCACTGATGAGGTGGTATGCTTTGGATCATGAGCAGTTCCTTTCCTTCTCCATACTCTTCTCTTCCCATCACTCTGGTACAAGTTGATCTTGGTCTCATCTGTCCATAGGATGTTGTTCCAGAACTGTGAAGGTTTTTTTAAGATGTTGTTTGGCAAACTCTAATCTGGCCTTCCTGTTTTTGAGGCTCACCAATGGTTTACATCCTGTTGTGAACCCTCTGTATTCACTCTGGTGAAGTCTTCTCTTGATTGTTTACTTTGACACACATACACCTACCTCCTGGAGAGTGTTCTTGATCTGGCCAACTGTTGTGAAAGGTGTTTTCTTCACCAGAGAAATAATTCTTTGGTCATCCACCACAGTTGTTTTCCGTGGTCTTCCGGGTCTTTTGGTGTTGCTGAGCTCACCAGTGCGTTCTTTCTTTTTAAGGATGTTCCAAACAGTTGATTTGGCCACACCTAATGTTTTTTGCTATTTCTCTGATGGGTTTGTTTCATTTTTTTCAGCCTAATGATGGCTTGCTTCACTGATAGTAACTATAGCATGATATGACACATACAGTGCAACTGCACACCCCAAATATGGATTCTAAAAAAGAAAAGGGTTCCCTAAGGGGTTTTTAAGCAGCAATTGAGAGTCTCAATGTAGAATAATTATATTAATTTGGCTTTATAATCAAGATCTGTAAGTATGCAGTCTGAGTTCCCTTTTATGCTTTGACATTGAAAAAGCTCACTCAGCTCAGCATAAGACGAATCTTGAAATAGCTAGGTTGTGTGCATGTCATTTTTGTACCAATTGTTCTCCATGTACAGAGTTAATGACTAAAGGTCAGTAGGTCAGTGGTTTCACAGATAAGAATATACTCAGAGTATCTGTCATAGACTTTATTGTAAAGATCTTTTTAAAAGTAAAAACATATATTATCTATAATATAGTTAGTTATTTGATATAGTTATTTAATTAGTTAGCTAGATTGAGTTTGTGTGAAGTAATATATATATTTATATGTATCCAATTATAGTTTAATATGCATTTGTAAGGTTTGGTACAGAATTGCATTTCTGTAGCTTAAAGAATATCCATTACAAGAATTCGGCCATTTGGAAAGGTCATTCACCTTGAGTTTTTTATAAGAATCTGTTGTGTGTTACTGACAATCAAAGAAGCTTAAGAGACGTGTCAGCTGTTGGCAAAGAGAATATTTAGAATAATCACGAATATGATCATTTCATTTTTAGTTCTAGCTATATATGGTTATGGCTATAGCTTGCTGACTAGTAGATTTGGAATTGTATAAAAACCAGTGTGACACTAGGCTAGTGGCACACACTTCACACACTACACTACACTACACCACACAACACATGTCCTTTACTCACACACAGAAGGACTTCACTACTTTTTCACACATACAAGGAAGGACACACGCATCCTTATACTACAGAAGACATTTTGTTTACATTAGGCCTATACACAGCCTACGTCACAAACAGCTGCTAGAGCAGACACCTCTCTGACATAGAAGAGCACAGACGGAGCTGAAACATCTCTTGAACTTTCTTGATACAAGTTTTTGTTCCTATTATCTTTTGTTTTACTACATCAAGCTGTAAGAAGAATTTAACTTTGTATATATTTTCAAGTTGTTGCCAAGTGTGACCAAATAAACTCACACTTTGTTTAAAGACAGTCTGGCTACTGAACTTTTGAACAAAACGCCTAAGACACTGTTGACATAACACGTGTCTGAGAAGAGAAGGTTTTTTCACTCTCTCTACATTTTTACACTCAACAAATGGTAGTAAAAGTATAGTAATGTTTATTGGTACAAGAGAACAAATGGACAATATCATACAAAAAGTTAAAACATGAGCTCTGGTTTACATTGTGCGAGACTGAGTTTACCCCTGACAAGTGAAGTTGTTAGACCTATTCAACTCTCTGAGATTTACAAGCATCAACAATATTTGATGGACCTGTTGTCTTATATTTTGAAGGCTATAGTGTCCTCATACATCACTATACAATAACCAGGTGTGCCTGCCTCTCACAGCTTCTCCCCCTTCTGGTGCCTAAATATTCGTGATCGCTTGTAAGCCTTTGGGCCGGGTGTGGCCCCCTTCAGGCGTGGTCTCTCAGTGCCTTCCAGGATCAACAATGGGGAAATCTACTGCAATCTCTATGTGTGTTGTTTTTTAACAAGAAGTCTCTGGTTATGCGAGCCTATTTGATGAAGAAGAATTATCGGAACCCTCTGAAGAAGACCGCAATATAGTTAGGACGAAATGCATTGGGGCTTTTTTCTTCAGTCAACTGTGACAGTACTACTACCATCTAATCACTATAAGCTAATACTTTGAACTTGCATCTTTGGTATTGTCAATCTTTTTTTCCTTCTATTTCAATCCCATAGTCTCGCACAATGTAAACCAGAGCTCATGTTTTAACTTTTTGTATGATATTGTCCATTTGTTCTCTTATACCAATAAACATTACTATACTTTTACTACCATTTGTTGAGACTCTCAATTGCTGCTTAAAAACCCCTTGGGGAACCCTTTTCTTTTTTAGCTTCACTGATAGAAACAATACACTATGCAAACTGTTGTAATTCCTACAGCGTTTACCGGATTTGGATGTAAATACCCTCAAATTAAAGCTGAAAGTCTGCAGTTAAAGCACATCTTGTTAGTTTCATTTCAAATCCATTTTGGTGGTGTATAGAGTAAAAAAGATTAGAATTGTGTCGATGTCCCAATATTTATGGACCTGACTGTGTGTATATATATATATATATATATATATATATATATATATATATATATATATACATATATATTCCAGGATAGAACACAGTGTGAACCCATACAGACTTAATAATGGTGAAATCACATTAGAAGCTAAAGAGGTAGTCCGTACCATGATCCGATGACCAGAGGAGGAAGTCCGCTTATTTGTGGAGTTTAAAGCTGATTTTCACCTGATTTCTGGTGAGTGTAAAATCTTAAGGGAGCGGTGTCCCACGTGGTGTGGTGAAGGGATGAAGATTTTAGGAATTAATTATAATTACAATTTCTCAACACTGTCCCATGCACTGTTGGTTATTTTTTTAAAGCTGATTACTCTACAGAGACTTTTTTTTATACTTTTTTTATTCTTGTTTACAATGAGGACATTGTGCTGATTTATATATTATGTGTTTAAAATTAATATATTTCTGGGATTGATACAAGAGTTTAGCACTGCTAATGTCTATATCTCCTTAGGGTGTGTAGACATATTTTTTACTTCCTGGTTCCCTTAGCTGAAGGGTCTGTGACCTGTTTATTTTAACAGATTCATGAGCGCTGAGGGAAAGTGGATGTTTGCTGTTTAGTGATTATTTACTTTTACTGTTTTGGGTGAATTGATATTATCTCAGCTTACCAAAAAGTGAATAAAATAAACTGTCTGCGGGAGTGCGCATGCGCGAGAGCTCCGTAATGGCCACCTGAGCCAGAGCTCCGCACCACCCCAGACCCATGGACCGCACAGCACGCAGCCCGACCCCTCTAGTCAGCCACCAACAGGCAACTTCTATCCAGACACATGCGGCCTGTGATGAAAGGAATCCAGAACAGAGGCAAGTGATCCTCCCTGCCACACTCACATACTCCCAGGTGGCCCTGGGTAGCCCACAGCCCCCCCAGCTCCCTCTCCAGCCTCCACTGAATCTTTGCTCGGACACACCATGGAGGATTACTCCCTATCCCCAGTGGGGCCTGCACCTCCCCATATGCTAACTATCCCCTCCCCAGGCATGCTGGCCCAGGATCAGGTATCACCACCACAGGACTTATTCCTCAAATTATCAGATCTACTAGAGAGGGGGCTAGCCAATACTGCTGACAAAATCACAAGAGACCTCAGATCTGATTTTACCTGGGGACCAGAATGGAGGCCATTGAACTTAAACTGGATATAACGGTCTCTAAAACCAACCAAAATACAACACACATTCAGGTCCTCCAAGACCAACTTGACACGGCCCTCTCCAGGATTGACGACCTTGAGAATAGGTCCAGGAGATATAACTTCAGAATCCGGGGCCTCCCCGAAACTGTCACCGAAATCTCCACAGCAGCCTAATCAAGGACCTTATACCCAACACACCCCCTCACCGCCTGGAGCTGGACAGAGCTCACAGGGCCCTAGGTCCCCCCCAGGAAGGACGATCCCCAAGGGACATTATTGTGAAGCCACACTTTTATGCTGTAAAAGAGGAAGTCATGCGTCAGTCACGCAAGTCTAAAGTGCTATGCCTTGGCCACCAAATACAAATTTTTGCTGACCTCTTCCCCACAACCATCCAGAAATGGAGATCCATAAAACCACTCCTTACAGCTCTCACTCAACAAGACATCAAGTACCGTTGGGCCTTCCTATTTGCAGTGTCATTTTCAATACAGGGAAAATCACACTCCTTCTCCAACCTACCGGATGGCGAAAAGTTACTCTTGCACCACAAACTGATATCCCAGGAAGCACCCATGGACTTTGCAAATGCTTCAGCAAGCTCCTCCAAGCTCCTTCAAGCGCCCAACCCCAGCAAGCCCGGTTTCCCCCCTCTGGGACAAAGATAGATTCAAGAAATCCAAGGATGGCAGACCACCCTAAGATGGAGGAATTAATCAAGTAATACTTGGCCCACAACCGGGCATCCACCTTGCCAGAACGGCAGCCCACGCTGTTGAAGGAGCGTTTCACCCCTAACCTCTGTTGCCGCTTGGACGGCCACCCTATGTTAACTTCCAAGATTCGCCTACAAGGACAATACTCGAAACCCCTCAACATCGTGAAAGGCACTAGGCAAGGCTGTCCCTTATCCCTGCTAATATTCGATATCGCCATTGAAACGCTGGTGATAGCAATACGCTCTAACTCCAATATTCAAGGGGTATCATGCAGCACACATACCCAGACTTAGTAACATCATTACAAAGCTCCTTTAAATTCAAATGGAACAATTCCTCCATAGAATACCTTAGAATACCTGGGGATCACCCTTACAGCAAAAACTGAACAGTTATACACCACTAACTTCATTCCCACATACCGGAAGCTCGAATCAGACATGAATAATTGGGCCGAAGGGGAACTTTACTTGCTAGGTAGAATACACGCCATAAAGATGACACTCCTTCCCAGACTGCTATACCTCTTCAAGCCTTACCGATCAATATAAGAAAAGACCAACTGAAATCCTTACAACAAAAAGTAAACAAATTTGTTGGGGGGGGTCAGGCCACAGATTGCCACAAACTACCCTATACAGACTCAGGATGAAGGGGGGACTAGGACTGCCTCGACTGCTTTGGTACTATCAAGCAGCCAGACTCTCACAACTCTCAAACGTTCACTCCAAAACTGAAAAGCCAGATTGGATTCAAATAGAGAGATGGGCAGCGCCCTCATATACCCTTGACTACCTCTTAGGAGTCCCACCCAAGGAAAGGCCCCCTATTCTTTCGCCCATCCTCTCCCAATCACTATCTCTATGGGACAAGCTGAGATTGAACCCCTCCTTGATTTCCGAATGCCAACCCCTTTCTCACATCTTTAATAACCCCAACTTCAACCCAGGCCAAAACATTAAAGCCTTCAAATGGTGGTTGGACAATGGGTTGTATCGGATCGGGCATTTTTTCACCTCATCGGGTCCGATCTCCATGAAATTCTGTAGGCAACAGCTGGAAATCCCGACTTTTGAACACTTCAGATTACAGCAAATACATCACTTCTTATATAAAATCTGGAAATCCAAACCAACCCCCCCCCCAAGTTCACTTCATATGAAATTTGGTGCAGACAGTCCACGGAACAGAGGGGTGGAATCTCCATTATCTACAAGTCACTAGCCCAACTGCCAAGCAAAGCCCCGTATATGACATCTTGGGAAAATGACCTCCAAATATGCTGTAACTTGGAAAAATGGCAACCTCCTTTTCTAGATCCTTTAAGGCAGGGGTCTCAAACTGGTGGCCCTCCAGCCTGTTGAAAAACTACAAGTCCCATCATGCCTCTGCCTGTGGGAGTCATGCTTGTAACTGTCAGCCTTGCAATGCCTAATGGGACTTGTAGTTTGGCAACAGCTGGAGGGCCACCAGTTTGAGACCCTTGCTTTAAGGGGATTCAGAATATTTCCCTGATCGAATCCAATTTAAAAGTGATGACCAGATGGTACCTCACTTCGGCCAAGTTGGCCACCATGTATCCTACAGCTAACTCTCAATGCTTCAGTGGTTGCCAACTAACAGGCACTATGGCCTACACATGGTGGGAATGCCCCAGAAAAAGGTCATACTGGAACAGGATGTTTGCCTTGATCCAAAGGGTTACAACCCACTGGATTCCAAAAACCCCAGCAATTGCTCTTCTGACCGCTAACCTTCCCAAGACGACTAAATCCACACGCAAACTGATACACTTCATGTTGCTGGGTGCAAAGCTGACAATAGCTAAAGCTTGGAAACAACCCAGGGTCTCCCTTTTGGCCACCAAATGCAAAATCTCATGAATTATGTCCCAGGAAAATCTCACAAGCATCCTCTTAGACAAAACCAATGAATTTGAAGCCACTTGGGAACCCTAGGCCAAATATGGGCATAGTTCTCATACCTGGGGTACAAGCCTAACAAACTTGTTCCACCACTCCCTTCCTGTGAGTGAGAGGTGTCACCCCAGTATGAGTTTAAAATTTTGAGAGTGAGCCCACATCCCTGAGTAATACAAAACAAAAAAACACTCACAAGGAGTGTAGCTCCTCTAATTTGAAAAGGGTCACTCACAGTGGAAGTACAAAAGTTGAGGAAAATATTAAAATATATGATATTTATTGGAAAAAGATTTAAAAAGGGTCACCATGACATAATGATTATGCATAAATTAAAATGGATGCACATAAATGAAGGAAAATTGTATACATAGGACAAAGACAAATTCTACTGAGAAAATTGATTTACAACAATAGATAAATGACCCGACGTTTCAAGGTATAGTAGGTAGACCTCTTCTTCAGGGGAAGCAGATTTGGTCATGATGAATTTTTACATCTAAAAAATTATAGAACAGAACAGAAATAAACAAACAGAATAAAGGCATATTCATAGGCATATGCAGTAGGTAGAAAACTTGCATAACATGGCCCAAGTAGTGTAGTATACAGTGCAACATTTGGACTGACATGTATGTGCAGATATTGACCACTTGTGTTGACAATGCACTTTCCAGGACATCCCCAGCATCCAATAACAAGAGATTGATCAGCCACAGCTCCACAGAGGCCGAGGACAGGAGGGCGGGAAGAGATGGGAGGAGGAAGAACTGTAGAGTGGAGAGGGAGCACCTGAAACCGGGTGCTAGATCTCCAGATTAGGCAAAAGACCCCAGTAGGTGCAGCAACTCCACAAAGGGCACCCCCAAAGTGAAACACATCCAATCCTCACAAAAGGGACAGGCCAAAGCCAGTTCCAATGAGCTGGCTGGTCGTCTCACCCGGCCACTGGAATGTAAATAAAGTAAAATTTAATCAGAAGCTTCATTCATGTAAAGGAAACCTGATATTGCTAGGTCACTGTGAAAATCTCTACAAAGGGTTGTATCGGCCCTAACAGTCATGGTCAAGCATAAAGTCCAAATAACATACCCTAAAACTTGACTTGTAATGTATTGGACCACAGATTCCAAGACCGTTAAGCAGAGGGAGGAAGGACATACCAGTAGCGTCGATCCAGGAGTGCTTCTGGGAAGAGTATTATTTCCATAAATAATATCGAATGTGGGTAGTCTGGAGGCATAGAGCATGGAAATGAAAAGTGGAACTATGTAAGTTCATAAGCAGATGGTGATCCTCTTATCTAGAGCAGTAAAACGTCTTCTCAACAGAGGCAAAAAAGCTAACTATGCAGGCTGTCAGTCCTCAGTGTGATCTCTAGTACGCCATGAGCAGGTGTGGGTAGTGGGGATCAGGTTATTAAGTACAGCTGTCCTTAATAGCAGTGAACCTATGATTGGTTCACCAAACCAATGGGCGGTAGGAGGAGGGACATGCAAAGTTTGGGTCGATGCCCCCCGAGTGGAGCGGCGCTGTAAGAGAAGTCTGGCTAACAGATGCACACCTGCACACAAGCCCGGGCACACCAGTGTGTGTAAAAAGGACTTTATTGGCTTGCACGCACAGGTGCGCACCAATGCGCGCATGCGCACATGTGCACGACTGGGCGTCAAATAGTTTATTTAAGTTGAACACTGACACATGAGCCTTGCTGAGTGGTCTTTCAGCTAGTACCTGTTACCCGAATCTGATCTGTTCCTGTGTTCCTGTGTTTGACCCGGCTTGTACCTGAGACGCCTCTTGGACTTCTGCCTGCCTTCCTGTGACCCCGGCTTGTGTTTTGACCTTGTCCCTGCTTCATGCTCCTGTACCACACTGCCCGACTGTGTACCGAACCTGGCCTTTATCCCGTCTGTGATCCTGTCTCACGTTCCAGTACCTGCTCTGCTTGGCTGTTGATGACCTCCTGGCTTTTGTACCGACCACGACTCAGCCTGCTGTTCCAGCAACACAGAGTTCAAGTCCTCGGTGCCCGTCCGGTAATCTGAAGCTATCGGGCTCCTGCCAAGACCCATCCTGAGCCACCTGCTACATTGGCCCTCGTGCCACTCTGTGTCTTTCACTCCCTGTCATCTCTATCTGGGGTGCTAGACAGGAGGACAAGAGAAGCCCTCTCTGCAGCTCAGTCTCCACCAGGTACGTGACAGGCACACAGCGTAATCTCCTGGACCCGCCCCCAGCTGGAGGGGAGGGAGCTGGAATGTCCATTGAGGGCATTCGTGGGCGTGTCCAAGCCACAATGCTCCGTACTGAATGGGGCAATCGTGACGTAGGCCACGTCGTCCCGCGCCAGAGTCTCACGGCACAGAACTGGCATGTCCATTGGCATGGCAACCATGCAAACAGACTACCAGAGAGGAGGGGGGCCGAATGCGCCCATCGGGTGCAAAGCACCCCCCCCCCCCCGTGCGCCGAGTGGAGAGTGGTGCAACCCCTGAGAAGAAAGGAAATAGGGAATAGAAAAGTACAAGAAAAGTGGGGAAAAAAAAGGTATGGGAAAGGAGGACCCACCAACCTGGGAGGAAGTGTCTCGGTCCATGAGCAGCTGAGAGGGACCGACCCTTCCATGGTCTGAGTAATCACTGAAAGACAAGTATACAGAAATTGCTGGCAATGATACAGTCTACCGTACAGATTTAAGCAATACATGTCAGAATACAAAAAATAAATAATATTGAATATCCCTGTCATCTTTCACTACCTAACTAGAAGCTTAGAATGATGGAAAATAGACTAGGAAAAATCACTTGGTCTAGGGCAGGGCACCGATCTTGCAAGTTTGGTGTGTATTGCAAACAGGCAAGAGAGGTTGGTTGAACAATCAGTTAAGGGCATTAAAGTCACATACTGAGTAGAACACTGGGTAAGTGAACCCAACGGAGTAAATTCCCAAGAGTCAAAATGAAACAATGCTAGTCTTGGGATTCCCACTCAGATCCTCCGGAGGAAAAACCCTCCAGGAAAGGTCTGAATGAGATGGTACCATTAAGGCCTGGAGGTTTTGTAGCATTTAAGCGAAATATCCACCTCTGTTTGGCCTGCATGGGTGATTTATTGTCATCCCCCTCTCGTATTCCGGGGTGCATCCTATCCAATATTAGGAAGGAAATATTAGGGGCAACCCCATCATGTAGGTCCCTAACATGTCTCCCCAGTGGGAGGCTAGGGTTGCTGGTCTGCATTGACATGATGTGTCGGTAGGCATGTCGCCAAAAGGGCTGAATAGTTTTGCCTACATAAAAGCAGAAGCAGTCACAGAGCAAGAGATATACAACATCAGTCATCCGACAGTTCCTGTAGTGTTTGGGGCGATACCGTTCTCCGTTGGGAAGTATCACATTCTGCGGAGTGTTCATGTAGCGACGATAGTTGCAGCCACCACAGTACCTGGGTATTTGCAGGGATCACGTCGACCCATGTTGTTAAATGCACTGGACACCAGGTAATCTTTGAGGAATCTTGCCCTTTTAAAAGTAAATGATGGATTTTTGCTTACATATGGGCATATCGTAAGGTCCATGGAAAGGACATGCCAATATGTGCTGGTGATTTTTAGGAAAGTTTCATGTTGGTTACAAAACCTCATTATGATGGAAATCTGATTTTTTTTGGTATTTTTAGATGAAGGATTGTAAAACAAGTCATTTCTTGTTTTCAATAGTGCTCTATTGTAGGCCTTCTTAAGACATGATTTGGAGTAGCCGCGTAGGAGTAATCTTTCCCTAAGTAGATCAGCCTCCTTCTTGAAAGCTACATTATCTGTGCAGTTCCTCCATATCCAGGGCCGGATTTGCCACAAGGCCACCGAGGCCAGGCCTCGGGGCGGCAGTGGTGCAGGGGCGGCGCCGCTCCTGCGGTGACTTCGCGGCCGCCCCCCCTTCAGGCTGCCCGTTAAAGTCAATTAAGGGCACCGGTGCCCTTAGAAATGATGGCCGCGAGCCGCCCACTACTGCGCATGCGCCGTTCCAAAGCCGGCCGGGCTCGGGAAAGCTCGTATGCGCTCGGCTGGGCGGCGCATGTGCAGTAGCGTGATTGCACTGCCCGGCGCCATTGAAAAGATCGACAAGTAATGTCAGCGGTGTGGCGGCGGGGGGAGAGAGATGACATCTCTCATTGCCCGCACCGCTGTTCCACCCTCCTCCATCTGGTGGCAGCCAGGCAGCATGGCAAGTGACATCAACATGTGGTGGCTGCCAGGCAGCGTGGCAAGTGACATCTCCATCTGGTGGCAGTGTGGCAAGTGACATCTCCATCTGGTGGCAGCATGGCAAGTGACATCTCCATCTGGTGGCAGCATGGCAAGTGACATCTCCATCTGGTGGCAGCGTGGCAAGTGACATCTCCATCTGGTGGCAGCGTGGCAAGTGACATCTCCATCTGGTGGCAGCGTGGCAAGTGACATCTCCATCTGGTGGCAGCGTGGCAACTGACATCTCCATCTGGTGGCAGCGTGGCAAGTGACATCTCCATCTGGTGGCAGCGTGGCAAGTGACATCTCCATCTGGTGGCAGGCAGGCAGTGTGGCAAGTGACATCTCCATCTGGTGGCAGTGTGGCAAGTGACATCTCCATCTGGTGGCAGCGTGGCAAGTGACATCTCCATCTGGTGGCAGGCATAGTGGCAAGTGACACGCTCAGGGCTCCCGATGATTCTGCATTATGGTGAGTTGAACTATTTCATTTTACATTACAATGTAAAGATAGAAGTAATGTGTTTCAATCATCCTGACACCATAACAACCATGGTGCTGGGGATGATTGAAGCACTAACACCAGCCATTGCCCTGAAAAATTGCCCTGAAAAATTGCCCGCAAAAAATCCTTACCCCTCGTGCGCTTACCCTGAAGTATTTTTAGTCTGTACAATTAAAGTCAGTTATTTTCAGTGTTCTTGTGTATGGAGATATGTTTTTAACTGATCTATTGTAGAAGTCATCGATAAAGGACAAGACTGGTGGTGTGTGTGTGTGTGTGTGGGGGGGGGGGGCGGCATTGAAGGACCCGGCCTTGGGGCGGCAAAGGGAGTAAATCCGGGCCTGTCCATATCCTTAAGTATTGGCTAAAGGGGATGGACACAATTAAAGCTGTAGGGTGAAAGCTACTGGCATGCAGTATAGTATTGTCGGCCGTCGGCTTCCTATACAAGCTGCTGCTAATGCGACCTATGCTGCTTGGCTTCTTTTTCTACTTTTCTACTTCTCTCTCTCCTCTTTTCCTACTTTTCTCCATGCCTTCCCCCTTACACCATACACTTAATACCTTCTCTTCATACCAAGGGTACCTATGGTACAACCACCTCTGAGAAGACTTTACAAAAGGTCCACACCTAAAGGGAAATGATGCCTCAGCTCCAACATTTCCTTCCCGGTAGCCTCGGTTGTCGGGAACCCCTAGCCAGATTCTCTCATGGGGGAGTTTGGGGGGGTATTTCCTGGGCACAGCATGATCCCCAAAAGGGGTGCCTGAAGTGTTCTCTGATCTCCTCAGTCGGTTCCCCCAAAAACTTGGGCAACACGAGGATCACATTTATTGGACTATTCGGTTTGTCTTTACCATGTCCTTATAGATCCTCTAACTGTATTCCGAACAAATCAGATGTTGTCACACAGGAATGAGTGTATGTATTTTAATTTTGTTGTTTTTTTTTGGAAAATAAAAATCTTTTGAAAGTAACAATGCAAAGACATGCCTCTTCCCATTAAAACAAAGTGCTCTTAAAATAAACTGTCTGCAGTGCCAGTGCTGGCCTCAATACAGGGCACTTTTACCCCCTTCCTGCCCAGGCCATTTTTCAGCTTTCAGTGCTGTTGCGCTTTGAATTATAAATACTCACTCATGCAACACTGTACCCATGTGCAATTTTTATCATTCTTTTTTCACACAAATAGAGCTTTATTTTGGTGGTATTTAATCATCACTGGGTTTTTTATTTTTTTGCTCTACAAGTGAAAAAAAGACCAAAACATTTTCAACAAAAATGTATTTTTCTTAGTTTCTATAATAAAAATTTGCAAATAAGTAATTTTTCTTAATAAATGTTGAACACAATTTTTACTGCTTCATTTCTTCGGTAAAAATAACACAAATCAGGGTATACAGTGCCTTGAAAAATAATTCATACCCCTTGAAATTTTCCACATTTTGTCATGTTACAACCAAAAACGTAAATGTATTTTGTTGGGATTTTATGCGATAGGCCAACACAAAGTGGCACATAATTGTTAAGTAGAAGGAAAATGATAAAGAGTTTTTCACATTTTTTACAAATTAATATCTGAAAAGTGTGGCATGCCTTTGTATTCAGCCCCATTTACTCTGATATTCCTAATTAAAATCTATTGGGACCAATTGCTTCAGAAGTCACCTAATTAGTAAATAGAGTCTACCTGTGTGTAATTTAATCTCAGTATAAATACAGCTGTTCTGTGAAGCCCTTCAAAGTTTGAAAGTTGAAGAACCTTAGGGAAAAAAGAGCATCATGAAAGCCAAGGAACACACCAGACAGGTCAGGGATAAAGTTGTAGAGAAGTTTAAAGCAGGGTTAAGTTATAAAAAAATACACCAAGCTTTGAACATCTCACGGAACGCTGTTCAATCCATCATCTGAAAACTGAAAGATATGGCACAACTTCAAACCTACCAAGACATGGCTGTTCACCTAAACTGACAGGATAATTAATCACAGAAGCAGCCAAGAGGCCCATGGTAACTCTGGAGGAGCTGCAGAGATACACAGCTCAGGTGGGAGAATCTGTCCACAGGACAACTATTAGTCGCGCACTCCACAAATCTGGCCTTTATGGAAGAGTGGCAAGAAGAAAGCCATTGTTGAAAAAAAGTTATAATAAGCCCCGTTTACAGTTTACAAGAAGCCATGTGGGGGACACAGCAAACATGTGGAAGAAGGTGCTCATGTCAGATGAGACCAAAATTGAACTTTTTGGCCTAAAAGCAAAATGCTACGTGTGGCCGAAAACTAACACTGCACATCACCCTGAACATACCATGCCCACCGTGAAACCTGGTGGTGGCAGCACCATATTGTGAGGATGCGTTTCTTCAGTAGGGACAGGGAAGCTGGGCAGAGTTGATGGGAAGATGGATGGAGCCAAATACAGGCCAATCTTAGAAGAAAACTTGTTATGCCGCGTACACACGATCGGAATTTTGGTCGGAAAAAGCTATGATGGTTTTTCCGACGGGATTCCGCAAAAGCTTGTCTTGCATACACACGGTCACACCAAATTCTGACCGTCGAGAACGATGTGACGTACAACGCATACAACGGGACTAGAAAAAAGAAGTTCAATAGCCATTGCGCCACTCTTTGGGCTCCTACTGCTAATCTTGTGTTTATCTCGTGTTAGTAGAAGTTTGGTGAGAGACAATTCGCGCTTTTCAAACTCATGCTTTTCAGATCATTTTACTGCTGTTCAGTTTGTTCATTTCTGAGTTTCAGCTTGCTCTTCACAGGCCTTGCTGTTCTTCAGTGCATTCTGTTAGTTCGTTCTGACCAGCCAACCATTATGAAGCCATGTTGCATGTACGTACTCATCGTAGAGTTTGTGCTATGCTTGGTGTTGGGGTTCTTGCTTTGACCCAAGCCCAGTCCATGAACAGGGAGAGGAGGAGTTCAAGAATTGGTTACTCCAGCTTGACCAGTTCTTTCATATGCCTTTGCTGTGTGAGATCCAGGAGAATAACCCTGATGATTTCAAGAATTTCTCCGGATGAGGGACCCCCTTTTTCACCGTATTTTGGCTTTGCTGTCCCCTTATATTACAAAGCAGGACACCTGCATGTGGCAATCCATCACTCTGGAGCAGAGTCTAGTCGCCACGTTGTGGTACTTGGCGACGGGGAGAAGTCTGCAGAGTTCAAGTTCTCTATAGGCATCTCCCCCCTGGCTCTGGGGATCATTATTCCAGAGACCTGTTCTGCCATCATTCAGGTCCTGCAGAAGGACTATATTAGGGTAAGTTTTCTCCTTTAACATCACATTCTATGTATTTAATGTTTGCTAATGTATTGTATTTCTTTCATCATTCCCTAATTACCATGATTGTAATATGCTGTGAATGTCCCCTTTGTCCTTATGCATGCTGGAAGCTTTTAATGCTCCTTTTTTGTCCTTCATGCATATTTGCCTTCACTAACCTCCCCAGCATGCTATCCTGGGCCCATACACACCTAGCCTAGTCACTTAACAATGTATTTTGTCAGCCTCACTGTAGTGCTTTACCCTAAACACCCCTTAAAATGTGTACAAATGTTATTTGTATCCTTAAATTCAGACAGAGTGCCAGAGGCTTTTTTTTGGCTCCCAAACTCATTTATAACCCCCCCAAAATGTTTACAATGGGCCATTGGAGGTGATGAGGAATCGAATAAGTGGACCTTATATTTTTGTCTTTAAATACTCCTTAAAATAAATGTTATACTGATGTTGGCCAAGAATGTTTGTGTCTAATCTGCTTGCAATGTCATGTGCAAAAGTACTAATATTTTTTTTTCTTTTTTGACTCCACAGTTTCCTTCAACGCCACAGGAATGGCAAACTGTGGCTTACCAGTTTGCTCATCGGTGGGACTTTCCCAACTGCGGAGGGGCAATCAATGGGAAGCACATCCACATCATCCCACCACCCCACTTGGGATCATACTATTTCAACTATAAGGGGTTTCATAGAATTGTGTTGATGGTGGTGGTGTCGGCGACATACGAGTTTCTCTATGTGGGCGTGGGGAAGAATGGCCGGATATCGGATGGTGGAGTCTTTGCCCTACCGATGTCTCCAGAGTGGTGGCTTGGGATTGCCACCTGCGGAAGAGAACGTGGAAGGAACCCCATTTGTTTTTATTGCTGATGAAGCATTTGGTCTGGGTGATCACCTGATGAGGCCATTCCCCCAGAGGACCCTCAACCCGGAGAAGAGGGTTTTTAATTACCGGCTGGCCAGAGCCAGAAGAGTCGTGGAGAATGCCTTTGGGATAATGGCCAGCTGGTTCCGCCTATTTCTAATGGCAATAAATATGGCAAAGTACAAACTTAACCACATAGTTCTAGCATGCTGCATACTTCACAACTTTTTGAAGAGAAATGTTCCGAATTATGTTGCCTCAGTTGGGCCTAAGGCCTAACTTCCAGAAAATACACTGACGGCCCTGGAAATTGGCCGTCCTGGCTTGCCCCCCCAAAGCGCCCATGAAGTGCGTCAAAAATACGTTGATTATTTTATGGGTAGGGGGCCATTGCTATGCCAGCAAATTTTTTAATTTATTTTAGATATAAAAAAAAAATTTGATCTGATCAAATCTTGATTTTGATTTACTGCTTGTGTTTC
This sequence comes from Aquarana catesbeiana, assembly GCF_042186555.1. Classification (NCBI taxonomy): domain Eukaryota; kingdom Metazoa; phylum Chordata; class Amphibia; order Anura; family Ranidae; genus Aquarana; species Aquarana catesbeiana. The sequence continues at coordinate 105,219,978 of NC_133326.1, forward strand.
TTTTAGCTGTCTCCTAGGTTCTCCCAATGCACTTGTAGTGCCATGTGTTTTTTCCATTATTAAATAACACCCATTATCACTGTAAACACCAACTTAATACAAAAAATGGTATTGAGCATTGAAGAAGCCACACATTGTTGAGTATAATAAAACCTTTTACTCCGTGCACATTCACATGTGCGTTGTAAAATGTATTTTTTTTTTTTTTAAAAACATCTTTTTTTAAAAGTTTTACCTTGAAAATATTTTTTAAGTACATAAACAGGCATGTTTCAAAACATAACATACACAACTCAGGAACTTACAAAGTTCAACACTGAAAAACTGAAGGCAATATCAGACATTATAGTGTCAAAAATGTGTTGATATTGCCTTCATCAGATGGGGTGATGTCCCCCTGTAAAAGCCAAATTTTGAAGATGCACACAAATTAGGAGTCAAACTGGGGATTTCCCTCCTGATCCCATGCCTAATGTCAACATGTGCTATCCCCCATCATGGGGGATCAATGGATGTGTTTTGGGGGTGCAACCACTTCCTCTCACCTACTTGAGTTACGAGGAAGGGGTTTCACCCACAAAACGCATACATTGATATCCCCTGATGTCAGATAGCACATTTTGACATACTGTGTGCATCTTCAAAATTTGACTTTTAAAATGCGTCAAAAATTTGAAAAAATGGTCCACAAAAATAGAAAATGGTGTAATTTTGTTGTTCTTTAGATTCTTCCTAGTACATCAATCATGTTCTTTAGTTTTTATTCTATGTCATTTGATTTTTGCTTGATGAGGTCTAAATCCTGACTGCGAAACATTATGTCCTGCATTAGGCTTTGTGCACTGTCACTCGTGAAATGAGGAGATTGTTCTTCCACAACATGCACATCACCTAAAAGAAAAAATACACACCCTGTATTATAAATATGCAGGCATACATCTATTACCTGAATCTGTGGTGTCAGACACTCACCTGTTGTGGTGACAATCTCAACCATCTCTCCTTCCTCCGCATCCTCAGGTTGTGGTGTCCTCTGTTCCCCTTCTTCAGGAGGTGGGGGTTTCCTGGTGTCCTCAGATGTCCGGAGTCTTTTCTCCCCTATGAGAATGAAACAAAAGGTATACTTAGCACACAGATATTTGAGGCCAGAAATAGGAATATGAAACATCGCTTGGAAGTGGGGTACAATTGTCTGTTTTGGCAGAGTTTCAAGCTGAAGACATGATTTTTTCACTTACCAAAGCTGGAATACTTACCTTTTTTGGACAAGTTTCACACATGGAGACACCCGAAGTATCCACTGGAGTACCTGTGTGGGACACCCTAAAAAGTTTGCTCTTGTGTCCCACACTAGTGCTCCTGAGTCCAGATGTGTAAACAGCTGCTGAGTGTCCTCTCCTTACATTACACTGAATCAAATTTGCAGTTCTTTCTAGTTTCAACCAACATCTAGGCAACAATGTCCTAAACTTCTTTTAATACAAGTTAGCATGAACAAATGTAGTTAACCCTGTATCTGCCCAAAACATCGTATTTAGTTGGCAAACAAACGATTTTTTCTACGACCGATTACTGTGCCCATGAACATGAAAGTAGCCATTTTAAACTGTACAACAGTAAAGAAAAGCACATGGAGCAGCATGCAAGTAATACTAAAAATTGGAACACACGACAAGTACTTACTTTTTAGAAGCAATTTCTTGATCCTTCTGTACTGATCCTGCTCCCTCAATTTCAGGTCTGACCAGCGTTTCCTCAATTGCTTCTTGGATCGTCGTACCCCAAAATTCCTGTGCAGACTCTTCACAACTTTAGTCATGATCTTGGCCTTTCTCACATTTGGGTTTGGGTACAGTCCATACTTCCCGTCATAGTTGGCCCTCTCCAAGATGTCCACCATCTACACCAGCTCTATAAAGGCCATATCTGAGGCCTTAAATCTCCTGCGGGATCTGAACATTTCGGGCTCCGGACTTTCCTCCTCCTTGTTACTGCTATTATGCACCTGCTGTGTCTCCGCCATGTTCCTCTCCCACTGGAACGAAAGAGAAGGGGAGGGGAATATTCGAGAAAGAACGTCAGGGGCAGGCGACGCGGGCAGAGTTTCACGCATGCGCAGTGTATATAAAGCTAACACGCGTGTGTCATACATATGATCTGTGAGTGGAGGAAGCGCCAAACATTCTAACGAAGGTAAAATTTTAACTTGGGACATCAGTGGCCTATACTGATTCGAGATTGAAGCCTATATTGGGATAAGATTAGGAGCGTTTAGCCTGATATTAGTGTTTTTATCTTGTGTTTTGTCTTGCAGCAAATATGGAACAATTCAAAGACCCTGAATTCATGGGCCAGTTCATAGACAGATACAGGAATATGAGAAATTTGTGAGAGGTTAAAAACCCCTTATATCGAAATAAACCAGCTAGGAAGGCATCGCTGGAGAAACTGCTGCAATTTGTGAAGACGCAGGTCCCCGATGCAGACATCGAGTTTGTGGAGAAGAAAATTGGTAACTTGAGAAGCACGTATAGGAAGGAGCTTAATAAGGTCCAGGCTTCCATGAAATCAGGAGCAGCAGCAAAGAATGTGTATGTACCCAGTCTGTGGTACTACAACAGGATGCGGTCTCTGGAAGACCAGATTGAAGCCAGGGAATCACTTTCTACACTTACATCCACCCTTCCCTCAACCCCAGCTGAGGCTTCCGAGGATCAACCTGGGCCTTCCATCCTGGAAGAAGTTGAGGAGCCCAGCTGGAGCCAGGTATAGTATTTTTGAACATATTTATTGTTCGAAAATTATTGTTGTTACCTAGATGTTATTATTGATAACAAATGAATGATTGAACAAAAGGTGTTTTACATATCAATAGACAGTAGAGGCCAAATATGATTGGGACAAGAATGAAAAATGCTGGGCTCAGAATGATAATCTTTTTTATTTATTAACATTCGATTTGCAACACTCATGAGCTGAAAATTGTGTGTGATTGATGAACCAAAAAATAAAACTATGCCCCTTTTTCATACACAGGAAGACCTCAGCCAGGACGAGGCTCTGGAATGTGGCAGCCAGGAGGAGGCGGGGTAAGTGTCAGCCAGGAGGAGGCAGGGGTAAGTGTCAGCCAGGAGGTGGCCAGGCCCAGTAGCCTCACCCAATCCCAGGTGCCTCCCCTCTGCCTTACAACAAAATGGGCCAGGAAGGGGAGTAGCGTGGAGGAGGCAGCACTAGGCCTCATTAAGGACACTAATGCGGCCCTGAAAACACCCCCTGATGCTGAAGAGGCCTATGGCTGCTATGTAGCTGCAAAATTGCAGCAAATGGAGGAGGGCCAATGCTTCATGTGTGAGAATCTTATTTTTCAGGCCCTTCAGAAGGGGTTGAGGGGCCAAATTAGTGAGAACATGCACTTATGTGCACTCGCCCATCCTCCTCCTCCTCCTCCTGCCACAAGTCCACCTCCAGAGCCACAGCCTCCAAGGAAGGCTGCAGGGAAGGCTGCAGGGAAGACAAGGAAGTGATAGCCCTGGGTTCAGTCTGGTCTGACAGAAGATGCAGGCTGGTGTAGTACCACAGCCTGGGGACATATATGTCATCTGCTGCTGTTCATGATGTTCTGGGAGTCCTGGACCAGATTGTGCTCCCTATTATATGGACTTCTCAGGCTACAAATTTTTAGTTACAAACAGTTGATGTGTGCCCTGGGGTACAAAGGCTTCGCAAATTCAAGCAGTTTCTCCAGCGTTGCCTTCCTCTTTATTTTGTTATCAGCCAGAATAAATGTAGATTTTTTTATATGAAAATACTTTCCTATGTGTTTTTCTTCAAAAAGGACAGTTTGTTTGTGAATAGGCAGATACATTTCAAAAATACAATGTCAAATTAACAAGGGACAACAACCAACCTCTTTGAGCTTTAAAAATACAAGATAATAATGTTGCTGTGGATCTTGATTAAAAAAAAAAAAAAAAACTGATATAACAAATAATTCTAAACATTATTATGGAGATCTGGCTTTAAAAACAAAAAAGATTATTCCAGAGATCACAAGAAATAATAAAGAAATACATTTGTTAGAACTCTGTATGAATATCAGCAGCAAAACAAATTCATTCTTCTAGCATTATAAAGAACAAAAGAATGCGCTGCATTAAAAGATCCAAAATTTTACAGCGTGATGAATGTGCTATCTCCATTACGAATGCTCATTTTACCAGAATGAGAGCTTCAGTCTCATACTTGATTCTGAGCATGCGTGATTTTTTGCGCGTCCGATCCAGACAATCGCATTTTCGAATAGGAACTTTTCCCTACTGAAAAATAGAGAACATGCTCTCAATCTTTTGCTGGCTGGAATTCCGCCAGCAAAAGACAAGAGGTTTTGTTCCTTTGCTGCTGGAGAAACACTGTGATCCATTCCAGCCAGCTTCTTAATCCTTTCCAGCTATCCAGAACAGCAGTGGGACCCAAAGAGCCATGTGGAATGCCAGGACTGCACTTTATTCTGATGAGCATGCATCTTCTATCATCTTGTAAGTGTTTTTAATCTTATCCTATTAAAGTCATCATTTTAATACTACACTCAGGTTGGCACCTCCCCCACCCTGTTTTTTTCCTTACGTGGACAGGAAAGGAGAGCACTGAGGAAGGAACCCCCAATATGGACATTCCAACTTTAATGCCGGGCTCTGATTGGCACATGAATTGGGCACAAGGACCATACACTTTGGTGACTCGATGGAATTCTAAAGGGTGCTTATGACACCCTTAACCACTTAAGGACCGCCTAACGCCGATTTACGTCGGCAAGGCGGCACGGGCAGGCAAAATCACGTACATGTACGTGATTTGCCTCTCGCGGGTCCGATCGGACCCCCCCCCGGTGCCCGAAGCGGTCCCGTTCTGTTCCCCGGCGATCCGAGATGAGGGGGAGGCCATCCGTTCGTGGCCCCCCCCTCGCGATCGCCGCCGGCCAATGGGAACACTCCTTTGCTGCTGTATGCTAAACAGCAGCAAAGGAAATGATGTCATCTCCCCTCGGCTCGGTATTCCGTTCCAGCGCCGAGGGGAGAAGACATCAATGTAAGTGCACAACACACTACACACACAGTAGAACATGCCAGGCATACAAAACACCCCGATCCCCCCCCCGATCGCCCCCCGATCCCCCCCCAATCACCCCCCCCCTGTCACAAACTGACACCAGCAGGTTTTTTTTTTTTTTTTTCTGATTACTGCATAGTGTCAGTTTGTGACAGTTACAGTGTTGGGACAGTGAGTATTACCCCCCTTTAGGTCTAGGATACCCCCCTAACCCCCCCTAATAAAGTTTTAACCCCTTGATCACCCCCCATCGCCAGTGTCGCTAAGCGATCATTTTTCTGATCGCTGTATTAGTGTCACTGGTGACGCTAGTTAGTGAGGTAAATATTTAGGTTCGCAGTCAGCGTTTTATAGTGACAGGGACCCCCATATACTACCGAATAAATGTTTTAACCCCTTGATGGCCCCCTAGTTAACCCTTTCACCACTGATCACCGTATAACCGTTACGGGTGACGCTGGTTAGTTTGTTTATTTTTTATAGTGTCAGGGCACCCGCCGTTTATTACCGAATAAAGGTTTAGCCCCCTGATCGCCCGGCGGTGATATGCGTCGCCCCAGGCAGCGTCAGATTAGCGCCAGTACCGCTAACACCCACGCACGCAGCATGCGCCTCCCTTAGTGGTATAGTATCTGATCGGATCAATATCTGATCCGATCAGATCTATACTGGCGTCCCCAGCAGTTTAGGGTTCCCAAAAACACAGTGTTAGCGGGATCAGCCCAGATACCCGCTAGCACCTGCGTTTTGCCCCTCCGCCCAGCCCACCCAAGTGCAGTATCGATCGATCACTGTCACTTACAAAACACTAAACGCATAACTGCAGCGTTCGCAGAGTCAGGCCTGATCCCTACGATCGCTAACAGTTTTTTTGGTAGCATTTTGGTGAACTGGCAAGCAAGCACCAGGCAGCGTCAGGTTAGCGCCAGTAGCGCTAACACCCACGCACGCACCGTACACCTCCCTTAGTGGTATAGTATCTGATCAGATCAATATCTGATCCGATCAGATCTATACTAGCGTCCCCAGCAGTTTAGGGTTCCCAAAAACGCAGTGTTAGCGGGATCAGCCCAGATACCTGCTAGCACCTGCGTTGTGCCCCTCCGCCCGGCCCAGCCCAGCCCAGCCCACCCAAGTGCAGTATCGATCGATCACTGTCACTTACAAGGCACTAAACGCATAACTGCAGCGTTCGCAGAGTCAGGCCTGATCCCTGCGATCGCTAACAGTTTTTTTGGTAGCATTTTGGTGAACTAGCAAGCACCGGCCCCAGGCAGCGTCAGGTTAGCGCCAGTACCACTAACACCCACGCACGCAGCATACGCCTCCTTTAGTGGTATAGTATCTGAACGGATCAATATCTGATCCGATCAGATCTATACTAGCGTCCCCAGCAGTTTAGGGTTCCCAAAAACGCAGTGTTAGCGGGATCAGCCCAGATACCTGCTAGCACCTGCGTTTTGCCCCTCCGCCCGGCCCAGTCCAGCCCACCCAAGTGCAGTATCGATCGATCACTGACACTTACAAAACACTAAACGCATAACTGCAGCGTTCGCAGAGTCAGACCTGATCCCTGCGATCGCTAACAGTTTTTTTGGAAGCTTTTTATTGAACTGGCAAGCACCAGCGGCCTAGTACACCCCGGTCGTAGTCAAACCAGCGCTGCAGTAACACTTGGTGACGTGGCGAGTCCCATAAGTGCAGTTCAAGCTGGTGAGGTGGCAAGCACAAGTAGTGTCCCGCTGCCACCAAAAAGACAAACACAGGCCCGTCATGCCCATAGTGCCCTTCCTGCTGCATTCGCCAATCCTAATTGGGAACCCACCACTTCTGCAGCGCCCGTACTTCCCTCATTCACATCCCCAACCAAATGCAGTCGGCTGCATGAGAGGCATTTTCTTTATGTCCTCCCGAGCACCCCTACCCAACGAACCCCCCCAAAAAGATGTTGTGTCTGCAGCAAGCGCGAATATAGGCGTGACACCCGCTATTATTGTCCCTCCTGTCCTGACAATCCTGGTCTTTGCATTGGTGAATGTTTTGAACGCTACCATTCACTAGTTGAGTATTAGCGTAGGGTACAGCATTGCACAGACTAGGCACACTTTCACAGGGTCTCCCAAGATGCCATCGCATTTTGAGAGACCCGAACCTGGAACCGGTTACCGTTATAAAAGTTAGTTACAAAAAAAGTGTAAAAAAAAAATATATATATATAAAATAAAAAAAAATAGTTGTCGTTTTATTGTTCTTTCTCTCTATTCTCTCTCTCTATTGTTCTGCTCTTTTTTTACTGTATTCTATTCTGCAGTGTTTTATTGTTATTGTTATTATGTTTTATCATGTTTGTTTTTCAGGTATGTAATTATTTATACTTTACTGTTTACTGTGCTTTATTGTTAACCATTTTTTTGTCTTCAGGTACGCCATTCACAACTTTGAGTGGTTATACCAGAATGATGCCTGCAGGTTTAGGTATCATCTTGGTATCATTCTTTTCAGCCAGCGGTCGGCTTTCATGTAAAAGCAATCCTAGCAGCTAATTAGCCTCTAGACTGCCTTTACAAGCCGTGGGAGGGAATGCCCCCCCCCCACCGTCTTCCGTGTTTTTCTCTGGCTCTCCTGTCTCAACAGGGAACCTGAGAATGCAGCCGGTGATTCAGCCAGCTGACCATAGAGCTGATCAGAGACAAGAGTGGCTCCAAACATCTCTATGGCCTAAGAAACCGGAAGCTACGAGCATTTTATGACTTAGATTTCGCCGGATGTAAATAGCGCCATTGGGAAATTGGGGAAGCATTTTATCACACCGATCTTGGTGTGGTCAGATGCTTTGAAGGCAGAGGAGAGATCTAGGGTCTAATAGACCCCAATTTTTTCAAAAAAGAGTACCTGTCACTACCTATTGCTATCATAGGGGATATTTACATTCCCCGAGATAACAATAAAAATGATTTAAAAAAAAAAAAAATGAAAGGAACAGTTTAAAAATAAGATAAAAAAGCAAAAAAATAATAAAGAAAAAAAAAAAAAAAAAAAAAAGCACCCCTGTCGCCCCCTGCTCTTGCGCTAAGGCGAACGCAAGCGGTGGTCTGTCGTCAAACGTAAACAGCAATTGCACCATGCATGTGAGGTATCGCCGCGAAGGTCAGATCGAGGGCAGTAATTTTTGCAGTAGACCTCCTCTGCAAATCTAAAGTGGTAACCTGTAAAGGCTTTTAAAGGCTTTTAAAAATGTATTTATTTTGTTGCCACTGCACGTTTGTGCGCAATTGTAAAGCATGTCATGTTTGGTATCCATGTACTCGGTCTAAGATCATCTTTTTTATTTCATCAAACATTTGGGCAATATAGTGTGTTTTAGTGCATTAAAATTTAAAAAAGTGTGTTTTTTCCCCAAAAAATGCGTTTGAAAAATCGCTGCGCAAATACTGTGTGAAAAAAAAAATGAAACACCCACCATTTTAATCTGTAGGGCATTTGCTTTAAAAAAATATATAATGTTTGGGGGTTCAAAGTAATTTTCTTGCAAAAAAAAAAAACTTTTTCATGTAAAAAATAAGTGTCAGAAAGGGCTTTGTCTTCAAGTGGTTAGAAGAGTGGGTGATGTGTGACATAAGCTTCTAAATGTTGTGCATAAAATGCCAGGACAGTTCAAAACCCCCCCCAAATGACCCCATTTTGGAAAGTAGACACCCCAAGCTATTTGCTGAGAGGCATGTCGAGTCCATGGAATATTTTATATTGCGACACAAGTTGCGGGAAAGAGACAAATTTTTTTTTTTTTTTTTTTGCACAAAGTTGTCACTAAATGATATATTGCTCAAACATGCCATGGAAATATGTGAAATTACACCCCAAAATACATTCTGCTGCTTCTCCTGAGTACGGGGATACCACATGTGTGAGACTTTTTGGGAGCCTAGCCGCGTACGGGACCCCGAAAACCAAGCACCGCCTTCAGGCTTTCTAAGGGCGTGAATTTTTGATTTCACTCTTCACTGCCTATCACAGTTTCGGAGGCCATGGAATGCCCAGGTGGCACAAAACCCCCCCAAATGACCCCATTTTGGAAAGTAGACACCCCAAGCTATTTGCTGAGAGGTATAGTGAGTATTTTGCAGACCTCACTTTTTGTCACAAAGTTTTGAAATTTGAAAAAAGAAAAAAAAAAAAAGTTTTTTCTTGTCTTTCTTCATTTTCAAAAACAAATGAGAGCTGCAAAATACTCACCATGCCTCTCAGCAAATAGCTTGGGGTGTCTACTTTCCAAAATGGGGTCATTTGGGGGGGTTTTGTGCCACCTGGGCATTCCATGGCCTCCGAAACGGTGTTAGGCAGTGAAGAGTAAAATCAAAAATTCACGCCCTTAAAAACGCTGAAGGCGGTGATTGGTTTTCGGGGTCCCGTACGCGGCTAGGCTCCCAAAAAGTCTCACACATGTGGTATCCCCGTACTCAGGAGAAGCAGCTAAATGTATTTTGGGGTGCAATTCCACATAGGCCCATGGCCTGTGTGAGCAATATATCATTTAGTGACAACTTTGTGCAAAAAAAAAAAAAAAAAAAAAAAAAAAAAGTGTCACTTTCCCGCAACTTGTGTCAAAATATAAAATATTCCATGGACTCAATATGCCTCTCAGCAAATAGCTTGGGGTGTCTACTTTCCAAAATGGGGTCATTTGGGGGGGGGTTGTGCCACCTGGGCATTCCATGGCCTCCGAAACTGTGATAGGCAGTGAAGAGTGAAATCAAAAAGTTACACCCTTAGAAATCCTGAAGGCGGTGATTGGTTTTCGGGGTCCCATACGCGGCTAGGCTCCCAAAAAGTCCCACACATGTGGTATCCCCGTACTCAGGAGAAGTAGCTGAATATATTTTGGGGTGCAATTCCACATAGGCCCATGGCCTGTGTGAGCAATATATCATTTAGTGACAACTTTTTGTAAATATTTTTTTTTTTTTTTTTTTTTGTCATTATTCAATCACTTGGGACAAAAAAAATAAATATTCAATGGGTTCAACATGCCTATCAGCAATTTCCTTGGGGTGTCTACTTTCCAAAATGGGGTCATTTGGGGGGGTTTTGTACTGCCCTGCCATTTTAGCACCTCAAGAAATGACATAGGCAGTCATAAACTAAAAGCTGTGTAAATTCCAGAAAATGTACCCTAGTTTGTAGACGCTATAACTTTTGCGCAAACCAATAAATATACGCTTATTGACATTTTTTTTACCAAAGACATGTGGCCGAATACATTTTGGCCTAAATGTATGACTAAAATTGAGTTTATTGGATTTTTTTTATAACAAAAAGTAGAAAATATCATTTTTTTTCAAAATTTTCGGTCTTTTTCCGTTTATAGCGCAAAAAATAAAAACTGCAGAGGTGATCAAATACCATCAAAAGAAAGCTCTATTTGTGGGAAGAAAAGGACGCAAATTTCGTTTGGGTACAGCATTGCATGACCGCGCAATTAGCAGTTAAAGCGACGCAGTGCCAAATTGGAAAAAGACCTCTGGTCCTTAGGCAGCATAATGGTCCGGGGCTCAAGTGGTTAATGAATCCTCTACACTGACTAATGGTAGGGGCTGTTACATATGGAAAAAATGTCTTAACGACAGGCAGATAATACAAAAATATGGCCTTCTATATGTATAAAAAAATTTGTCAACTGCACAATTCTGTAGGTCTGTAGATTTGTACTGCCACCAATTGCTGTAAATGAGGATATCATATTGGGTTAATGCCAATGCTGACTACATTTATAAGTCATGCTTTGTTTTCCCTGATAAAAACAATGGAGAGTTCAGCATGTGAGGCTCTGACTGATCTGATGCTTCCTAACCTGACAGTGTCCTCCTCTATAACAGATACAAGAAGATTCATCACTATTATATACAGTGAGCGATAAGTCAGGCTCCTGGATTGCCTGATAACTAGATGAGATAATTCCTGTGCTTGAATCATCTGTCACTGAGAATGACTTTATCATCTGAATATGGCTATGTAGTATAATAGTAAGGCTATTCTACACATGTGAGCCTGTGTGTTGAGCATAATACCTTTGCATGTGTGAGTGGAGAGTCTTTAATGTATTATTGTTATAATTACTAGATTGTGCAAATCCTTTGAAAGTCTGCAGTATGCCTTGAGACTTGTATGATTAACATGTACACTAAACAGATTCCTAGAATTAAGAAGAAGGGATAACCTTCCAATATACTATTTATGGGCTGTTTAAGGGAATTTGCGAAAAGAGGAACTGTGGAGAATGTTTTACAAATTAAGACTGCCGGTTAATTTGTTTGAGAATATTCATGAACGTCTACAATGCTAATGTGTTAATCATTCTACTTGATGGACATGTAATAAAATAAAAAAGAGTTATGAATATTGCGTATAGAGTATTGTAATTAAAGTGTACTTATATTATCAGTCAAATGTGAACTATATTTACGACAAAAAATAAAAATAAAAATCAGGTAGAATTGTAGAATTTCTTGGTAGAAGAAGCTTTATTAATATTTTCTGTCAAAAGACTCTTGTCCCTGTCTGTAGCTTTTTTTTTTAAATTGTACACTGCCTGAATGGTGCACGCATAGTGCAGGGTACAAACCCAGCCTATTCCTGGCATCTGTAAGATGCTGAGGGTCGAGCCAGATGATAGGACTGTGTAACTATAGGCGGCATTGGCAGGAGTTACATTATCAGTGTGTAAACAGGTAGTAGTTATTGCTGCTCCGGCAGAAAATTAGGGGTTAACTGCACTCCTGGGTTTTTCATGGCATGTTTTTCTTGGGTCCATGTCCTGCCAAAGCCGGAGCTAAATTCCAGATATGGACTCAGCCAACATTGAGCTTTGCTTGAGCAGGTATGCTGGGGCAGCCACAAGCCTGTAGTTAGGGACTAGGGATGTTAGGGAATGTTTGCACTTTATCTTACACAGTTTATTGTCATTGCCATCATGTTAAATTATTCTGCAAGTAAAATTTTTTAAACTTTACCTTTGCCTGGTCTAAAGGGGTGCAATATAAGTAACCAGCACACATAGTCTACATATCAGGTCATTAAAGGAAAAGTCCAGCCTGAGCTCGTTTAGCTGGGCTTCTCCTAAAGGTCACAGGAGTGTAATTTTCAGCAGAGAGCGGTCTGAAGTCCGCTCTCTACTGACGTCACTGGAATCAGTCCAGACACCACGTCATCATGACAATAAAGTCTGGATCCACCAGGTGCCTGGACTGATGCCTGTGTCAGCCTCTCAACGAGCCGCTGAGCTACTGAGATGGCCGATCCCCACCCCCTCCACAGCTCAGCGCTCCAGTGAGCAGAGAGAAGAGCTGATGATTGACAGTCAGCAGTTCTCCTATCGGGGAGCTGTGAGATCTGAGCCATCGGCGGTGTTCGATGGCTCGTTTCTCAGTGTAGAGACACCGGGGGACAGATGCAGCATCGGTCCCATGCTACATCCACCTAGGTAAGTATAAAAGGGGAAAAAAACAAAACATACTTCTCTTTTGAAGTCATTGGGGTATGAAGACATCAGTACAAGAGTTCATACAGTGTAAAGATACAGTGGTTACCAAGAGTAACAATGGTTTCTCTAGCGGCCTGTCATTAAGCGTGTACATGTGGCAGGTGAGATAGCCGCTTGCAGTGAGGGAGATGCAGAAATATAGTTACCACAGAAAAAAAAAATCAGGTAGAGTTGTAGAATTTCCTGGTAGAAGACTCTTGTACCTGTGTGCTAGCAAATATTTTTAATCGTACACTCCCAGCCTATTCTTGGCATCTATAAGATGCTGAGAGTCGAGCCAGATGATAGGACTATGTAACTTTAGGCAGCATTTGCAGGAGTTACATTATCAGTGTGTAAACAGGTAGTAATTACTGCTGCCCCGACAGAAAGTTAGGGGTTAACTACACTCCCAGGTTTTTCTTGGCATGTTTTTTCTTGGGTCCAACCATCCAGTTCTGTGTGCTATAAAAGGTACGGGGGCTTGGATTCTAGGGGGGAGACTTACACACACTCAGAAAAGGATGCTCTGCCTGGTGCTGTTGCCAGAGACTGAATGGTCCATGTCCTGCCAAAGCCAGAGATAAATTCCAGATATGGACTCAGCCAACATTGGGCTTTGCTTGAGCAGATATGCTGGGGCAGCCACAAGCCCGTAGTTAGGGACTAGGGATGTTAGGGAATTTTTGCACTTTATCTTGTACTGTTTAGTGTCATTGTCATCATGTTAATTTATTCTTCAAGTAAAGCTTTTAAAACTGCCTTTGCCTGGTCTGAAGGGGTGTGATGTAAGTAACTGGCACAAATAGTCTACATTTCAGGTCATTAAACACATTGGGGTATGAAGACATCAGTACAAGAGTTCATACAGTGTGAAGTAACAATGGTTTCTCTAGCAGCCTGTTATTAAGCGTGTACATGCGGCAGGTGAGATAGCCTTTTGCAGCAAGGGAGATGTTGTCGGCACTCCTTCAGGCCATGATCCATCTCCTATAGCAACAGAAGCAGATCTGCACAACCGGGGCCCTCAGCCTGTACACATGTACAGAAGAGGAAGAGTTGAGCAAAGTGCACGCATGGAGGTGCACAGTGCATGTAAAGTTGGGCAGGCTGGTTGTACCCAAGAATGATAGGTACATTCAGCCTCCTCACACAGGGTTTGAATCTTGACTAGTCCCTGCTGAACCAGCCGAGATTCAAACCATCAATGGTAGGCCTAACAGATTATTGAATTATTGAATGTATGTTGCACCTCCCAAATCCATTGGTATTCATATTTAAAAGTTGAATCACATACATTTAATTCCAATTTAGTCAAACAAAATTATCTTTATAAGCGGAACATGATTATATATACAGTATATACTGTATATATAATAAAATAACAAGGCCATGACCCATTATACTTATAAAGTGAGTAAGAGAATAAAAAATAAAAACTTGCAAAAATGACTAGTGGATTTATTCTGCTATATTTGCTGTGCATGACAGCTGAGTTATAGTAGTCCATTCTGAGGCCTGGAGAAAATAGTATCATGGTATGATTAATGTAGGTGTTGTGCTGAAAAAAAAAGAGGGATGCTACTAATTGGCTATAAACACATGGCTACACTGACCAGAAGAATTCACATGAAATTGAAACATTGATTCCTTGACACCCCTCCTCCCCCCCACTCATGGATGTTCTCCAAGGAACTATTCTATTTCCAATTAATCCACAGGCAACTCTATCATTATCAGTAATCCTGATTAAAGTTTCAACATACCTTGTCTTTGAATTATCCTATTCTGTAAAGATTACAAATCACCACCGGCTTTGTAGATGTTTCTAATTAGCTGTTTGATATGTATATTTTTTATTGATTTTGCTTAAAAAGGCTGCTTTGGTAAAACAAGCTACCTTAGTGAGAAAAACACAAACTATAAAAAACTCCCAAGAGACACATCAAACATTTGAACAAAATATTTGATCATGTTGCATCTTTATTTTTCAAACAAAGTTTATAAAGTGCAGCTAAAAATGTAAAATGTAGATACACACCTGGTAACTCACCATCAATGCTGCTTGTGAAGTTGTCCATATGCTGGACTGCTTATAATCTTCCCATGTAAAAAAGAACACACAACCGCAAATGCGGATTGAATCCCTGCAGTTATCAAACAGGAGAGATGTACTATGTGGACTTATGACATATGTCAGCAGAATGTCCTATAATGACCCACCCAAATGCCAAGTGAATAATGGGAAGGCCTGGCTCTAAGTTTTTCCAAGTCACCCATATATAATGATATGCGCAAATCTATAAAAGATGCAACCACCGAAGCCAGAGCTAAGTTAAGCTGCTTTATATTCATGTGTAAGCGCAGACCTAAAGATAGACCTCACAAGACCAGCAGATATGGAGATGTAAATGTAAAGGTAACTGTATCCTTGATGAGTATTAAATGTGGCCAGTGATCCTAACTTGCATTGTGACTACTGCTACCTGCACAAGTTCACATTTGGGAAATCAAACTTATTGAATATTTGAACCTGCAGAGGCTCCTGAAGAATGCTGTTGAAAGAAGTGTTAAGGCATGACACCATACTGGTGTAATGTCTTGACCTAAACCATAGGGTTATGATGTTATAATAGGAGTATTAGACATACTTCTGTGATGCCTCACACACTCCCAGCAGCCGCTGTTCAGCTGCTGTCTATTCCCCTGGCCTTCACTGCTGGCAACACTCTCACTGGCATATAGTGGAAGACATCCTTGTTACTAGGTAGCAGCTCAGTGCAATCTGTTCCACCTCATCTACCCTTTTTTTTAGCAGGGCTAGCATTACAAGTCTAGGTCTTTGGTCTTGTAATAACATTATCTTCCTGGCTCTTGTACCGTACACTACTGATTGCTACCTGCCTTGACCCTTCTCCCTGGAAAACAGATTACGCAACTGAATGCTGCCTGCTCTGACCTTTGCCTGGATAATAGATTACATTGATGATTGCCACCTGCCCTGAACCTTGGTTAGATAACCTTCTCTGCCATGGCCTGTTGCCTGCCCTGACCCCCGCAAGTTTGGGTACAGCCAGCGCTTAGTCATTATTATTATTATTATACAGGATTTATATAGCGCCGACACTTTACAACATTAGGGCAGACAGTACAATTACAGTACAATTCAATACAGGAGGAATCAGAGGGCCCTGCTCGTTAGAACACTAGTTGCTTCTGAACACTACACTTATCTTAAACAATTCTGCATCCTGAAGCCCTCTATATTTTATGTGAACTCTCTTTCTGGGGTTGCTGGGGAGCATTTAGTCCTGGGGGTATCCACGTACCAATAAGTCTACTAACCTCAAGGGGCAATTGGCTGCCACGAAAACTGTGCAAAAGCCTCACTATTTTAAGAAGACAGTGCATGGCCCAGTAATCCTTACAGATTTTGTTCTGGAGCTTTCTTGGACTTTGGGGTCTTATCAGAAAGAGTCTAGAACACAGTCATTGTTGTCCTTGTTACCTTTTAACCACTCTACCATTGTAGGTCTATCATTGACAGATTGGCAGTCCTTTATTTATCCGCTGCCATTATGAACAACACTCAAAAATTAGCCTTTGGACAGCCAATACATCACTGTGTACTAAGCTGTTATTAGTTATCACAGCGATCACATGCTACCTTTTACAATACTGATTCCTCCCCTGCCCCTTACAACAGGAAAAAGAGAGAGATCAAGTACTTATGAGTAGGGGCAAAATGAATGGATCAGCAGCTGTAGATTCTACACAGAATAGCTCCAAGCTGTCTCCATGAGACCTGTATATTATCCCTTCCACTTCCTTTTTTCTGTGCATCTGAATGTTTACCCCTTCATCCCCATCCTGCCACTGTATGTGACCAGCACATTATCCCCTTCACTGCCTCCTTCCTCTGTGTATGACCTGTACATTAAAGTATCTGGTGCACAATTCTCAAGCTTCTTTGTTTAGCACCCTCAGTACCAGCATGTTATTTTATTTCCAAAAACTTGTGGTAAAAAATCACCTTGGGGTGTCTACTTTCCAAAGAATGGTCATTTCAGGGGTTTTCATATTTTTCTACCATTTTTATTTTAACAGAAAGTAAAGGAAACAATTGTTTTCAAAATGTTTGATCTTTTCCTAGTAAACTATAAAAACTCCAGTGGTTATTAGGTAGCCTCCCTGGCGGTTTTCCCGAGTGTGGCTCGGGGGGTTAAAATTCAGTACCATTAGCGGTAACCCCGAGCCACACTCGGGATCGCATTGCAGGATCCTGGGGCGGCGTTACTTACCTTGTCCCCGGGATCCTGCGATGTCACCCGCAGCGTCCGAGGGCTCCGTCCTCCTCCGAAGCCTCTCCGTGCCAGGCTCCGTTCCCTGCGAGCGGCGCGACGCACGGGGGCGGAGCCTGGCGGCAAATTAAAAAAAAAGTAAAAATCATAACACATACAGTACTGTAATCTTACAGATTACAGTACTGTATGAAATGATTTCACATCCCTTTTGTCCCCAGTGCTTTGGCCCATGCCCTGCATGCAGTTTTACATGATATACACTGTTCTTTCTGCCTGGAAACTGGAGATTGTCCATAGCAACCAAAAAGTGTCCCTTTACGTCAAAAGTGGCTTTAGACCAGCTAGAAAACAGCGATAGTAAATTAGAACACTTGCAGAATTGGGCGATAGTGAATTGTGGGGAAATTTATTTTATTACTATTTTTTTTAATTTTTTAAAATTATTTATTTTTATTTATTATATTATAATTTATGTTTTTGTGTTTCAAACTTTATCATACCCGGGATATCTACTAGACTCTGGTTTGGACAGATTTAAGTGTGTTATTGTTAAGATTTACAGACCTACAATATAAAACGCAAAATTTCCATGCAAAATAATGGTACCGCTTTCAGCACCTAAAATCCGAAATAATCATACCGCCAGGGAGGTTAAATACCATCAAAAGAAAGCTCTGTCTGATAAAAAAAAAAAAAAAAACTAATTTAGATACAGTGTTGCACTGTAGTGCTGAAAAACATGTCATTTGATGCAATAGATAGCGGGTGCGTAATGATTGACCAGAGGGGGAGTCAATCAGTGGGTCCAGAGAGGCAGAACGACGATGTGCCTATGTAAACAAGGCAGATCGCTGTTCTGACAGGGAAGAACACAGTGATCTTGTGTTCCTGCTAAGCAGCAACATGGATCTCTGTGTTCATCCAGCCAGTCCATCCCCCACACAGTTAGTAAGCACTCCTTAGGGACACACTTAGCCCTTTGATTGCTCCTGGTGTTAACCCCTTCCCTGCCAGTGTCATTAGCACAGCAACAATGCATATTTTTAGCACTGATCATCATCACTGTAATAATGTCACTGGTTCCCAAAAAGTTTCAAACATGTCAGTTAGGTGTCCCATTTGTCCCCCGCAATGTCGCAGTCCCGCTAAAAATTGCTGATCGCCGCCATTACTAGTAAAAAAGAATGGATAAATCAAAATGCCATAAAAATATCCCATAGTTTGTAGACACGATAACTTTTGCGCAAACCAATCAATCAAACCAATATTGGGATTTTTATTATCAAAAATATGTAGCAAAATACATATTGGCCTTAACTGATGAAGAAATGAGATTTTTAAAAAAATTTTATTGGATATGTTTTATACCAGAAAGTAAAAAATATTGTTTTTGTTTTTTTTTTTTTTTTAATTACAAAATTGACACTCTTTTTTGTTTATAGTGCAAAAAATAAAAACCACAGAGGTGATCAAACACCACCAAAAGAAAGCTCTAAGGCTCCATTCACACAAATGCGTTTTTTGATGCATTTTGCATTTTGCAGAAATGCATGGAAATTTTTTAACATGGGTTCCTATGGAACATGTTCACATCAATGCATTTTTGTGCCTCTGCGTTTTTGGAAAGGGTTGGGGACGTTTTGGAACACCAAATGCCAAAAACAGCCAACGGAATAATTAAGGAGATGTGGACAGGAAGAGTAAATTAAGGTATTTTACAGTTAACATGAGACAATCAGTGGATAACTAGAAAACACATTTATTTTAAAAACCTGTAAAAGATTTTCAGCAGCTATCTATAGTATAAGAAAAAAGTTAGTGTTTTTTTGGGTAATCACTGTAACAAATAGTTTTCATTATTATCCATTGGTATTGTCATCTGCCTGCCTCTCGCACACACATATATAAAACAGGTAGGCTGCTCACCATAGTAATGGGCCATTAGGCACATGTGGGGGGGGGGGGGTAGAGCCTATCAGCATATCACCAACATAACCTGGAGGTGTCAGAGCTTTGTCTCTTATGCCCCGTACACACGGTCGGATTTTCCGATGGAAAATGTCCAATCGGAGCGTGTTGTCGGAAATTCCGACCATGTGTGGGCTCCATCGGACATTTTCCCTCGGATTTTCCGACACACAAAGTTGGAGAGCAGGAGATAAAATTTTCCAACAACAAAATCCGATCGCGTCAATTCCGACCGTGTGTGGCTTGTTCCGACGCACAAAGTGCCACGCATGCTCAGAAGAAATTCCGGCACGGAACAGCTCGTTCTGGTAAACTTAGCGTTCGCAATGGATACTGCACTTTCGTCACGCTGCAATGTAAAAAATGGTTTAATACAGCGCACTCTATTCTTCTTTATAATGTGACAAGAATTAAGTAGTTTTGCTGCTCATATTCACACACACTTCTCACAAAGTTTTATTTTTGTTTTTTTATTGGGATTCCCTGAATATATTGTTATTAGTTGTCACATCTGACATAATTTTTTTTTTTATTTAATATTTTTTGGGATTTTAAGCCTTTTTTTTTTTTTTATTTAATGTTTGTATTTTTTCCAAGGCTGATCTTTGCTCAATGTTATTTTTATTTTTACTCCAGAATATTTTTGTGTGTGTTTTGTGTGTCAAGTTACCCCAACACCATTGATATCTTTTATTATTTAATCTCAAGGAGATTGTTTGTTGTTGGTGTCCCTTGTTCATTTCACATTGTATATTTGAAATGTACCTGAATCCTCACAAACTGTCATTTTTGAAGTAAAACACATAGGAGAGTATAATTCAAAACAAAAATCCTTTATTAAGGGCTCAGAACCAAACAAAGAGGAAGGCAACACTGGATCAACATGAGAAATTAGCGAAGCCTGGGACCCCCACGGCAGACATCAATTCTTGAACATCAAAATTGGTGGCCTGAAGAGTCCATATGTAAGGGAGGGCAGTCTGGTCCAGAATTCACAGAGATCTGGAAAGCAGCAGATGACATGTGTGTCCCCAGGCTGTGGTACCACAAGAGGCTGCATTTTTTGGCCGACCAGACTGGATCCAGGGTCCTCACTTTCTGGTCTTCCTTCCACGCTTCCTTCCCGGCTGTGGCTGTGCTGTTGGAGATGTGGCAGGAGGAGGAGTAGGACCTGGAGGAGGACTGGGAGGACCTGGAGGAGAAGGAGGAGGAGGAGGAGGAGGACCTGCAGGAGGAGGAGGAGGACCATCGCAAAGGTGTGTCTGAGCTGTAATTTGGCCCCTCATACCTTTATTAAGAGCCTCCAATATGAGCGACTCACACATGAGTTGTTGTCCCTCCTCCATCCTCTGCATTTTATATGCAATGACGGCAGCAATGTCCTCCTCCACGGTCTGTCGTGCTCCCAGGACCTCTGTAGCCCTCCAAAAGAGTCCTTTGGCAGCCTCCTCTAGGGCACGCCTCCTACTGCTACTTTCTCTTTTTAGGGGGGGTGGAGGGACCTGCAGATCAGCCAGCCGGCTCGGCCCGGCCACCTCCTGGCTGAGACTTCCCTGTGTATGAAAAAGGGACATGGTTTTAGTTTTTGCTTCATCAATCACAATCATAAATTAGTACTCCCAACTAACATCTAGTTAACATCATTGATTGGACAAGCAGAAATATTTAGAGGAATGCTATACCTGGCTCAATCTGGGCTCCTCCACATGTGGCCTGGAAGGCCCAGGTTGGGCGTCAGAAGCCTCAGCCGGGGGGGAAGGAAGTGTGGAAGGAAGACTGGAGAGGGATGACCTGGGTTCAGTCTGGCCTGCCAGAAAATGCAGCCTGTCGTAGTACAACATCCTGGGGACATAGATGTCATCTGCTGCTCCGGATCTCTGTGAATCCAGGACCTTCTTGCGCTCCCTTAGATATGTGCTCCTCAGGCCACCAATTAAGATCTTTAAATAGGTGATGTCTGCCGTGGGGATCACCTGCTTCACAATTTCACACAATTGCTCCAGTGCTGCCTTCCTCTTTGCTTGGTTCTTGAAATGGGGGTGTTTAATCTCCCACAGACATGGCAGCTCCCTTAACATATCTAGAAATACTGACATGAAGTCATTATCTTTCATTAGCATATCCATGTTCACTGCAAGACACAACACAAGACAAAGCCTAATGTCAGACAAAACTCTCCTAATCTTGTTACAATATAGGCCTCAATCTAGAAGCAGTATAGGCACAAGTTTGTCTCTTACCTTCGTTGTTATGATCGGCGCGTCCAATGCTCCTTCCTCCGCTCACAGATCGTACGTAATACGCACGTGTGTTACGCTTTATATACACTGCGCATGCGTGTAACTCCGCCCGCCCTGACATTCTTTCTATTCTATTCCCCACCCCTTTTCGTTCAGCGCAGTGGGGGAAGAGCACATGGCGGAGTCACAGCAGGTGCGTGATAATTACAGGAACGAGGAGGAGGATGAAAGCCCGGATCCAGACACGTCCTGATGCAGAAGGAGACGTTTTAAGGCCACAAATATGTCCTTTGGGGAGATGTTGGAGATGGTCGACATCATGAAGAAGGCCGACTATGACGGAAAGTATGGGCCTTACCCCAACCCCAATATCAGAAAGGTAAAGATCATGGCGAAAGTGGTCAAAAGTCTTCACAAGAATTTCGGGGTACGAAGATCGAAAGATCAGCTCAGGAAGCGGTGGTCGGACCTCAAATTAAGAGAGCCCGAGCAGTACAGAAAGATCCGGAGAGCGCTGCAAAAAAGTAAGTAGTTGTGCTGTGTTCCTATTCTTTTTGTCTTTATTACGTTCGTGCTGCTCCATGTGCTTTTCTTAATTGTACAGTTAAAAAGGGCAACTTTAATGTTCATGTTCATTATTTGTTTGTATCAAACATTTTTCTTTCGGCCTCTAAAACACCATTGTTTAGGCCATATGCATTTTCCCACATTTTTAAGGGCCTACTTGGATGCCAAATATTTGTTTGTGTAGATGGGTTTGTTACTAGAATGAAATGCAAACTAGATTCCGTGTAAGGAGAGGACACTGAGCAGCTGTTTTCACATCTGGACACTGGAGCACTAGTGTGGGACACAAGAACACCATTTTTATTAGGGGGGCCACACAGGTGCTCCAGTGTATACTATAGGGGGAGGTCTCCATCTCTGAAGCTTGTACTAAACAGGTAAAGTATTGCAGCTTGACAAAGGCCAATAAAAAAACTACATCTTGGAACTCGGCTAAAATTGACAATTGTACACCACTTCCAAGCAATGTTTCTTATTTCTAGTTCTGCCATCAAATATCTGTGTGCTAATTATACCATTTTTGTTTTACATAGGGGAGAAAAGACTCAGAGGACACCCCTCATCCGAGGAGACCACAGACCCCGCACCTATGGAAGAAGGTGAAATACCACCAACACAAGCTGAGCAGGAGGAAGAAGAAGATGTGGTGGAAATTGGCACCACAACAGGTGAGTGTCTGCGACCACAGACTCAGGTAAGAGATTGATGGTGGCAGATTTTTGATACCTGTTTTTGTTTGGTTTCTCTCTTTTTAGGTGATCGTGATCTAGATCCTTTCACATCAGAAAGTGCCCAGATCCTGATCATGGGGTGTAATGTCGAATTGCAAAACATCCAGAAAAAAATAAATGATGTGAATCAAAAAAATAATAACATCATTGATGTTTTGGGGCAAATTTAAAACCCCACAAAATCACTTTTTTTATTGTGGTCCAATCTTTTAAATATTTTTGCAATGTTTTGAAAAGCCAAATTTGGAGGATGCACACAGTGTGCCAACATGTGCTATCTGCCATCACGGGAGATCAATGGACGCGTTTTGGGGGTGCAATCCCTTCCTCAATTATAAAGTTGTGGTGAGGAAGGGCTTGCTCCCCCAAAACACGTCCCTTGATCCCCCGTGATGGCAGATAGCACATGTTGCCATTCGTAAATTGTTGTGCATCTTCCAAATTTGGCTTTTCCAGGGGTGATTTCCCCCATCTGAACGCAATATCAAACACAGTTCCTAAATACTGATGTCTGATATTGCCTTCAGGTTTTACCTAATGTGAACTTTGTAAGTTCAAGTTTTTTGTCTTTCTTGTTGGTTTTACACAGGCCTGTTTTATTGTAAATGGACATTTCTATTTTTGATAATGCCACCCAAAAAATTGTTATACAACAAACATGTTGGTTTGTTTTAAAAACCTTTGGTAAATGCACATGTGATTGTGCAGGTATAAAAAAGTTGGTTAATCAAGAATGTGTGGATTATTGTCTCAACACTACAACACTTTTGGAGTGATGTAATTGCTGTTTTCAGCAAAAATGGGGGTTATTTCCTAAGGGCAAATCCTCTTTGCACTACAAGTGCAGGTTCAATGCAGTCGCAAGTGCACTTGTAGTGAAATGTGTTTTTGCATTTAGTAAATAACAGCCAACAGTGCTTTGTATAAGGTTACACAATCACGGCGGCACAGTGGTGTAGTGGGTAGCACTCTCGCCTAGCAGTAAGAAGGGTCGCTGGTTCGAATCCCGACCACCACACTACCTGCCTGGAGTTTGCATGTTCTCCCTGTGTCTGCGTGGGTTTCCTCCGGGTACTCCGGTTTCCTCCCACACTCCAAAGACATGCTGGTAGGTTAATTGGATCCTGTCTAAATTGGCCCTAGTATGTATGAATGTGAGTTAGGGACCTTAGATTGTAAGCTCCTTGAGGGTGCAGGGACTGATGTGAATGTATAATGTATATGAAAAGCGCTGCGTAAATTGACGGCGCTATATAAGTACCTGAAATAAATAATAAATAAATAAAATAAATCACGCCATTTTCTGCACTCAAAACATTTCTGTCAGGGTCAGCTAAAACAAACACAAGCAGTAAATGTCCACAAAGAATTTCTTTTTTTGTTTTATTATAAAAAGGCTTCACAGATTTGCTGGCATATTGATAGCCCCCCTACCCGCAAAGAACTCCAGGTAGCATAACTGGACATCACGGGCACTCAGGGAGGGCAAGCCAGGACGGCCGCTTTCAAGCGCCGTCAGTGTGGTTTGATGTATCATTCCGGCCTCAGGCCCAACTGAGCCAGCATAGTTGGCCCAATGTTTCCTTAAAAAGTTATGGAGAACACAGCACGCAAGTATAATATGAACAACAAGGAGAGGGGCGCCTCTGAGTATAAATCATAAATACATTTTATTAAAACAACAATATCCACTCACATGGAAGTTGGAGAAGTTGCATTAGGGTCAGTTGGCTGGGCTGGAGAGATGCGGTGGAACTACAGGTCACAGCGGTTCCTGCAGGGCATGCCAGGTCCAAAGAGGATTAGTTCTTGCAGCCAGGTTCAGTCTCTTGCAGCGAACAGTCCAACACAAATCCTGCTGGGTTGGGAGCCAGGTTATGTCCCAGATGCACAGATAGGGGTTCCAGGGAAGGAAGGGAGAGATGTGTAGGACGCCAGAGCATCCGTTCAGCCGTGCTGCTGCTCACTGATAGAATGGTGTGAAGCCTCTAGGAAGGGAAAAAGGCCGGCCGAGCCGAAGATCTCTAGCGAGGCTTGGAGAGCAAGTACAGCGTGGCGCCCGGTGATGACGTCACACGCATGCAACGCGTTTCAGAATAGGCTTGCCATTGGTGGACGAATGGCCGCATTCCTTTGACAAGTCGCTGGAGGTGTGCATGTAGAACATTCAAGACTTCCACTTGATTATCACATAAAAATACATATAATATAGGACCAACCTAGTACTAAATATTATATTTTGTGCTATCGCTTTTATAAAAAACTAAATGCAGCTTACTGAAAAAGTGCACAAAACACCTTTAAAACAATACTATAAATCACACATAAAGCAGAAATAGTGTAAATCTGTAGCATAGAAGTGATAAGTGAATAAAGTCCAATCTTTGAAAAGTACATATAAAGAGTCTTCAGTAAAATGAAAATTTAACAAAAGGAAAAATGGTAAGGGTCCTTTCACATGAGCATTCCGTTCCGTTTGTTTCATCAGTTCGGTCACATTTTTTCATTAAAAAAATGGATCAGTTTACAGTTTACATTAGTATTTCATCAGTTTCTCATCAGTTGCTCATCAGGTTCTTATCAGTTGTACATCAGTTTTTTTTTACATCCACTACCAATGCATATACAGATGAAAAACAGACCGTTTTTTATCAGTTCCATTTTTTTTTAACGGAAGAAAAATAGGATTTTGATCCGCTCGATAAAATGGATTTTGATGGAAGTGGATGTAAACGGATGTAAATAGATGATCACCCATTTACATCTGTTTTTCCATAGAAATGCACTGATGTCCCTTTTCAATCCTTCAACGGATGGATGAAAAATATACCAACGGAACGCGAAAGGGCCTTACTTTTCTTTTATATAATCCACTACTGTGAAAACACACTTCCAGAAACAGTGCATCCTGTGTTCTTTGAGACTTAAACACCACTGTGTAACTTGTCCTTTTCAAAGCCGGTCTTCCAAATATGTTTCTTCACATATTACTCCTCAATAGTCAGTATTCTCCAAATCAAGAAAAGAATAAAAGAAAACTCCCAATAGTGTGATAGAATTTAAAACTTTTATTTACCACTTCCCGACTAGCGACGTACCCGTATGTCGCTGGGCTTTCAGTAGTTACATTGGGATGATGCCTGCTGCTGCAGGCATCATTGCGGTACCCTTTTTTTAGAGCTAGCAATCGGCTCACTTGTAAAAGCAGTCCTTGTGGCTAACCCCATTAATTTGTTCAGATCTTTTTGCAAGGTTTCCACATCCTGCGGAGAAGTTATTGCCCTGCTTAGCTTAGTATTGTCTGCAAATACAGAGATTGAACTGTTTATCCCATCCTCCAGGTTGTTTATGAACAAATTAAATAGGATTGGTCCCAGCCCAGAACCCTGGGAACCCCACTACCCACCCTTGACCATTCCGAGTACTCACCATTTATCACCACCCTCTGAACTCACCCTTGTAGCCAGTTTTCAATCCATGTACTCACCCTATGGTCCATGCCAATGGACCTTATTTTGTACAGTAAACGTTTATGGGGAACTGTGCCAAATGCTTTTGCAAAATCCAGATACACCACGTCTACGGGCCTTCCTTTATCTAGATGGCAACTCACCTCCTCATAGAAGGTTAGTAGATTGGTTTGGCAAGAACGATTCTTCATGAATCCATGCTGATTACTGCTAATGATACCGTTCTCATTACTAAAATCTTGTATATAGTCCCTTATCATCCCCTCCAAGAGTTAAGACATCACTTCCAGTTTACCTGAAATGTCAACTGCGCCATTTAAAAAAAAATCAAAAGCATTCAAAAACACAAATCTTGGTGTTTTGAATGCTTTTTAAAAGGAAGTAAACCCCGATAGGGTTTTACTTCCTCTTTTGCTCCCCGCAAGGCCTGCAAATTAAAAGCATAATGGGCTAGTATGCATCACATAATAACCCATTATATGACACTTACCTGCAAATGAAGCCCGCGCTGTCCCCTGTGCAGGCCACGTCCACGTTTGCCCCTCTTGCTTCCTGGGCCACAGACTCCGGCTCTGTGACTGGCTGGAGTCACGAGACGTCATGCGCGCGGAAGCCGTCAGTCACGGCACACGCTGGGGGAAGAAACGGCACGGTGGTCCGTCTCTTCACAGCGCATGCGCCGATGATGACATCAGCACACTTCAAGTGAGATATCTCCTAAACGGCGCACTTATAGGAGATATTTCCACTACCTATAGGTAAGACTTATCTTAGGCTTACCTATAAGTAAAAGTCACTTAAAAGAGTTTACAACCACTTTAAGGGCAGAGGAGGGATATGGGGTCTTGTAGATTCCAGATCTCTCCATAAAGAGTATCTGTCACATGGCTATTGCTGTCACAAGGGTGTTTAAATTCTATGTGACAGCAATAAAAGTGATAAAAAACAGTTAAAGCAACAGTGTAAAAGTAATAAAAAAAAGTTTAAAATGCCCTGTGCTTGTACGCAAAGGCGAACACATGCGTTGGTCCCACATGCGCACAAACAGCGATCCTCCCACACATGTGAGGTATCACCATGCACATATGATCATGGGCAGTATTTCTAGCACCCACTCTGTAAATCTAAAGTTGTAACCTGTAAAGGCTTTTTAAAGCCCTGCCTATGAAAGATAAAATGTATGCCGTTTATCGCCGTTGCACGAGCATGTACAATTTTAAAGCATGACATGTTCGATGTCTATTAACTCGGCGCAACATCATCTTTTATAATTTAAAAAAATTGGGTTATGTTTAGTGGGGGTTTTTTTTGCATTAAAATTCAAACAAGAGTAATTTTTCCCCAAAAATTGCATTTGAAAAAACGCTGTACAAATAACCATGTGACATAAAAAAATTGCAAAACCCACCAATTTTTTTTCTAGGGCCTCTGCTTTTAAAAAATATATAATATTTAGGGATTCTAAGTAATTTTCTAGCAAAAATACTGATTGTTACTTGTGAACAAAAATGCCAGAAAATTCCAGGGCTGGAAGTAGAAAACAACCAAATTGTAATCACTTTGGCCATGGCTAATGGCTGTACACTACTGATTGTAAAAGCATGGTGTAAAGATACATACCCATTTAATGTTAAAACAGCACATCAGATGGGTTTTTGCAATTACTGAATTGTTTGGCATATATGTCTTTTATACTTTTGCCTATAACACTACAGCTTTTTTCTGGTTTGTGTTAAATTGTAAATCTTATTATATATGTTAATTACATTTACTTTATCTTCATAGAATCCACAAAAACAGCATTGTTTTGAAATTCAATGCACACTTAAACAGGGACAGCAGTGTATGCTTTGTAAGTCAGTGTACACTTCAGCAGCAGAGATTGCATTTGCTGTGTATGTGAACATCTGCACACTTATACACCTGCATAATTAAAGCTGAACTCCAGGCACAAAAACGTTCACTGAAATATATTTCTCCATCTGCACAAAATATATATTCTCACTGAGTGCACTGAATGTCTTTACAAATCCAAATATTGTAAAAGTAAAAGAGACAACATCACAATGCTGTTCATAGCCTATGCAGAGAGCAGAGTTGTGGAAGGGGCCAAGAACACTCGTCCACTACAGACTGCCTGTAGAGGGCGGATACAAGACCAGTCACCCTGAACAAGAAGACAGAGTAGCATTGACTGGTCTTTACTATAGGAAGACCCTGCACAAAGGTAAAGTTTCACATTGGACTACTGCACAGATCTGGAAGAAATACGAAAAGCCCACCGACATTCAAGCAAGAATAAGTAAGAATAAACATGCCTCTTGTATTTAGACAATGTGTGTTTATCCCAGAGTTCAACTTTCAGAATAAGATAGACTGAATGGAATTTCCAGAACTGCTCCTTAAAATGGAAATGCAGGCTAAACAAATATTGTATAAATACAGGAGCTACAGTATCTCAAAAAAGTGAGTACACCCCTCACATTTTTGTAAATATTTTATTATATCTTTTCACGTGACAACACTGAAGAAATGACACTTTGCTACAACAAAATTGGGTCCAATTAGCCATTTTACCTCCCCGCTGTCTTGTGAACCGTTATGCCCCGTACACACGGTCGGACTTTGTTCGGACATTCCGACAACAAAATCCTAGGATTTTTTCCGACGGATGTTGGCTCAAACTTGTCTTGCATACACACGGTCACACAAAGTTGTCAGAAAATCCGATTGTTCTAAACGCGGTGACGTAAAACACGTACGTCGGGACTATAAACGGGGCAGTGGCCAATAGCTTTCATCTCTTTATTTATTCTGAGCATGCGTGGCACTTTGTCCTTCGGATTTGTGTACACACGATCGGATTTTCCAACAACAGATTTTGTTGTCGGAAAATTTTATATCCTGCTCTCAAACTTTGTGTGTCGGAAAATCCAATGGAAAATGTGTGATGGAGCCTACACACGGTCGGAATTTCTGACAACAAGGTCCTATCACACATTTTCCGTGGGAAAATCCGACCGTGTGTACGGGGCATAAGTGTTACAAGGTCTCAGGTGTGAATGGGGAGCAAGTGTGGTAAATTTGGTGTTATCACTCTTATTCTCTCATACTGGTCACTGGAAGTTCAACATGGCCCCTCATGGCAAAGGAGTCTCTGAGGATCTGAAAAAAAAAGAATTGTTGCTCTAAATAAAGATGGCCTAGGCTATAAGAAGATTGCCAAGACCCTGAAACTGAGCTGCAGCATGGTGACCAATACCATACAGCAGTTTAACAGGTCAGGTTCCACTCAGAACAGGCCTCACCATGGTCAACCAAAGAAGTTGGGTACACATGCTCAGCGTTATATCCAGAGGTTGACTTTGGGAAATAGACGCATGAGTGCTGCCAGCATTGCTGCAGAGGTTGAAGGGGTGGGGGGGTCAGCCTGTCAGTGCTCAGACCATACACTGCATGCTGCATCAAATTGGTCTGCATGACTGACGTCCCATAAGGAAGCCTCTTCTAAAGATGATGCACAAGAAAGCCCGCAAACAGTTTGCCGAAGACAAGCAGACTAAGGACATGGATTACTGTAACCATGTCCTGTGGTCTGATAAAATAAACTTATTTGGTTCAGATGGTGTCAAGCGTGTGTGGCCGCAACCAGGTGAGGAGTATAAAGACAAGTGTGTCTTGCCTACAGTCAAGCATGGTGGTAGGAGTGTCATGGTCTGGGGCTGCATGAGTGCTGCTGGGACTGGGGAGCTACAGTTCATTGAGGGAACCATGAATGTCAAAATGAACTGTGACATACTGAAGCCGAGCATGATCACCTCCCTTTGGAGACTGGACTTCAGGGCAGTATTCCAACATGATAATGACCCAAAACACACCTCTAAGATGACCACTGCCTTGCTAAAGAAGCTGATGATAAAGGTGATGGACTGACCAAGCATGTCTCCAGACCTAAACCCTATTGAGAATCTGTGGGGCATCCTCAAACGAAAGGTGGAGGAGCGCAAGGTCTCTAACATCCACCAGCTCCGTGATGTCATCATGGAGGAGTGGAAGAGGACTCCAGTGCAACCTGTGAAGATCTGATGAACTCCATGCCCAAGAGGGTTAGGACAGTGCTGGAAAATAATGGTGGCCACAGAAAATATTGATACTTTGGGCCCAATTTGAACATTTTCACTTAGGGGTCTACTCACGTTTGTTGCCAGCGGTTTAATGGCTGTATGTTGAGTTATTTTAAGGGGACAGCAAATTTACACTGTTATACAAGCTGTAAACTCACTACTTTACATTGTAGCAAAGTGTAATTTCTTCAGTGTTGTCACATAAAAAGATATAATAAAATATTTACAAAAATGTGATGGGTGTACTCACTTTTGTGAGATACTGTATGTGTATTCTTACTTGGATCGTGGTGTTCTTTCTACATTTCTTCTAGATCTGTTCACACAAAGTGGGATTATACTCTTTGCTGCATTTGAGGAATATGTTTAAAGTGACCCAATCCTGTAGGAAGGGGAAGTGGCATAGGGGTTGGTGGAAAGAACCACAATACACAGCAGGGGAAACACTGTGGGGCACCGTGTTGCATATCAGTGATGACTGTAGTCGTTAGGATAGTGAAGATTTCTCTTGCTGCCCATTGTAAATGTAAATATTTTTTTTTCTTTTCGTTTTATGCTGCTCTAGATTTAAATAAAGTAACAAGCACTGTGATTGCATCCAAAAGCAAAATATAGTATAATATATAATTAACAGAAAATTTGAAAAACTGTGCAAAACTCACATTGCAATAACACATTGACAATTCATAAAATTGTGCAAAATCACAAAAAGTACAAAATTTCTTTAAAAAATATTATATCTTTAGATAAGGACATTTCCTACTTGAATTTCTGTTTCCATTAAAGAAAAAGTCCTTAACAGCAAAAGTGAGCCACTCAGTGAACAATCCCTCTTCACAGCATACACCACCGCCATTCAAAAAGTGCTTGAGACACAGCTCACTCACCAGGTTTTTATAACTAAGTAGGTCGGTATGTGCTCCTGTCATGGATAACTCTGCATCCCCTGCTCCAATACATACTGCTTACATCATTTATCCTCAAACTTTCATGGCATCTTATGTTTAAGCAGATTTACAATTATCACTATATCACCAATAGTGGTATATTAAAAGTGGTTTATCGCACCAGTATCACAAGCCTATGGTCGCTGCCACTGCATCACCTAGCTTGAGTGGTTGTATCTGGGTTTCCTAATAGCATCGGAATATCACATTTATTCTGCCCCTCAACACATTTTATCCAATGGGCTTCCACTGGAAAGATAAGACCTTTTAACGGAAAGTTTTGTGCCCAGAGTTCAGCTTATTTTATGTTTTTTTTTTTTTTTTATCCACTTTCCCTCAATAAGATTTACCCCCTCCCTCCATGACTAGGCCATTTTTGCGATATGGCACTGTGTTACTTTAACTGACAGTTGCTTGGTTGTGCAATGCTGTACCCAAATAAAATGTATTTCCGTTTTTTCCCACAAATAGAGCTTTCTTTGGGTAGTATTTGATCACCTCTGCAGTTTTATTTTTTGCTCTATAAACAAAAAAGAATGACAGTTTTGAAAAAAAAAACAATATTTTTTACTTTCTGCTATAAACACACTCAATAAAACAAATTTCTTCATCAATTTAGGCCAAAATATATTCTGCTACATATTTCTGGCAAAAAAATCCCAATAAGCGTATATTGATTGGTTTGCACAAGAGTTATAATGTCTGCAAACTATGGGATATTTTAATTTATTTTTACTAGTAATGACGGCAACCAGCGATTTATAGCGGGACTCCGATATTGCGGCAGACAATTCAGACACTAACTGACACTTTTGACACTTTTAAAAAATAAGCACTGAATATAACAAGGAAGAGAGGCGCCTCTAATTGTAGAAATTTTAAAAAACTTTTAATAGTAACAGACAAACGGCAACTCACATGAGTGAACATAAAACAAGCACATCTGTAGGTGAAGAACATCCCAGGAACAGGATGGGTAACCAGGTAATGGGGGCGGTGAACTGTCTAAAGTCCTCGCTCGTATCACTGCAAAACATACAGTCCTCGCCGTGAACTGCTGTGAATGGAGAACGGCCATGCGGTAGATGTTCCAAAACAAGGCTTGGAAAGCATGGGGCAGAGTGGCATAGGGCAAGGACATCACAATTTTTATTTCAAAAATAAGCACTGTCACTGTGCTAATGACACTGGCTGGGAAGGGGTTAACATCAGAGGCAATGAAAGGGTTAAATGTGTTCCTAGCCAGTACTCGTGTACTGTTGGGGAGGTGCTTCTACTAAGGGAAGGCATAGATCCATGTCCCTGCTTTGCAGGAACACAGGATCAATACCTTTCCTACTGACAGAATGACAATCTGCCTTGTTCACATAGGCAGATTGCCGTTCTGCCTATGTACTGAACAATCGGTGGGTGCCGGCGGACATCAAGTCCATGATACCCGGAGGTGGGCTCCAGCAGTTTGTGATCACAGCGGAAGCGAATCACCGGCAGTGCACATGCGCCCTCCAGACCCCGGAGTGTCAGATCACGTACTAGGTACGTGATCTGGCGCAGCCGTGGCAATTTACTGCTGTATATCTAAGTTATATGGTCACTAAGTGTTTATTTAACCATTTGTGCACTTTTTCTTCACACCAATGAGTTTTCTCCCAAGTAACTTTTGATACAAAAAATATACATTTCTCATGAACTATTGCACACAATCCCTGTTGTACATAAAAAGCTTATATTCTCAACCATGCAGATAGCAACATCTTAGCAGTAAATGTAGCAAGAAAGAGACTTATAAGGCTTTTTGGAATTTCTGTTTACAATCCATAAATAGTTACTTGGCACTGGAAATGCTATTTGTATTTCCCTGAATGCTGCAATTACCACTGACAAACTGTCATCAGTAACAAATAGGTGTTGCATTACAAGAAAAAGAAATCCATTTCTTTTCAGAAGTCTGATCTCCTTCTGCTTTAACAGGTACCCAAAACGCTGGAACATTTTTAATGATTGGAAAGTGCCTTATGCTACAATATAAAGCCAAGCAGCACATACAGAGTCTACATGACCGAGCGGTGCAGGATAATTGTTGTATTGGCAGCTGCCCATGAATAAAAAGACAATAACAGTAAGCACGTGCAGAGATGATTATAAAGAGAAAAGCACTTACTGTATCTGTACTGAATTTCATGGTGCATGTTTGACACATTTTGTGCACTACTTTAAGTTTATTAGAGGAGGAACTTATTGTCTGTAAACAAACCAAATTCTCAATGGAATGGGTTTATTCCTAGCGATGGATAATTGCAAGACTCTAGATTAATCAGTGGGGTCAGCGTTATTACTGAAAATGCTAATGACAAACAAGACAACAAAACAATGATGTTCTACATCTTATAGAAGCAAATGTTCACAAGCACAACATTTGATTAAGGTATTTTTATAAACACCTTTGCAGTAAATGTTTCCTACACGCCCCATCCAGGCAAAAGTGTCCCTCCTCCCCCACCTCCCTTCCACCAATTAAAAAAATAAAAACCTCCTAAAGAACTTTTTTACTCACATAAATTTGTGCCTCTCACAGTTGCTTCTTTCAGGTGTGATGACCGGTAAAACCAGTTGTGCCTTCACCAATTGGTTGACTCTTCATGACATCATTACACTGTACAGTGTTCCAGGGCCGTAGGGGACCCTGCCATTGGCCAGCAAGAGTAGAAAGTATCCACATTACCCAGGCAGCGAAATGGCCTCCCAGCGACATGAGTCCATCCTTTTCAGTAGGGAAGCAGATAGAAGACTCAGGATCCCAGGTTTCATGCAAGCATAGATTTGGGTAAGTAAAAGAAGCTCTACTTGTCTTAAATTGTTTTAAAAGTCAAACAGCAACAAACAACTACAAATTGATTAAAAAACAATAAAAGGTTAAATGCTAATCTTTAGAAAAATAGAACAAAATAAAGGAAGGCAAAAGAGCTAAGGGGAGAATGGGAAGAAGGAGTTATTAGCGCTGATTAAGGTAAACTAAGAGGAGTTAAATAGTAATACATTTTATTAAAAAAAAAAAACTTATTTTACATTTTTTTTTGTTTTAACCGACATCATTGAAGCTCGTCCGTTTGATCTGTAGATGCGTGTAACGGAGTTACTTTTTATCTCTGAAATGTGTTTGAACAGTGTTTATAAACACGGTATCAGATAATCCATTTTTTTACAGCAGCTGCTGTAGGAACTGCTTTGTTTATAGCAACTCTTGAATTTGCTGGCAATGGGGTGAAGGCAGCAGCAGCAAGGAGGACAGAGTATGCTACACGTGGCCAGAATATTTCAATGAATGTTTGGGGGTTTGTAGCATGCTAAATGTCCACAAATTGTTAAAATTATTGCTGAATGGCATATTGCTAGTGGAAAAATAACCAAGTGAGCTTTATGGTTTATTATTATGAGCAATGTAGTCTGAGCTCAAAGTACACCACAGTGAGAATGGGTCAAATCAAACAGAGCATAAATGAAGCCATGTTACATGTACAGTATATGTGCCCTGCTGCTTGAAGGAAATTATATTTCCATTTTGCAGCTGTTTGTACATACACTACAGAGGTGATTTACTAAAAAAGTAGACCTGTGTTCACTTTAAATGTCTGATCATCTACAAATATACAAGGCAAATAAAAAAAAATATGTTTGGTTGGATTTGATGATTGATGTAAACGTATCATCACCTTATTCACTAAGCTAAGTAAACATTAATTTTGCAATGTGAAATATTAAGCTCCATTCACAAAAGCAAAAAAAAAAAAAACTGACAGGGGCTATAACTCTCCCTTACTCTGTCTAAAATGTAGGGCTATTACTGATTAAAATTTTCGTGTTCGACTTAATCGATTTTTTTTTTATCGATTAATCGACTAATTTCGAATAATTATAATGCACATACAGATCCAACTACTTTTAGTTGATCTCCTTGCATTGCAACTCTGCATTAGTCAGTGGTAAATGTGGTATACACTATATACAATCACCCGACACTAGTTAGTTTCCACAATCCATTACTTAACTTCTCAGTTCACACAAATACGTTTTAAATGCAAACTGTAGCACTGACGTAAGTTTTTTTTTTATTAAACTTTAAGAAAAAGTAGAAAGTTAGTTTAACTTTAATTATAAAACTTATCTACTATATTGACTGTCAAATTTGGTTATCAAATTTGCCTGCACTTAGCTCACTGAATGATCCCAGTTAACCACATCCATATTTACCATCACTGTCCAGGCTGTCTGGTGACGTCACGGACATCGACGTCACCGGACTCCTCCCCCCTTCCCTTTCGTTAGCAGACTTAGGCCCTTGGGGAAGGGGGGAGGAGTCCGGTGACGTCGATGTCCGTGACGTCACCGGATCTCCGACAGAACTCTCTGAAGACCCGGAAGCCAGCGGAGAGGTGAGTACCGATCAAAATAATTTTGATCGATCAAAAAAATTAATGCTTAATCAAGGAATTAATCTTTAATTTCCACAGCCCTACTAAAATGCAAAAGAAAGTTGTGCCTACAGTTCTTTTTTTTGTTTCATAACATTTTATTGAAGTAGATGAAATATACATGTAACATACCTCACACTTTTGACAGTTATAGAACAGAAAGTAAGAAGTTGTGGGACATGTGAGTTCAGAAGAAAAAAGCATTAGATGTGTGTGCAGTTTTGATATAGGAATCAGCTCAATTGGATAATACATAAGAAAAATATCCATAGAAAAGATTTGACATATTAATGAAGTCACAAAATTCTAGTCTTTGCCAACTTTTAGGAAGTAGTAGTAGCTGCAGAAATATTAGGTACTTTTTGAACAAAAAAAAGAGAAGAAGAAGAAGAAGAAAAAAAAGGTTTGATCTAAAATAAGTAAAATAGGAGGGTAGGGGATAAAGATGACAGAAGTTGAAAGATTAGAAGGGGGAGGATGGGGAGGGGATGCCTGCGTCCCCTCTCTCTCTGTGAGTGCAACATCAAACGAGGTTGTAATTAATTGGAATTACTAGTTTATTTTAGCAAGGAATGCATGATCCCTGTATTGGTTATTTTCTCATTAGGGACCAAGAGGAGGATGGTGAAATTGGATGTTTACACTGTATATTTCACACAAACCGTTTATGCTGATAAGATATCATTAATCATTCTCTGACTATGCAGGTGTTGTCTTCAAGTGTTGCCAACTATACCATGTTTTCTTGTTTGTTTAATATCTGTTTATTTTATAAAAATGATGAACAACAGAAATAACACATATGTATGGGGGGATTATTTACTAAAGGAAAATCCACTTTGCACTGCCAGTGCACTTGAAATTAAAGTCGCTGTAGATCCGAGGGGGACATGCAAGGTAAATAAAAAACAGCATTTTAGCTTGCACATGATTGGATGATAAAATCAGCAGAGCTTCCACTCATTTCAGATCTACCCCTTAGATTTAAAGCGACTGCACTTCCAAGTGCACTTGCAGTGCAAAGGGGATTTTCCTTGTGTGAATAATCCACATTGTATAGAATATTTTGCAAGTACGAATTCAGACAAATGTTACCCGTAGACCATCAGGGACGGAGAACTAAAAACATTAGAAGTATAACAATAAACAGTAGCCTGGATCCGGGTAGTCATTACAAAATAGACATCCATCAAATATTAAGGTAGTTAGATTGAGGGTTTATAATAAATAGCCACTGATTACTGTATAAATGTGACTGGCAGGGAAGGGGTTAACACTAGGGGGAGATCAAGGGGTTAAATGTGTGTCCTAGGGAGTGATTCTAACTGTGGGGGGATTGGACTGCCTGAAGGAGGAGACATATTGCTGTTTATACTTAGTATGAACAACAGATGTTTCTCCTCACCCCTGACAGAAGGAAGATCTGTCTATTTACATTGACAGACCCCTGTTCTGTGTCCCTCAGGAGCGATCGGGGGGGCCAAGCGAACAGCGCGGCCACCGGGCACGCGCATCGGCTCCATTGTGTCACGGGCACGCACGTGCCCCTTAGTGGTCTTAAAGCAGCCAAAGAAATACCTAAGGCGATTTGC
Source organism: Aquarana catesbeiana (assembly GCF_042186555.1). NCBI lineage: Eukaryota > Metazoa > Chordata > Amphibia > Anura > Ranidae > Aquarana > Aquarana catesbeiana. Next base: position 105,257,012 of record NC_133326.1, read on the forward strand.
CCAGGCGAGCCAACCTGCTGCAGTATAAATGTGAAGGCTGGTTGTCTAGTGGTTAAACATGACACACATATATAAAGACCTTCTTCCACCAATAAAAAAGACGTTGTCTTTTTTATTAGTGGAAGAAGGGTTTTTATATATGTGTGTAATTTTTGATACTATTTTCATTTAATATTTGACATTTTTAAAGATATTGTGTATTTACTTAATTGAACTTAGTTGTTTTTGATACACCATGTGTGTCCTGTGAAAGCAGCTTCCCTTTGACTCCTATTCTAGTCACTTTTTTCTTTTGTAGTAATACATAGGCAGCAGGGACCGCTCTGACTTAGTGAGTTGGCATATTTTCATGGTTGATACCATTTTACCTCTTTATTAGCAATAAAAAGTGACAGGGGTTCTAGTTCTTCTCCACTGAATCCATCCCACTGGAAATCGCATGAGATAAAATACTGCATGGTTTCATGAGATAAATACTGCATATTTTGATGAAATACTGCATGCAGTATTTTAGTAGCATTTTTTTGTAAATTGCTAAAAAAAATGTGAAAAACACTATGAGCTATTTTACCGCAAATTTAAAGCGGAAAATACAGTTTTGTGAAGGGAGCTCATTGTCTTTATTCTTTTAGTAAATCAACCCAATGCATTGGCTTTCATTCAGTAAATAAATATTAGTAGGCAGTGGACTGCACACATTATAGACCAAAGGGAACATTTAGGTTGGTCTTTGAGGCTCATATTTTATTGAACAAAATCAGCTATAGCATGTGGATGACACATCAACATACATGGAGCTATATTAAAGATGATCCGACTATGCTAAATTAAAACGTTGCAATGGAAAGACACTAAAGTTGTGCCTTAATTATATTTTATTGCTGTGTCAGATGCATGGTATTTTACAAAAAATATATATGATGAATCCAGTATACCATAAGAAAATAATTATGAGCACTCATCTGTTTCAACAGTTTTAATTACTTAATCAACGTTACTTATATAAATAGACTATTGAAATCGTCCAAGCATGAAATAACATAATGTACTGTATGCAAGAATTAATTAGGGGATGAATGGGGATGAAATTTCAATTACCCATAGGGGTGAAATTATCGATTTTAATTACTCAGAAATACATCACAATAATTGCCTAGCCAGTGCATAATTTAGAATCTTGGTGTATTGTTATAATTTGTATTCTATAGGAGCAATTCAAGTTTGAGACCCCATAATAGTTGTAAGTTATGCTTAATTTCAATGATTTTACAAGTTTTGAAAATCAAAGAAAATTACTTCGATAACATGGGACCATAAAAGGAAGAAGAAAACCGAAAAAAAAACATTGTATGAGAGTTGTATACAATTTTCACATACCATTCACATAAGAATGGACAAAGCAATGAAGGATTACAAAATATTTACCATAAAAGCTCAAAGCAGATACATGAGAATCAATTATTAGGTCTACAAAATACATTGATTCTTTGTTAAAAAAAAAATCTCTATATTTCTACTTGTCAATTAAAGTTTACATTCCAGGCTAGACTTACAAGATTAAAATTGTAATCATAATTCCACAAGGTTAATTGCAAAACTTTGATGCACTTAAAGCCTTCTTTTAGCTACCCAGTTTTATGTTTTTCTAGTTGAGACACGTGGTAGGGGCACAATTTCCAGAGCAAATAAAGCTAACCTCTGACCCCATCAAAAATGTGCTTATAATTGTGTAGTAGAATGTTTGTATTAACCCATATATTTCATATTATTGATATTAGCATATGTGTAGCACCCTCTAGCGTGCTACTAGTGTTAGTGCAGGCAAATTTAAGATATGACTCAGTTAGTTTGTGAATCTGAAATTGGGTTAGGGTTTACTGCAGGTCAGGCTGAATGACTCTTTGGTTCCTCCCCCTAAATCTGGAAGTTTGGAGAAACTTCTAGAAGTTAGTGAACAGAGGCCAGGAGGGTTGATCCGCATACTTAAGGGATGAGTCAGCCCTTAAATATGGGGAAGCCTTGCCAGCAGGGCAGTCGGGTGGAAGATGGAGTGCTGAGAAGGCTCTCGGTGGCCTAGGGGGATCCCCGGGGTCTAGGGGGGCTCAGTCTCCAGGCTGGGGCTCAGGCTGGCTTTGGAAAAATCTTTTTAGCATCTGGTTTGAGAAGGAATCTTGCCAAAGAGCAGCAGAGAGCAAGGAGGACAGACTGAGTACATCAGCACACCTAGGGATTCACAAGGGGAGAGACTGCCACATGTAGCAAGCTTTCAAAGGACAGCACTGTGCTTAACCCTTTATCTTTTGTCCTGACAGATCTTCAGAGCAGCCAGGTGGGCTGGTAGACAAACAACCTGGAGGGCTGGTAGCACTGCAGGGGGTGGAGCTGGGAGCAGTTCTACAAGAGGAGAGGAGATACTCCTGCACGTAGCTTTTCAACTTTTGTGCTATTTTACAAAGGTACTGGGAGCTCCTGGACCTTAAGGGACTTTTCCACTGATCCAAGAGCCTGGATGTTTCTAACAAAGAGATCAGTCTAGGATCTTTTCTCTGTACAAAGGAAGGAAGTTGGCATCATATGTTAATCTTCAAGTCATGTAGCAAGCTTTCAAAGGAGAGCGCTGTGCTTAACCCTTTATCGTTTGTCCTGACAGATCTTCAGAGCAGCTGGGTGGGCTGGTAGACAAACAACCTGGAGGGCTGGTAGCACCTGCAGGGGGTGGAGCTGAGAGCAGTTCTACAAGAGGAGAGGAGATACTTCTGCACGTAGCTTTTCAACATTTTGTTCTATTTTACAAAGGGACTGATTTTCTAAAGGATTAGAGGATTAGATGAGCCCGTGTTCTCATTGAATACCCTATCATTTACAAGGGAATTTTAAATAAAAGGGTTTTGATACCACATTGATGGGTATTCAAAGTAAACATGGCTTTACTTAATTTGCTAACATTCTTTATACAAAGTGAATGTGTTATGTCCTATGCTACTTTTGTTTATAATACCCAATGTCCTAATACCCATACATACTATTGATCTATAGTAACAGGAGAAAATGACTAATTTAAAGCTTTCACATATAGAAACACTCACCATTAGGAATGATAAAGTCTGCAAACTGTGCAATATTCTCTGTATTTCTAAATCAAGTAGCAACTGCGGGGTATTTAATTACTTTGCAATCTTGAGTAACTATGAGTTTTCTAGCCAAGTATAGTAATCTAGTTACCATTATATGTATGCCTTTTGGATACATTTCAGCATCAACCCAACCCAGGAGACATATCAAAGGTGTACATGGAATGGGCATCTGTGCTACAGCTGATACAGTCTGTGTGACCTCTGTCCAGTATCTAGCGAGTTTCGGACAGCGCCATATCATGTGTATGAAATCTCCTCTGTGTGCGACATATTTAGGGCACAGGGGGGAGTCTCTTCTGCCCCATTCAAATAGTTGTACGGGTGTACGATATGATCTGTATAGTATAAACAGTTGTGAGAGCTTGTGAGATGCTGCAATTGACACCGCAGGGATCAACTCCAGTGCCATGTCCCATTGGTCATCGTCTATTTCACCCACATCCATGGACCAATAAGTTCTGCATTTAAGTAGAGTCGGATTTTGGATTGTGGCCACCAAGGTAGCATTTGCCCTGGATATCAACCCCTTGCGGCTGTCAGCTTGTAGGACCTCTTGTAGCAGGCGAAAACTAGTGACATTCATGTTTACCGTCCGGATTTGGGTCTGTAATGCATGCCTGAGCTGAAGGTATTGATAGAATTGGTTCTTTGTTAATGAGAATTCCCTGCATAGGTTTTCAAATGATTTGAGTACAGTGCCACTATATAATTGTGTAAAGAACCATATCCCTATTTTTGACCAAGCGACGAAGCCCTGCAATTTGAGTAACTCGGGGTAATTAGGGTTATTCCAAATAGGGGTAAATTCCATTGGACCATCTACGGATAATGCTTTTTTAACTGCCTTCCAAACCTTCTGTAGTAGTATAGCCGTTGGGGAGGACGAGGGGATACCCGGCAGACCCATCTCCAAATGTGAGCCAGCTGTTAATATGGGATTGGTGCAAGACACCAGTTGTATAATAGGGCCATCTGACTCATGCAGGTCCCAGCCAGCAAGTCGTTGTAGCTGTGATGCTAAGAAATACATCTTGGAATGCGGTGCCGCCAAGCACCCCCCCTCCTTGCCAAATTGTAGTGTTGTTAGGCTAATATGAGCTCTACCTTTTTTCCAAATAAGGTCACGAAATTGGGTGTCAATCTTCTTAAACCATTTATTGGGAATCCACATAGATGAGTTATGAAAAATATATAGAAATTGCGGGGCCCATACCATTTTGATCAGATTCACCCTCCCTACTACCGACAGTGGAAGCTTACACCATCCCTGGGATTTTACACGTTGTCTTTCCAGTAGGGGTGCTAAATTCAGTTTCAAATATTCAGTGGGGTCTGGTGATATCATTATTCCCAGGTATTTAAAAGTGTTGATGATGGCTATTTGGGACGCCTCTGGGGAAGAGATGACACTAGTTGATCCAGGGGCATAAGTACAGGTTTGGACCAGTTGATAGTGAATCCAGAGAATTCACCAAATTTAGTAATGGTCACCATCAGCGTCCGTAATGAATCCCCTGAGTCTGCCAGATAAAATAGGGCATCGTTGGCATACAGAGATAACTTGTCCTCCAGCCGACCCCTGCGGAATCCCACAATGTTTTCATCATTGTGAATTAACATTGCAAGAGGTTCCACTGCAAGCGCAAATAAGAGAGGGGACAGCGGGCAGCCCTGACGAGTGCCCCGGTGTAGTTGAATGGGCTGAGAGAGGGAGCCATTAATTCGCACCCTGGCGAATAAAAGTTTTCCCCAGGCCAAAGCCAGCCAGGACCTCCCAGAGGTAGGGCCACTCTAACCCTACCTCCGGGGTTATCCACTGGGGTTTGAATATTTAGAAAAAGGTGTCGGATGTTGTCTGCTGTGGACCTTGTCGGAATAAAACTGGACTGGTCACAATGTACCAGCCTCCCTACAATACCCGAAAGTCTGTTAGCAAGGACCCTCGCCAGCAACTTGACATCTATGTTTAGCAGCGATATGGGACGGTAAGAATCTGGTATCTTGCCCGGCTTAGGGAGAACCACTATAATAGCCTCCCTCATCGAATCAGGCATACTAGCACATTATTAACCACTTCAATACCAGGCACTTGGACACCTTCCCGCCCAAGCCAATTTTCAGCTTTCAGCGCTGTCGCAATTTGAATGACAATTGCGCGGTCATGCTACACTGTACCCAAACAAATTTTTTATCATTTTGTTCCCACAAATAAAGCTTTCTTTTGGTGGTATTTGATCACCTCTGCCGTTTTTATTCTTTGCGCAACAAATAAAAAAAGGCCGAAAATTTTGAAAAAAACAAGTTTTTCTTTGTTTCTGTTAAAAATTTTTGTAAATAAGTAAGTTTTCTTCTTCAATGATGGGCACTGATATGGCTGCACTGATGTGCACTGATGCGGTGGCACTGATGGGCACCGATGAGGTGGCACCAATGAGGTGGCACTGATGAGGTGGCACTGATGGGCACTGATGATGGGCACTGATAGGCGGCACTGATGGGCACTGATAGGTAGCACTGATGGGCACTGATAGGCGGCACTGGTATGCGGCACTTATGGACATTCATAGGTGGCACCGATGGGCACTCATAGGTGGCACTAATGGGCACTCGTAGGTGGCATTGATTGGTACATATGGGTGGCACTGATGGGTACTTATGGGTGGCACTGATAGGTGGCACTTATGGGCACTGATGGGCACAAATGGGCACTAACAGGTGGCACCGATGGGCAATGACAGGTGGCACTGATAACATTTATTGGTGGCATTGCTGGGCATAACTGATACATAATGGTGCCAATCAGTGCCCATTTGTGGGCACTGATTGGCACAGATTGGGCACATTGGGCACATATGGATGGCCATGGGGTACATACCTGGCCATCCACATGTTGCCCCTTCCCTGGTGGTCCTAGTGGCAATCCCTGGTGGTCCAGTGTTGTGATCTGAGGGGGGCTGCGCTGATAAACAATCAGCGCAGACCCCCCTGTCAGGAGAGCCGGCGATCAGCTCTCCTCTACTCGCGTCTGTCAGACGCGAGTGAGGAAAAGCAGATCAACGGCTCTTCCTATTGACATCGTGATCAGCCGTGATTGGACACGGCTGATCACGTGGTAAAGAGCCCCCACCGGAGGCTCTTTACCAAGATGGGTGTAGCGGTGTGTCAGGCTGACACATATGGGGAGCGGTGTGTCAGGCTGACACACCGCTCCACCGATCGCCGTGATGCGCACCCCCGCGGGCGCGCGGTGGCATGTTATCCTGCTGGATGTCATATGAAGCCGAGTCAGGATAACGGAACCACTTCCCGGACGTCAATCTGCTATAGGCCAGGCGGGAAGTGGTTAAAGAATTACCTTAAAACTAGGCCCTCCAGCAGCACACTGTTACTGCTGACAGTGCTTCTGTCTTATCCTGGTCTTCCTTCTGGGTTAGATTGAATGGCCGAGCCACAATGACATCCCTCCCGCGCATGATTTGGCAATTGAAGCAGCAAGTTGAACATGATTTGTGCTCATTCAGATGAAGTATAGTGCAGGGGAGACAGTAGGGGTCTAATAGACCTCTGATGTCTCATTAAAGATAACCTGTCACCTCACAAATGCTATCACATAAAGTGGTTTTCAGCACCCTATATGATGGCATTAAAATAAAGTTTAAAAATTAAAGTTACACACAACTAAAAAAAAGGGGGGCCTCCAAGCCCCCACTCCTATGTACACACACTTACAAACATAAACACACACATTTACAAGGATTGTGGGTTCTAACTTTGGTGTCCGTTTATGAAACTGTGAACAGCAGTGATCCCTAGATCTCAGCTCATAAACGGTTTATGAAACCCACACACAGGGAAGCTGTGATTGACTGACACAGAAATGGACAGTTTATGAAGCTGCGAACTTAGCACTTCACTGCCGATCTGTGTCAGAATTTACGCTCCCTGATTCACCAGCTCAACTCGGGAATGGAGTGTTTCCAAGTGGCTTTGAGTCAATCCAAGTGCACCAGAGTGGCTCCGAATGTCACCAGCGCCTGCACACCTCTGGCCAAATGCAATACTGCACACGGCAGAGGCTTGAATCCTGCAACGCTCGCAAACAGAACCAGGATTTACAAAAAATTATTGCTCGTTTTGTGACTTGCAATCCGAGGTATTACTATATATATATGTATATATATATATATATATATATATATATATATATATATATACACACACAGGGGGGGACGGAAAATATTCAGACCTCCTTAAATTTTTCACTCTTATGCAATATGTTATATTGCAGCTATTTGCTAAAATCATTTAAGTTCATTTTTTTTCCTCATTAATGTACACACAGCACCCCATATTGGCAGAAAAACACAGAATTGTTGACATTTTTGCAGATTTATTAAAAAAGAAAAACTGAAATATCACATGGTCCTAAGTTCCTAAGTATTCAGACCCTTTGCTGTGACACTCATGTATTTAACTCAGGTGCTGTCCTTTTCTTCTGATCATCCTCGAGATGATTCTACACCTTCATTTGAGTCCAGCTGTGTTTGATTATGCTGATTGGACTTGATTAGGAAAGCCACACACCTGTCTATATAAGACCTTACAGCTCACAGTGAATGTCAGAGCAAATGAGAATCATGAGGTCAAAGGAACTGCCTGAAGAGCTCAGAGACAGAATTGTGGCAAGGCACAGATCTGGCCAAGGTTAAAAAAAAAATTCTGCTGCACTTAAGGTTCCTAAGAGCACAGTGGCCTCCATAATCCTGAAATGGAAGACGTTTAGGGCGAGCAGAACCCTTCCTAGAGTTGGCTTTCCGGCCAAACTGAGCTATCAGGGGAGAAGGCCCTTGGTGAGAGAGGTAAAGAAGAACCCAAAGATCACTGTGGCTGGGCTCCAGAGATGCAGTCGGGAGATGGGAGAAAGTTGTAGAAAGTCAACCATCACTGCAGCCCTCCACCAGTCAGGGCTTTATGGCAGAGTGGCCCGACGGAAGCCTCTCCCCAGTGCAAGACACATGAAAGCCTGCATGGAGTTTGCTAAAAAACACCTGAAGGACTCCAAGATGGTGAGAAATAAGATTCTTTGGTCTGATGAGACCAAGATAGAACTTTTTGGCCTTTATTCTAAGTGGTATGTGTGGAGAAAACCAGGCACTGCTCATCACCTGTCCAATACAGTCCCAACAGTGAAGCATAGTGGTGGCAGCATCATGCTGTGGGGGTGTTTTTCAGCTGCAGGGACGACTGGTTGCAATCGAGGAAAAGATGAATGCGGCCAAGTACAGGGACATCCTGGATGAAAACCTTCTCCAGAGTGCTCAGGACCTCAGACTGGGCCGAAGGTTTACCTTCCAGCAAGACAATGACCTTAAGAACACAGCTAATATAACAAAGGACTGGCTTCACAACAACTCTGTGACTGTTCTCGAATGGCCCAGCCAGAGCCCTGACTTAAACCCAAATGAGCATCTCTGGAGAGACTAAAAATGGTTGTCCACCAACGTTTACCATCCAACCTGACAGAACTGGAGAGGATCTGCAAGGAGGAATGGCAGAGGATCCCCAAATCCAGGTGTGAAAAACTTGAGCAAATGGGTGCGTCTACTAAATGCTGAGAAAAAGGGTCTGAATACTTAGAACCATGTCATATTTCAGCTTTTCTTTTTTAATAAATCTGCAAAAATGTCAACAATTCTGTGTTTTTCTGTCAATATGGGGTGCTGTGTGTACGTTAATGAGGAAAAAAATGATTTTAGCAAATGGCTGTAATATAACAAAGAGTGAAAAATTTAAGGGGGTCTGAATACTTGCTGTCCCCACTGTATATATATATATATATATATATATATATATATATATATATATATATATATATTTATATTATGCAGGGGGACTATTTATTTTATTAATATGAGGTGGGCCATCTGTCCGTGTACTGAGCAGTGATAATTTATCACTGCTTAATAAGCGGACACCTCGAGTGTTTCAGTGAATTTCTGGTACTGTAATCTCGTCATGTCTCACAAGATTCCAGTATCAGGGGGCATTCTCCACTGTTTGAAGCGTTTGTAGATCGCTTCACTTCATAAAAGGAGAAGCGATCTACACACCGCTTCATAAACTGGCACTCACAGAAGAGATATATCCTCTTTGAATGCTGGAGAATGGAGCAGTGGATAATTTCCAATGCTTCATAAATGGACACCTAATTTTCAGGCCTAAAATATGCTTTTTTACATGTGTGCATAAAAAAGCAAAAACAGCTCTGGCAGCGAAAGGGTTAAAGCAAACACAATGTCACCCCATTTATTTATCTACATGAACATTCACTTTGCAAAATGAACATACACTTTACAGAGTGAACATATTGTATTTCTTTAGGAAATGTCCCTCTTTGTACAGCATCTGGAGTATTTGTTAATTTGTAATCAACTCTCTAGCAGCAGATAGTAATTTCCTAGAGCAGCTTACTAGTCTCAGCGATATTACAGCTCACCATCCTGTCACACACACAGCGAACAGTCCACTCTTTGCTCTGCACCCAGGTGTTTCTGGCTGTTGGCACCCCAGTACTCAGCGCCATGGATTACCAGTATACAGCAGTGATGGTGCACACTAGACAGCAATGTGCACTCTCCAGTCTTCTTCAAAGCAGAAGGAAGCTGTGTCCTGTACAGCCTGAGAAAAAACAGCTCTTTCCCTTCCTCTTGGCAATTTCTCTCTGGGAAATGCAGTTCAAAAGTTCCCATACTCCTACAGTAAAGTCTCTTTCCTCTGAACTACATTTCCCACAGTTCAGTGCTGCCTGACTCAGTCTATTGACCTCTTCCTGCTCAGCAGCTCCCCCCCCCCTGGCTGATATAGCAGTTAGCCAGTCCAGCACTACAGGGTGGCAGTTGCAGGCAGTGTTTCTCTCACTCGCCATTTAAAGCTTGCACTTGGCTACACTTATTTAGTAGGAATTTTCTTTTCAGACAAATATGGGGTTTAAGGGGGGCTTATAGATGTATGTAAACTAAAATCTTTTTTTAAAGGAAATTCTGTTTTAAAGTAACTTATCTGAAGATCCTGCCAGTAGCTTCACTTGTGGCGGGCTGAAAACACTGCCTGACAGTTAGCATTTCCACTGTCAACCTGCCCTCTGAGCTCCTTCACTCTCAGCTGTTGGGCTGTTTGTCAGGCCTATTAGCTAGGCAGTCCAATGGTCAGCCAAAGTTGCTCAGCAACCTGACAACAATGCTATTGATTGAGAGTCAGTGGTTTAGTGATGTTAGCTTGCCATAGGAAGTTCTGTTACTGGCAGGATCTCCAAGTAGGGAACTTTGCAACATATCAACTAAAATGATTTGTTCAACAACTATGAATACACTGAGGCATGATACCGAACTACTGAAAAATAGATTTTAGGGTTACATACACTTCAGCTAATTTTGAAGTCAATACTGTAAATTTACTAAATGTTAATAATTGTGAACCTTGACCTACATTGGTAGAAAAAATAACAGAACTATAGCAGTAAAAGTATTATAGGAAGATGAAGTTAAGATGCTAACTGGGTGTAGGACAATAATATAGAATTCCTGTGTCAGCCAGCACCGCTGTAGGGTAGAGGAGGCATCACAGACAACTAATGGGCCATTAAAGCATATGAGTGATGTCTATAACACATTGCGCAGCGCTGACATATATGGATACAATACTAATATAAATATGTGAATCCAATAAACACTATATATAACATAAATGTCTAAAAGATATCAACATATAAAAAAATATAAATAAAAGTGCTTGTGCTCTGTGATATTGCACTCAGTCCTCAATGAGGTTATTAAACTAAACAGCAACAGTCCATATATACGAAAATAAAGTGCTTGTGCTCCATGACTTTCAATTAATCCTTGATGAGTGTTTAAACTAACCAGCAAAAGTCCATATTAACATCAACCATGTGATAATTGTGTCTTCATGCATTGCGCACACGGAGTGGTGATGTCCCCACTCCAGGGTTTACAAGCCATTATCAAGCACACTCTTCTCTCCCCTGTATCCAGGCAGCCACTGGCTGACACACAAGAGATTGTGTTACCTGACCAGCATGGCATTAAAATAGGCAATAAGTATACTCATCTTTCTTACATAGGTTAGCAAGCATAGGTGTTCGGAGGGGGCAATGTGTATTTTTGAGATTCGTTATGGTTATCCTGGAATTCTACTTTATTGGTGAGTCTTTCTTTTTTTCATAAAACAATATCAACTGTAATCAGTTTTCAAGTTTTTAAATATAAATATTTATAACAAACATACACTGATAAGCCAGAAGGGAGTAACTGCTCATAAGTACACTTTAACTAAAGGTTAAGTTCACCTTTTATGAAAAAAATAATAAATGCACCTTTTGCAGATATTTTTTTTACACTGAAAACATTGCACCCACAATGAGCAGATCGCAGGTGTAATTCCCAGATCCTGCATACTCTCAGTACACTGTATGCCTGTACGTCTGATACAGGCAGGCAGTTACTGAAGATCAGGAAGAATCAATTAACTACAAGAGCACTCACCATCACACTTGCGGTGGCTGATACTACTTGTAGTAAATTCATTCACAGAGTGATGCAGCAGTGTTGGCATAGCCCCACACGACAGCTCTTTTTTAAAATGATGACAGTTATGCCCCGAACACACGATCGGACATTGATCGGACATTCCGACAACAAAATCCATTGATTTTTTTCCGACGGATGTTGGCTCAAAGTTGTTTTGCGTACACACTGTCGCACAAAGTTGTCGGAATTTCCGATCGCCAAGAACGCGGTGACGTACACCACGTACGACGAGACTAGAAAAGGCCAGTTCAGAACCAAGCGCGGCACCCTTTGGGCTCCTTTTGCTAATCTTGTGTTAGTAAAAGTTTGGTGAGAGACAATTCGCGCTTTTTCAGACTTGTGGTTTTCAGATCGTTTTCTGCTGTTCAGTTTGTGCTTGTGGGTTTGTATCTGCTCTTCCGTGCGTGCAGTCAGTTCGTATTGTACTATTCAGTGCGATCTTGTCTGCTCGTTACTGTTTTTCAGGTCGCTCTTCACAGGCCTTGCTGTTCTTCAGTGCGTTCTGTTACTTCGTTCTGAGCAGCCGACCGTTTTCTAGCCATGTTGCATATACGTACTCCTCGTAGAGTTCGTGCTGTGCGGGGGCTTGGTATTGGGGTCCTGATCTTGACACAAGTCCAGTCCATGAACAGGGTGGGGAGGAGTTCATGGACCAAGAATTGGTTGCTTCAGCATGACCAGTTCTGTCATATGCCTTTGCTCCGTGAGATCCATGAGAATAATCCTGATGATTTCAGGAACTTTCTCCAGATGACGGACCCTGTATTTCACCGTTTGTTGGCTTTGCTGATCCCTTATATTAGCAGGCAGGATACCTGCATGAGGCAAGCCATCACTCCAGAGCAGAGGTTAGTCGCCACCCTGCGGTACTTGGCGACGGGGAGAAGTCTGCAGGACTTGAAGTTCTCGACAGGCATCTCCCCCCAGGCTCTGGGGATCATTATCCCAGAGACTTGTTCTGCCATCATACAGGTCCTGCAGAAGGAGTATATGAAAGTAAGATTTTTATCCTTTACTATCACATTTTATTGTATTTAATGTTTGCTAATAAATTGTATTTCTTTTCTCATTCCCTAATTACCATGATTGTAATATGCTGTGAATGTCCCCTTTGTCCTCATGCATGCTGGATTTTTAGGTAATTATTTTTTTGTCCTTCATACGTATTTGCCTTCACTTACCTCCCCAGCATGGTCTCCTGGCCCTATATTCACCTCATGTAGTCACTTAACAATGTATTTTATCAGCTCCATAGTAGTGCTTTACCCTAAACACCCACTAAAATGTTTTAAAATATGATTTGTGCTTTAAATTCAGGCAGAGTGCCAGAGGCTTTTTTGGGGGGTCCCCAAATCATTTTTAACCCTCTCTCCCCCCAACTGCTAAGTCAGCTGATACCAATTCTCTCTCTATCCTCAATCATCTATCTGCTGACTTTGCCAAACCCATACACACTATACCCACCTCTTTTGTGGTCAGATTTATGGATGAATTCCCCAAAGCATGTAGTGCAAGGGCCTGCCTGTATACTTTCAAATGGTACTGTTTCAAGTTTGTCTATACTATTATTATCTTGATAGGTAATAGCAGAATGTCCAAATGTGCTCAAATATGTATAATGTGTATTTATATCTTTGTATTATGACACTTCTTACCTGTCCAGTGGGCTGCCAATAGTGTAACTAAGGAGGGGCTGTTCAAAGTAATACCCATTATTTAGGCATTCATCTCTCAATGAAGTGGAGAGGGTTACTTGTCCAAGAGTCCCCCCCCTATAATGTTAGAAATGGCCCATGAGAGGGGGGGGGGATCTGATAGGTGTACCTTATACTTTGGTCTTTAAAAAAACCCTCAAATAAATGTTATCTTGATGTTGGCCAAGAATATTTGTGTCTAATCTGCTTTCCCTGTTTATGTGCAAAATGACTACATTTTTTTTGTTTGACTCCACAGTTTCCTTCCGCACCACAGGAATGGCAGACTGTGGCCTCCCACTTTTCCCAGCGGTGGGACTTTCCTAACTGCGGAGGGGCAATTGATGGGAAACACGTCCACATCGTCCTACCACCCAACTCAGGGTCGTACTATTATAATTATAAGGGGTTCAATAGTATTGTGATGTTGGCGATGGTGTCGGCTACTTATGAATTCCTGTATGTGGACGTGGGGAAAAATGGCCGGATGTCCGATGGTGGAGTCATCACCCAGACGGAGTTCTACAGGCGTCTCCAGAATGGCAGCTTGGACTTGCCACCTCCAGAAGACAATCTGGAAGGACTCCCATTCGTCTTCGTTGCGGATGAAGCGTTTGCGCTGGGGGACCATCTTATGCTGCCATTCCCGATGAGGACCCTCACTCCGGACCAGAGGGTTTTTAATTACCGGCCAGAGCCAGAAGAGTGGTGGAGAACACGTTTGGAATCATGGCCAGCCGGTTCCGCCCTATTTCCTACACCCATACATATGGTGGAGTATAAACTGAATCATATAATCCTGGCGTGCTGTGTTCTACACAACTTTTTACGGCAACATTCTGCCAACTATGCTGGCTCAGTTGGGCCTGAGGCTGGAATTCAAAATGAAACAACCCTGACGGCGCTTGAAAGTGGCCGTCCTGGCTTGCCCCCCCTGAGTGCCCGTGATGTCCGGCTAAGATACCTTGAATACTTTGCAGGTAGGGGGGCTATCAATTTGCCAGACAATGTCTGAAACCTTTTTCTAATAAAAAAAACCAAATAACTACTCATATCTTTGGTGACATTTACTGCTTGTGTTTGTTTTAGCTGAACCTGACAGAACTGTGGTGAGTCCTGAAAATGGCATGATTGTGTAACCTTCCAAAGCACTGTTGGGTGTTATTTACTAAAGGCAAATCCGCTTTGCACTACAAGTGCAGTTGAAACTGCACTTGTAGTGCAAAGTGGATTTGCCCTTAGGAAATAACACCCATTGTCACAGAAAACACCAATTAGAGCACCACAAAAGTGTTGTAGCGTTGAGACAATAATCCGCACATTCTTGATTAACAATCTTTTTAATACCAGCACAATCACATGTGCATTTAGAAAAGGTTTTTAAAACAAACCAACATGTTTGTTGTATAACAATTTTTGGCGTCACATTAGAAAAAGTAGAAATGTCCATTTAAGATAAAACAGGCGTGTTTAAAACCAACAAGAAAGACACAAATCTTGAACTTACCAAGTTCACTTTTGGTAGAGCTTGAAGGCAATATCAGACATGAGTATTTACAAACTGTGTTTGATATTGCGTTCAGATGGGGTGAAGTCACCCCAGGAAAAGCCAAATTTTGAAGATGCACACAAATTTACGAATGTCAACATGTGCTACCTGCCATCACGGGGGATTAAGGGACGTGTTTTGGGGGTGCAACCCCTTCCCCACAGCTACTTTATTAGTGAGGAAGGGGTTGCACCCCCAAAACGCGTCCATTGATCTCCCGGGATGGTAGATAGCACATGTTGACACACTGTGTGCATCTTCAAAATTTGGCTTTTCTCACATTTTTCAAAAAATGTCAAAAACAAAAGGAATTTGGAGGGGTTTTAAACTCTCCCTAAAACATCAATGATGTTCTTCATTTTTTGAAGAACATCATTGATGTTTTCCTTGATGTTTTCCAAGTCCCTATTATGCCCCATGATCTCCCCGATCAGGATCTGTGCACTTTCCGAGGTGAAAGGATCTGGATCCACAACATGACCATCACCTAAAAAGATAGAAACCAAAAAACACCATGTATTATCAATATGCCGGCATCCATCTCTTACCTGAGCATGTGGTCACAGTCACAGACACTCACCTGTTGTGGTGCCAATTTCCACCACGTCTTCCTCCTCCTGCTCTGCTTGTCTTGGGTGGATTTCCCCTTCTCCCAGAGGTGGGGGGTCTGTGGTCTCCTCGGATGAGGGGTGTCCTCCGTGTCTTTTATCCCCTATGTTAAAAAAAATAGTTATACTTAGCACACAGATATTTGATGGCAGAACTATAAATATGAAACATTGTTTGGAAGTGGGGTACAATTGTCTGTTTTGGCAGAGTTCCAAGATGTTGCATTTTTCTTGTCCTTTGTCAAGCTTCAATACTTTACCTGTTTTGTACAAGCTTCACAGATGGAGACACCCCTATAGTATACACTGGAGCACCTGTGTGGACCCCCTAATAAAAAGGGTGTTCTTGTTTCCCACACTTGTGCTCCAGCGTCCAGATGTGTAAACAGCTGCTGAGTGTCCTCTCATTACACAGAATCTAGTTTGCATTTCATTCTAGTAACAAACCCATCTACACAACCAAATTGTTTTAAGACAAGTAGGCCCTAAAAAATGTGGGCAAATGCATATGGCCAAAACAATGGTGTTTTCTAGGCCGAAAGAAAAATGTTTGATACGAACGAATAATGTGCCCATGAACATGAAAGTTGACATTTTAAACTGGATAACAGTTAAGAAAAGCACATGGAGCAGCATAAACGTAATAACCATAAAAAGAATAGGAACACAGCACAACTACTTACTTTTTTGCAGCACTCTCCGGATCTTTCTGTACTGCTCGTGCTCTCTTAATTTGAGGTCCGACCACCGTTTCCTGAGCTGATCTTTCGATCGACATACCCCGAAATTCCGGTACAGACTTTTGACCACTTTCACCATGATCTTGGCCTTTCGGACATTGGGGTTGGGGTAAGGTCTATACTTCCCGTCATAGTCGGCTCTCTTCAGGATGTCGACCATCTCCAACATCTCCCAAAAGGACATATTTGATGACTTAAATTGTCTCCTTCTGGATCGGGACGTTTCCTCCTCCTCCTCCTCCTCGTTGGTGTAATTATCTGACACCTGCTCTGTCTCCACCATGTGCTCTTCCCCACTGCGACGAACGAGAAGCATATCTTGAAAGATAAGGACTTTATGCCAATCTTCATTGATATGTTCAGGGAGCTGCCTTGTCTGTGGCAGATAAACCACCCTGAATATAAGAACCAAAGAAAAAGGAAGGCAGCACTGGATAATTTTTTGGAATTTGTGAAGACAGTGATCCCCACGGCAGACATCACCTATTTGAAGATCCTAATTGGTGGCCTGAGGAGCACTTATCTAAGGGAGCGCAAGAAGGTCCAGGATTCCCAGAGATCAGGAGCTGCAGATGACATTTATGTCCCCAGGCTGTGGTACTATGACAGACTGCATTTTCTGGCAGGTCAGACTGAACCCAGGCCAGCACTCTCCACTCTTCCTTCCACGCTTCCTTCCCCCCCAGCTGAGGCTTCTGACGTCCAACCTGGGCCTTCCAGGCAGCAACATGTGGAGGAGCCCAGCTTGAGCCAGGTATAGCATTCTTCTAAATATTGCTGGTTGTCCAATCAATGATGTTAACTAGATGTTAGTTTGGAGTACTAATTTATGATTGTGATTGATGATGCAAAAACTAAAACCATGTCCCTTTTTCATACACAGGGAAGTCTCAGCCAGGAGGTGGCCGGGCCAAGCAGGCTGCCCAATACCCAGGTCCCTCCCCTACACCTTCAAAAACAAAGTGGCAGGAAGAGGAGTAACCTGGAGGAGGCTGCCATAGGCCTCTTTTGGAAGGCTACAGAGGCCCTGAGAACCCCCCACAGTGTGGAGGAGGACTTTGCTGGCATAACTGCCTGCAAAATGATGCAGATGGAGGAGGGCCAATGACTCCTATGTGAGTCCTTAATTTTGGAAGCTCTCAATAAGGGGTTGAGGGGCCAAATAACATGTGTTACCCACATTTGTGACCTCACACATAGTCCTCCTCCTCCTCCTCCAGGTCCTACTCCTCCTCCTCCAGGTCCTAATCTTCCTCCTCCTCCTCTAGGTCCTACTCCTCCTCCTGCCACATCTCCAACACCAGAGCCACAGCCGGGAAGGAAGCGTGAAAAGAAGACCAGAGAGTGATGGCCCTGGGCTCAGTCTGGTCTGGCAAAAGATGCAGGCTCTTGTAGTACCACAGCCTGGGGACACAGATGTCATCTGCTGCTTTCATGATCTCTGGGACTTCAGGACCAGACTGCACTCCCTTAAATATGGACTCCTCAGGCCACCAATTTTGCAGTAAAATAATTGATGTGTGCCCTGGGGGTCCAAGGCTTCACCAATTTCTGCTGTTTCTCCAGCGTTGCCTCCCTCTTTGTTTGGTTCTGAGCCCTTAATTTTATTTTATTTATTTATTTCAGGTACTTATATAGCGTTGTCAATTTACGCAGCGCTTTACATATACATTGTACATTCACATCAGTCCCTACCCTCAAGGAGCTTACAATCTAAGGTCCCTAACTCACATTCATACATCACAAAACAAGGGGAATAGCTAAAAGGAAGGTTGGGACTTTAACCTGGATGGCTTGCGGGGTCCCGCCGCCTATCTATCAGTGCCCAGTCTCGTAGTGAGTATATATTCTTATACCAGCAGCGGGGGCCTTACACTACCCCCCCCACTATTTTTGTTTTTTATTTTTATTTTTATTTTGCTTATTTTATCCCTATATATTTCTAGATTTACACGTGCTTGCTCCTGACGAGTGGCATGGAAGCCACGAAACGCGTTGAGCCATCAATTGCCGTGTTCTACTGTCCTATCAGTCTCCATCAGCTTTATCATATCTTAACTCCCCCCACAGGTCCAACGAGGCCTTAGGTCCAGCAGGCACTATTGTTTCTAATATTTATGTTACCCAAAATTGTTTGTGGTGCACTAGGGAATCTGTGAATGTGGTATCCTGAGTCATCATTATTCAACTTTTTTAACGTTGTACCTTGTTACCTATCTATTAATTGTACGAACATTACAATGTATGTTATACTTCATCTAATTATATGCTTTTACCTATTTAACTATGCATGTATTGTTTGACTGTATGTACTCTACGGTTACAACGTGTATGCTTGAATATTATGTCAATAAATTCCTCTATGTTCATCCTATTACCCTCTTGCTGTCACATGCTTCATTTAAAGTCCCAACCTTCCTTTTAGCTATTCCCCTTGTTTTGTGATTTAGATTGGGATGGAAACACACGACCTTACCAGGTCATGGTTTCATACAAAGTCCCTAGGGATGGAAATGGGTGACCTTACCAGGTCATGATTCCCTCAAAGTCCCTAAAAACCCCCTCCTTTTCTTGTATATATTCACATTCATACATACTAGGGACAATTTAGACAGGATCCAATTAATAAAGGAAGTTTTGTTTCAATTATACTTGCCTATGTGTGTTTTCCTTCAAAAAGGACAGTTTGTTTGTGAGGATTCAGGTACATTTCAAAAATACAATGTGAAATTAACAAGGGACACCAACACCAAGCAATCTCCTTGAGATTAAATAATACAAATTATCAATGGTGTTGTGGTAACTTGACACACAAAACACACACAAAAATATGGAGTAAACCCCCCCCCCCAAAAAAAACATCAGCCTTGAAAAAAATACAAACCCCCCCCCCCCAAAAAAAAAATCAGCCTTGAAAAAAAAACAAAACAAAAATAAAAACAACAAAAAAGAAATTTGGTCAGATGTGACAAATCAAAATATATTGAAGGAATCACGATAAATAATAAAGAAAGAAGTTTGAGAGAAGTCTGTGTGAATATGAGCAGCAAAACTACTTCAATATTCTCACATTATAAAGAAGAAGAGAGTGCGCTGTATTAAACCATTTTTTACATTGCAGCATGACGAAAGTGCTCTATCCATTCTAATTTTACCAGACCGAGCTGTTCCATCTCGGAATTTCTTCTGAGCATGCGTGGCACTTTGTGCGTCTGAATTATCCACACACGGTCGGAATTGACGCGATCGGATTTTGTTGTCGGAAAATTTTATAGCCTGCTCTCAAACTTTGTGTGTCGGAAAATCCGATGGAAAATGTCTGATGGAACCCACACATGGTCGGAATTTCCGACAACACGCTCCGATCGCACATTTTCCATCGGAAAATCCGACCGTGTGTATGGGACATTAGTGTGGGGAGAATATCCCTCGCCTGCTTTTACAGGGAGGGGGGGATCGGGGAGAGGAGGCAGGAGCTGGAACATGTTTCAAAGGTGAACTTAGACTTTAACACTTTATTACACTTTAATTAATTTTGAAGTCAGTACTGTATATTTACTGCTATGTGTTGATAATTGTAACAATTGTCCATGTCTCCTTTGGTAGAAAAAGTGAACAGAACTACAATAGCAAACAATTATTGTAGGATGTAGTTAAGATGCTAACTGCTTTAATTATACTTTGAGTATAGGACATTTTTTCATAGAACAGTATCAACTGCAATCAGTTTTCTAGTTATTAACTATAAATGCCTATGATACCAAAGCAACTAATAGAGCACCAGAAGGAAATAAATTCTTATAAGGATACTATAATTTAACCAATGTCATTGAACATAAGAAAGATAATGTTACAAAATGTTATTAGATGTAATCATATTAGCTATGCATGCAGTCTCCCATGACTTGAGTTTGAAACTGTGTAAAAAGTTAAAGAAGATTGTAAAGTTTTATATAATATATGCAAATTCATATAACTGTGAATTGAAGCAGACCTTCAAAGTTAGAAACTCATTAATCAAAAATTAGACACAGATGTTTTCAACCTGTAAACTGACAAGTACCAGTGATGGATGACTGAAACAGCAAACTAATTATATGTTTTTTTTCTCTCCCTCATTAAACAGCTATAAGTGTAATTCCAGTTTGGTTGAGAAAAACATAATTCCCTTTAGATTATCTACATACATTTAAAGGATTTTATCAAACTGTATTGCAGATTCCTACCTTACCTGTTGTGAAGAAATATCTGTATGTTTTATTATGTACTTTCCAGGCCTAAATGTTCTTAATTCCTAAATATTAGGACCCTGCCTTCGTTACAATCACCTGAGCAAACCTCAGCATCCCTTTAGAGGTAGGCGGGCATTTCAAAAAATAAATAAAATCTCTATACCAACAGTGCACAGAACACCTCCAGACTGCAATATTGAAAGGAAGTGTATCCCTCCTTTGGAAAGGGGGGTATTAGAAATGGCCCTCTCCAAACAGGATATTATAGATAAGTAAGAGAACTTGAACCTTTACTAATTGGAAGAGTGGGTTTGATAATAGACTTGGCAGTGCCTCCACCTAGAACAGGGCCTCCATGAACAGGGGGATTCTCTTCCTGAAAAATAAACCAATAATCTAATCAAAGTAATTGGAAGTAGAAAAACTACTGCAACCAGCAGATAGTATTAACCATAAGCACCAGTTTATAAATAATACAAGCTTTATATAAGAAAAGATTAATAACAGTATATACTTTCAATGTACAAACAGATGTTATCAGCAAAGTGCCTGATAGGAATTCTGGTGGAATTGTGCATCTGAGTAAATATAGTTATTTATAGAGATACCTCCAGATGATTGTTACAGCAAAGTCCCATTGCAGGAGCCCCTGAGGCATCTGTTTTTGCATCGGAGACTTGAGGACAAGATCTGCGGTGATAAGGAGACCCTCCAGCCATTACCCAACCAGCCTGGAATGCAGTCCTAGTTATCTGGCTATAATCATCTCTTTTGATCTGCCATTAGTAGCATGGACAAGACATGTGGCTAAGACCTCTCTCTCTCTACTTGCTCCTTCCAGGATCTCTTCTCTGAAACCCCCAAGTCAGGAAGTGACATCTAATATTATACATTACAGGGTGATACTAGCAGCTAACAGTAGAGGGCAGCAGATCTTTACAGAAGTGACAACTGACAAATGCAACAGTTGCAGATTTTAAATAGAAAGATAATTTTGAATAACAATTTATGATAAAATGGCCTATGTAGCAATTATATATATTAATTTTTAACAAAAGTAAAGTCTTCCAATACAGTTAAATTATGGTTTTGTTGAAAAAGATCCTCGATCTATATAAATTTCACCAATTTTATTTAAGATTTTCTTCATTTTTCAGTTACTGAAAGAGGCCTCACAGGAGATTTCTTATTGAAAAACTGACTAAATATGGAGTATTGAATAAGGATTTTTAAAGACAAGTTCTTATATACTTTCAGGGACTGGCCACACCATGCATAGGTGAGGGGTGGGGGGTTGGAAGCACACCTTGAGAGGCAGATAGTAGGAAAGTAGCCCAGGGAAAATCTCCATTAACTACGCAGAATTGCAGTAGTGAACATGAACATGAAAAACCACAAGGCTAAATCCAGCTGTATTCCTTGCAAAAAAAATTTACATCGAAAATAAGGAACACAAAATTTAAGGTTGACAATATACTCCAGTTTTATTACACTAATCTGGGCTAGGCTACCCATAATGTGGTAATGTGGGGTTTACCTAAAATTCATTTAGATTAATTTATATTTCTATAGCACTTTTCTTCTTTGGAGTACAAAGCAGTTTATCTGCTGTTGGAGCATATGGTGAAGCAGCTATCTCAGACAGGCACAGTAGAATATGATACTTGATTACTTTTAGACAGGAGACAATTACCAACCAAATGCCACGCTTACCCCTAACGCAGGTGGTCAGACACTATAGCTAGCTTCTGTGTTCTTCACCTAAAGCAGTACCCTTTCCCATAATGCACGCAGGCCTGCCCGTACCTGGTTGCCCCCAAGTCTTATACACAATGCTATAGTACTTGGCTACCATGCCAGAGCTTGCGCAAACTGAGCAAAGCAAACAGGTACTTGCGTTTGGCAGACAGGCAAGGTTCAGAATAGTCAATGCCAATGTCTGAAGTCAAAAGGCAGGCAGAGTTCCGGGAATAGTCGATATCTGATCTGAGGTTGTCAATGGAGTAATCCAATCTAGCAGAGTAAGACAGACAGACAAAGAGTTTGATCAGGTATTACAAACGCTTTCACAAGCATGAGACTGCATGCTTTGCTAGCTTAAATCAGGTTTGGTCGCCCAGAGAATGACCACATGAATCGCCTTGCAGGTGGACAGGCAGAGAGAATGGTATCACAACCAAAACCAGGATTCTGGAAAAAGACCAGCATTTGTCACAGAACAGGAGTATTACACGCTCCTGACATTACCACCTTTTGAGGAGGGGCCCAGGGACCCTTACAGATAAGCTGGACATCTGGCACGGGACCATCAGGCTGGGCAAAGGTCAGGGGATCAGCAGGGTCAGGTTGGTTAGCAGATGACATGTCACAAGAGTCAAGCTGGATAGCTGGAACACAAGCTGGATACAGAGTGGCTTGAAGAAAAGGTCGAAGGCCCCACCTGGCCGAATGAGACAGTCTATCAAAGGATGGATGGAACTTCTTAGACAGCTTGGAGCAGATGTAGTTGCAGTAGGGTGAGGCCAGATTACTGAAAGTCCTGAAAATAAAAAAAAGCAGGGGGCTCTATTGGCATGGGCCGAACCAGATTAACTAGTGCAGAGACAGACTGGACCATATTGGTAGGTGTAGAAACAGACTGGAAAGCATCATCAGGTGTAGCGTCAGCAGAAAGTGAGGGCAAGGTAGCCTGGACGTGCATCCACAAGCGTTAGGGGACAGACAAGGGTAGGGATAATCCAGAGGGCTTGACTTTTGATGATTTAGAGCAAGCACAGGATTTGCAAGCCTTTACATACACAGGAGTCCTTATGGAGAAAGGGCCACCAACGCCTGAGAGAAACCAAAGAAAATGTTGCCACAATCCTTGGGTACTTGGTCATCTTAGCCTAATGTGCTTCTGAAAGCACTTTAAGCCTGAGGTGGAAGGGAACAAATAGTTTTCCAGGGAGGAACACAAGACTGAGCCTTTAAAATAGGGTCCAAAAGGTCAGGAGAAAAGGCCCCGTTACTTGTTGTTGGAGGTAAGATTGTGAAACTTAGAGATCGTTTCCAAACAGGGCTCAAGGCTGCGAGACAGCGGGTACGTTCAGCCTCTGGGAGGAAAATATTCAGACTGTGGCAATTGGCTTGAGAGGTGGCCTTTAGAGGATTCTATAAACTCATCAGTGTATTTTACTAATATGCAAGTTATTGTCATAAAAAGTGTTGGGGACCCGGGTCCTGCCCCAGGGGACATGTATCAATGCAAAAAAAGATTTAAAAACAGACGTTTTTTCGGGAGCAGTGATTTTAATAATGCTTAAAGTGAAATAATAAAAGTGAAATATTCCGGGGGCATGGCCTGGCCACGGAAGATGATGGCCGCCTAAGCACAGAGCTCCGCTCCTCCACACAGCATTCCAGCGCCATCCAGCAGCCCATCCGAGCCTCTCATCCCCCTGAATAGGGAAATACTACACCACATCAACCCTGGATTATGTCCCGCAAAGTATCCCAATAATAGGGATCGCACCGGCCCCGTTATTGGGGGTACAAATGGGAAACTAGTCAGCAGTTTTAATGCAGTTCTGGATGCAGGTCTGGAACCAGGACCCAATCTCTCCTGTAGCCCAAACCATGTGCAGGTTATGAAGTTTAATCCATGGATAACCTAAGATAAGGGGTTAGACAGGAGATGTTATCGAGTAGAAGCTGATTGTCCTCCTATAAAATTCCCCAATGGACAGAGCAATAGGTACAGTGCATACAGTGACCAGGCTCATGGACAAGGGAGAGTTGTTAACAGCTAGGACTGAAAAGGGTCTGTGTACATTAGTCAAGGGAATCTGTAGAAATTAAAGCTGAAAGGTGATGGGAAAACATAGCAGAACTAAGTTGTGCAGGAACAAATTGTTTATCTCGGAGAGAACCCAGCATTGTATAGTCTAAAGAAGCAGACCCAACCCGCACTAGACTCTTGGTATCCCCGGCTTATTAGGGGCAGCTGGTGACAAAGTGGCTGTGGTTGCCACAATATAAGCAGAGTCCCTAGGATCTTCTTCTAGCCTTTTCCCCAGAGGATAAATGGGTAGGACAAATTTGCATGGGCTCCTCCTCCTCCCAAAGAGGTTGAGTGGACCCAGGAAGGTCTGATGAAGAAGAAATAGGCATACTAGGGGGCAAAGAAACAAACCTCTCTGCACATCTTTTCCATAAACGCCTGTATTTATGGATGGCTACTTGCATGGCTTCATTCAACAACTTTGGTTAAGGGTAGTGTACTAAGGAGTCTTTGATGGAGTCTGATAAGCCCAACCTGAACTAGCTTCTTAAAGTTGGGTCGTTCCACCCTGAGTCAGGTGCCCAGTGGCGGTAATCAGAACAGTATTTTTCAGCGGTGCATTTATTTTTGACTGTTACTTGAAATGTTATTAACGTTTTCAGTAAAACATACAAATAATATTCTGTAACAGGATAATCACTATATGTGAACATAGGTGGATAACAGAGTACCAATGTTAAACAATTGGCGTAGGTATTACATAAACTCAGAAACGTCAGTCTGATCTGGGTATCAAAATAATATAAAGAGCTAAAAGATAGAAAGATATAATGGGAGAAACCACCATATGTCCCTATCCATTGGTGTGCTGACACCATAAACCTTGATGACTTATTGGGCATATGCCTTGTTGAGTCTAATTGCTCTGGTAAGCCTTCCTTATGCTGGTGGTGGTTTCTCCCATTATCTTCTTTCCACACTTGTTCCTACATTTGATGCCTCAAGGTGGTCATTCAACGGGATCAACACCATATTTTATCTTCCATCCATGGATCACATTTATTAATTCATCACATTGTGGACTATATTTACTATATTCATTTATTCATTTATTGATTTACATGTGTGTTATTCAGAGCGTACAACATTTTCCCCTTTTTTCACACTATATACAGTCTTATTCATATGACTGTTCATATTTAACGCTGCACAATTATCTGTCATTTTCCACTTGCAATTGTCTTTTGCTGTGCTGGCTGCTTATTCATGTTCTAGGTGATAGCATGGTATTTTTCACTGTTTACAAAGTATGAGAGTTACTAGAGCAGACAGTGATCTTGTGGAAATAGTACACATTTTGCATATACTGTAAATGGCAACAAATGTGTTAAATGTAACATTGTAAATGGAACTAGAGGGACATATTAACCGCTTGCCAACCGGCTCACACCGATATACGTCGACAGAAGGGCATGTACAAGCAGAGTAACCTGTACGTTGCCCTCTAAGAAGCGGGTTGCGGGCGCGCACGCACCCCCGCCGCGAGCTCTGTCAGTGTGATCGCAGGACTTGATGTCTGCTGGGATACCCACGATCGTCTAACGGAGAGGGAGAACGGGGAAATGCTATTGTAAACAAGGCCAGGGTTTGTTAAAAATGCTATTGTAAACAAGCCTTTCCCCATTCTGCCTAGTGACAGGACACTGATCACCGCTCCCTGTAATCGGAAACGGTGATCAGTGTCGTGTCACACATAGCCACGCCCCCCCACAGTTAGAATCACTCCCTAGGACACACTTAACCCCTTCACTGCCCCCTAGTGGTTAACCCCTTCACTGCCAGTCACATTTACACAGTAATCAATTGCACTGATCGCTGTATAAATGTGAATGGTCCCAAAATCACGCCAAAAGTATCCAATCTGTCCGCCATAATGTCACAATCATGATAAAAATTGCTGATTGCTGCCATTACTAGTAACAAAAAAAATTATTAATAAAAATGCCATAAAACTATCCCCTATTTTGTAGACGTTAAAACTTTTGCGCAAACCAATCAAACGCTTATTGTGATTTTTTTTACCAAAAATATGTATTATTTATTTATTTATGGTACTTATATAGCGCCATAAATTTACGCAGCGCTTTTACATATACATTGTACATTCACATCAGTCCCTACCCTCAAGGAGCTTACAATCTAAGGTCCCTAACTCACATTCATACATACTAGCGACAATTTAGACAGGATCCAATTAACCTACCAGCATGTCTTTAGAGTGTGGGAGGAAACCGGAGTACCCGGAGGAAACCCACGCAGGCACAGGGAGAACATGCAAACTCCAAGCAGGTAGTGTCATGGTTGGGATTCGAACCAGCGACCCTTCTTACTGCTAGGCGAAAGTGCTACCCACTGCACCACTGTGCTGCCAATGTAGAAGAATATGTATCGGCCTAAACTGAGGAAGAAAATTTTTTTTTATAGATTTTTTTGGGGATATTTATTATAGCAAAAAGTAAAAAATAATGCGTTTTTTTTTTTTTAAACTGTCGCTATTTTTTTGCTTATAGAGCAAAAAATAAAAACTGCAGAGGTGATCAAATACCACCAAAAGAAAGTTCTAGTTGTGGGGAAAAAAAGGATGTAAATTTTGTTTAGGAGCCACGTCGCACGACCGCGCAATTGTCAGTTAAAGCTTTTTGCCGAATCGCAAAAAGTGCTCTGGTCTTTGGGCAGCTAAATGGTCCGGGGCTTAAGTGGTTAATAAAATAAATGTTTTTAAATATTTTCAGTTTTTTTTTCCTTTTTTATGTGTTTGGTTGTTATTGTGATGAAGAAAAAATCTAAATTTAATAAGCTTGACAGCAAATATGTATTTTAATCAATACTTAAAGTAAAAAGGGTTAGTGTGTTCAATAAAATAATTTACAACTAGAAAAGGTACAATTTCTGGGGAAATTGTGAAAGTGTTCTTGCCTCTATAACTGGAGTGGGCGGAGTAACTGGGTGGGGTGGAGTGGCTTGAGTAACTGTGAAAAGTGTTAAAAAGCTTAATATTGTAAAAAGTATAAATAGTAGTAAAAAAGTTCCATCATTCGCTGAAAGAGCTGAACATTTTTTTCAAAAGTAATTTTTTTTTTCAAAAATGAATTTTTTTTAATCAAAAATGATTTTTTTTTCTTCAAAAATGATTTTTTTTTTCAAAAGTAATTTTTTTTTTCAAAAATGAATTTTTTTATTTCAAAAATAATTTTTTTTTCGAAATTATTATTTTTTTTAAAGTAATTTTTTTTTCAAAAATAATTTTTTTTTTTCAAAAATATTTTTTTTTTTCAAATATATTTTTTTTTCAAAAATAATTTTTTTTTTAAAAGAAATTTTTTTTTCAAAAATATTTTTTTTTTTTTTCAAAAATATATTTTTTTTTTTTCAAAAATGATTTTTTTTTTCAAAAATTATTTTTTTACTTTTTTCAAAAATTTTTTTTTTTTTTCAAAAACATTTTTTTTTTTACATGGGGCGGTCATAATGTTTTGGCTGATCATGGGGTGGTCATAATGTTTTGGCTGATCATGGGGTTGTCAGCTTTTGTCACTTCCCACTCTAGTTTTGAACATTTCGCCATTCATTCCTATGGGACCAATTTCGCCGCAAAAACGTCATTTCGTGGACCATTCGGCAAAACATTCCACAAAGTAATAACACACCAATCGGGAACAATCCGCTCGTTTCGGTATATTACTTGTCTCTGTAGTGTAAAAACTGTGGGAGGAGTCTACAAGCATTATCAAGTCTAGCAGATGAAGTCACATGCATTTGGGGTGTCTCAGCATCTTGTGTTTACAACCACTGTTTCCTAGCAACGCTCATGCCCTGTTTATGCTTCCCAAATACTACTTCATCAAAACTGCCCCATCAGAATTACCCCATCAAAACTGCCCCATCATATTCCTCTATTATAAATCAGTACATGGTGTGTCTGTCCCCTCCCCCGGGCTCTGTAATCAGCTGAGATGCTCCAGCCACCTCCCCCCCTGTGTATAACAGAAGCTTTGGTAACCATGGCAATAAAACAAACACTAACAGTACACTCTGATTAATGGCTAAAATTTCCTGAAATGACCTCTAAACAAATGGCCGTATTTTAAAAACTATACTTCCTACAGCGAAGATCTTTATATTGTGAGAATCACAAGACCCAGACCTAGATTTTGATATATAGTATGTCTCTGAAATATTAAAAATGAAGGCACGGTCGCAGTTTAGAAATTGCCCTTCAAATTTGGAGGGGGCTAGAGTGTAGTTTCAATGAATGTCAATGGACGGCGTGAGTTGCAAACAAATGGTCATATTGTGAAAACTATCAGGACTATGGCTTAGCCGTGGACATGTTTAGTGGCAGCAGGGATAGCTGAACGTTTTGATATAAGATTTGTGTAGGTGGGCTTGAAAATGAGGGAGTGGCGGCAGTTTAGAAATCATGTTCTGATTTTCCAGCTTTTGTCATCTCCCACTCTAGTTTCCCCATTCATTCCTATGGGACCAATTTCACCGCAAAAACGACGATATTTCGTGAACCATTTGGCGAAACGTTCCACAAAGTAATAGCACACCATTCGGGAACAATCCGCACGTTTCGGTATATTACTTGTCTATGTAGTGTAAAAACTGTGGGAGGAGTTAGGGTGGTAAATTTGGCTATGATAATAAGAATAATATATATGTGAGATAACAGTAAGTGGTCTTGCTATGCAAGAACACTTAATTATTTACATTTTCAGTGACTAATATCTTTATTAATGCTTGATTGCACCTACATTGGTATCATTAAGTGTTCTTGCATAGCAAGACCACTTACTGTTATCTCACATATATATTATTCTTATTATTATAGCCAAATTTACCACCCTAACTCCTCCCACAGTTTTTACACTACATAGACAAGTAATATACCGAAACGTGCGGATTGTTCCCGAATGGTGTGCTATTACTTTGTGGAACGTTTCGCCGAATGGTTCACAAAATATCGTCATTTTTGCGGCGAAATTGGTCCCATAGGAATGAATGGGGAAACTAGAGTGGGAGATGACAAAAGCTGAAAAATCAGAACATGATTTCTAAACTGCCGCCACTCCCTCATTTTCAAGCCCACCTACACAAATCTTATATCAAAACGTTCAGCTATCCCTGCTGCCACTAAACATGTCCACGGCTAAGCCATAGTCCTGATAGTTTTCACAATATGACCATTTGTTTGTAACTCACGCCGTCCATTGACATTCATTGAAACTACACTCTAGCCCCCTCCAAATTTTAAGGGCAATTTCTAAACTGCGACCGTGCCTTCATTTTTAATATTTCACAGACATACTATACATCAAAATCTAGGTCTGGGTCTTGTGATTCTCACAATATAAAGATCTTCGCTGTAGGATGTATAGTTTTTAAAATACGGCCATTTGTTTAGAGGTCATTTCAGGAAATTTTAGCCATTAATCAGAGTGTACTGTTAGTGTTTGTTTTGTTGCCATGGTTACCAAAGCTTCTGTTATACACAGGGGGGGAAGGTGGCTGGAGCATCTCAGCTGATTACAGAGCCCGGGGGAGGGGACAGACACACCATGTACTGATTTATAATAGAGGAATATGATGGGGCAGTTTTGATGGGGTAATTCTGATGGGGCAGTTTTGATGAAGTAGTATTTGGGAAGCATAAATAGGGCATGAGCGTTGCTAGGAAACAGTGGTTGTAAACACAAGATGCTGAGACACCCCAAATGCATGTGACTTCATCTGCTAGACTTGATAATGCTTGTAGACTCCTCCCACAGTTTTTACACTACAGAGACAAGTAATATACCGAAACGTGCGGATTGTTCCCGATTGGTGTGCTATCACTTTGTGGAACGTTTCGCCGAATGGTCCACGAAATATCGTCGTTTTTGCGGCGAAATTGGTCCCATAGGAATGAATGGCAAAATGTTCAAAAGGAAATGTTGCTAGGAAACAGTGGTTGTAAACACAAGATGCTGAGACACCCCAAATGCATGTGACTTCATCTGCTAGACTTGATAATGCTTGTAGACTCCTCCCACATTTTCCACACTACAGAGACAAGTAATATACCGAAACGTGCGGATTTTTCCCGATTGGTGTGCTATTACTTTGTGGAACGTTTCGCCGAATGGTCCACGAAATATCGTCGTTTTTGCGGCAATATTGGTCCCATAGGAATGAATGGCGAAATGTTCAAAACTAGAGTGGGAGGTGACAAAAGCTGACAACCCCATGATCAGCCAAAACATTATGACCACCCCATGATCAGCCAAAACATTATGACCGCCCCATGTAAAAAAAAAAAATATTTTTGAAAAAAATAAAAATTAATTTTTGAAAAAAAAAATATTTTTGAAAAAAAAATATTTTTGAAAAAAAAAAATATTTTTGAAAAAAAAATTACTTTTGAAAAAAAAAAAATTAAAAAAAAAAATTTTTTTGAAAAAAACAAAATTCATTTTTGAAAAAAAAATTTCATTAAAAAAAAAAAAAATCATTTAAAAAAATCATTTTTGAAAAAACAAAAAAACAAAATCATTTTTGAAAAAACAAAAAAAAAATCATTTTTGAAAAAAAAAAATCACAAAGCTCTGAGGGGAATTATAGCTCCTCTCACACAGCTCTAAGGACAATTATAGCATTATAGCTCCTCCCACACAGCTTGGAGGGAAGTTATAGCTCCTCCAATACAGCTTTGAGGGGAATTATAGCTCCTCCCACACAGCTCAAAGGGGAATTATAGCATTATAGCTTAGCATTATAGCTCCTCCCACACAAATCTGAGGGGAATTATAGTTTCTCCCACACCGCTGTGAGGGGAATTATAGCTCCTCCTACACAGCTCTGAGGGGAATTACAGCTTAGCATTATAGCTCCTCCCACACAGCTGAGGAGAATTAGAGCTCCTCCCACACAACTCTGAGAGGAATTATAGTTTCTTCCACACCGCTGTGAGGGGAATTATAGCTCCTTTTAAACAGCTCTGAGGGGAATTATAGCTTCTCCCACACAACTCTGATGGGAAATGTAGCTTCTCCCACACAGCTCTGAGGGGAAATATAGCTTCTCCCACACAGGTCTAAGGGGAATTATAGCTCCTCCCACACAACACTAAGGGGAATTGTATCTCCTCCCACACAGCTCTGAGGGGAATTATAGCATTATTGCTCCTCCCACACAGCTCAGAGGGGAGTTATAGCTCCTCCCACACAGCTCTGAGGTGAATTATAGCTCCTCCTCCAACACAACTCTGAGGGGAATTATAGCTCTTCGAACAAAGCTCTGAGGAGAATTATAGCTCCTTCCACAAATATCATCATGCCATCTAAAGGAAAGAGATCTAAAGCTGCAAAGATACGCTGGACTAAACTGGATCCGGAGCCCCACAGCAGCATAGTGGATATGGAGGTTTGTGACAGTGAATGTGCCCAGGAGGTACATAGTGAACCTGTGGTGTCATTTTCATGTTCAACTCAGTGTCAAGTTCAAGAGCACAGTGACAGTGTGATGGGCACTTCTGAAAACCATGGCATGCAAGAACCATGTGTACCAAGTGAGATTTCTGTGCAGGCATCATTTCATCAGGGTCATCATGGCTATGGAAGGTTAAGGAACAAACAGTGTACATGCATGGCTCTGACATTTTTGGCATACCACAGTGAGCTTGATGATGTGAGAAAGGGTGATCTTGATCAAATACTGAAGAAGGGCAACAGCTTGTATGGCTCAACAATAAAACAGCTAAAACAAAGAAATGTCTATCAGCATCAACACTTGACAATGGAAGAAGTGCCCCTCAGAGTCAACACTGACAAATATGAGTATAACGTTGTTAAATCTCCAGTGTTATCGGGATGTATGAGAGACACGGTAGACGGTGACAACCAAGGTTGGTTTGTTGACCTCTCCACAAGACTTCAGTGCCTCAATGCAGATGTTACACATGCACTTTTTATAGTAGTGCCATATTGCATTGCATTGTTCAGAGACAAGTCTGGGAGATATGGACTGTTTGATTCTCATAGTCGAAATAAGGATGGACTTCCTGCCACTGGAAAAGGAAAAGCTGTTATGATCACTTTTACACATTTGAGTGATATGGGGGCAAGGATTTATAAGTTGTATGAATTGCTCCTTACAGACACCAGAGGCCCTATTGATGGACTGCAGTATGACTTCATGCCAGTCTCATTTCATCGTGCAAGACGTCTGTCAGATGGTTTGCTGTCCCCACTGGTGCAATCTGACAAACCACATAATGCAAAGCATGTGGAGAACAAAGTGACACAGATGACCAAAGATGTAACACACACTGGATTCCCAGCCAGCAAGCATTCTCCACGGTCAGTTGATGCGAAATCCTCACAGGGCATATGGAAGGACAGTAAGGCATTGTCCAAATTAAATGCACAGAGACGACAAAAACTGAAGACAAGACACAGAAATGAAAGAAGGCGTGATTTCAAGGCTACAAAGATGTCTGTCACCAATAAGAAAAGGACATACATCACCAGCCGATACAGAGCAGATGCTGATTTTAAGTTGAAGCAGAAGCAATATATCATTCGCAAATATGCAACAGATGCCAATTTCAACTTGAAGCAGAAGCAATACATCACCAGAAAATATGCGACAAATGCAGATTTCAACTTGAAACAGAAGCAGTACACCACCAGAAAATATGCGACAAATGCAGATTACAACTTGAAGAAGAAGCAATACATCACCAGAAAATATGCCACAAATGTCGATTTCAAGTTGAAGCAGAAGCAATACATCACCAGAAAATATCATAATGATCCTGCTTTCAGAAAACGTCACTTGCAACATTGCATGAGTTACATGAAAATGAAGCGTCAAACTCAAGCAGATTTTCCCATAACCCATAAGATGCAATGTGCCTTCAAAATAAGAATGAAATACAGACGATGGACTCGTGTCATGCGGGAATGCAGTCAACCAGTGGACAACAGCCTAATGCAGACAGCTATATCCACTTTCCATGAATGCATTAAAGCTGGGCCAACATTTGTGTGCACGATGTGTCATCGTACCCTTTTCCCTAACCAAGTGAAACATTGCATTCACAGCAATTACAAGAAGAATCTACACATTGTTGCTGCCTGTTTGACAGGGAAATATGTCCATGTGTGCAACAATCACTGTCAAGGACCTGAACAATGCACCGTACCAGATGAAAGGACCAAAGAATGGATTTGTCACAACTGTGATTTACATTTAAAAGCAGGACACAAATCATCCATCGCTGTAGCTAACAACATGGAGCTGGCGCCCATTCCCCCAGAGCTCTGCGATTTGAATGTGCTGGAAAGACAACTTTTGGCCAAAATAC
Source organism: Aquarana catesbeiana (assembly GCF_042186555.1). Taxonomy (NCBI): domain Eukaryota; kingdom Metazoa; phylum Chordata; class Amphibia; order Anura; family Ranidae; genus Aquarana; species Aquarana catesbeiana. The sequence goes on from NC_133326.1 coordinate 105,290,747, forward strand.
TGCCATTTGCCAAGATCATCACACTTCCCAAAGGTCGACAGGCAGCTATACATGGCACTGTAGTGTGTGTGCCATCCGAGGTGGAAACCACGGTCAATACTCTACCAAGATCGCACAGCAAATCCCAGTTACACAGAGTCAAGCTGAAAAGACGTCTGACTTACAAAGGCCACCAGCTGTTTCATTATGTCAACATGGGAAATGTAGTAGCAGGTCTGTCAAAACTCATTGACACACACCCCGACTACAGTGACATTTCAATTAGAGTGGATGAGACAATCGCTGATGATGATGATAATGATGATGGGATGGAACTCGACAGTTGTGACGAAACTGAAATGATGGAGATACTTGAACGCATCGAAAATTGTGATCCATCAGAGGTACAGTCTGCATGTTTACCGGCTGCTTCTGAGCAACAGGAAGGCCATGACCAACAACCTCCCAATGCAGAGGATGAGAAGGATACACTAAGACCTGGAATTGGCCTAGACAGTTGTTTGCAGCCATCTGACCTTGGAGAGGAAGCACTGACACACGGTGATGGAATATTCAGCATTGCACCTGCACAAGGAAACACACCTGTCAGCTTCTTTAAAGTTCCTAGGCTTGAGGCAATGGCTTTCCCTGTTCAGTTCCCTACTGGACAGAATACATTGGACCAGGCAAGACAAGTCAAACTGTCCCCGAGCATGTATTTCAATGCAAGGCTTTTTTGTGTTGATACTCGTTTTGCAAGAGACACAAGCTACCTCTTATTTGCGCAGTTTGCCACAGAAACACACATGGCCAAAAGCAGCATGTCCATCCAGTTAAGGAAAGGAAAACCCAATACCAGGGATGGACGGAAAATATCCAACAAGCTGCTACAGGACAAGTGTGAGGTTGAGAGGTTGGTGCGAAACCGAGATGCCACAAGGTTCATGCAACCACTGAGAGGGAGTCCAGCTTACTGGGATAAAAATCTGAAGAATTTGCTAGCCATGGTCAGACAATTGGGTAAGCCAACATTTTTTCTTACCTTCTCTGCTGCAGAATTCAGATGGCCAGAGGTAATAACGGCAATAAAGGCACAACAAGGTCAAAAGGTGGATTTTGCGGGGCTAGACTGGGCTGAAAAGTGTGACATTCTTCGAGGCAACCCAGTGACCACCATGCGCATGTTTGACAAACGGGTTGATGCTCTGATGCGAGAGCTGCTGTTGGGTCCTGCACAGCCAATTGGTGAAGTTATCGATTACTTTTACCGGGTTGAATTTCAGGCGAGAGGGAGCCCTCATATACATTGTCTCTGTTGGGTAGCAGGAGCTCCTATATTTGGACAAGACAGTGATGACAAGGTGTGTGCCTTTATAGATCATAACATCTCATGCCAGCTGCCTGATGAAGCCAAACAGGCCTTACTTCACAGATTTGTAACAGAACTTCAAATGCACAGCAGATCTCATTCAAAATCATGCAAGAAAGGTAACAGAGTATGCAGATTTGGATTTCCAAAGCCACCTATTAGAAAAACGAGGATAACTTACCCGATGCCAGAAGAACAAGGAGATTGTGCAATGAAACCACAAGCAGCCAAAAACAAACTGAAACCAGTCTGGGATTTGCTTAATAACCCAAAAGTGCAGCTTGAAGACATGTCACAGCTACTGGCACAGTGTGATATGACTTTGAATCAGTACAACTCCTAAATTCAGGCATTGACCTCCTCAAGCGTGATTCTAATGAAGCGTGATGTCAAGGACTGCTGGGTGAACAACTATAATCCACATTTGCTGACGGCCTGGAACGCCAACATGGACATCCAGTACATTCTTGATGAGTATGGTTGCATCATGTACATGTTGTCCTACATATCCAAGCCAGAACGGGAGCTGAGTGACTATCTCAAAACAATAGTCAAAGAAATGAGCCCAGAAACAGCGACAGAACGAGAAGAAATGAAAGAGGTTCTTCAGGCTTATTCAAAACACAGAGAGGTCAGCGCCCAGGAGTCTGTGGCCCGTACGTGCAGCCTGAAAATGAAGTCTTGCTCACGTGAGGTTGTTTTTCTGCCAACTGGTGACAACGCACTGAAAATGAGTCTCCCGCTCAGTGCATTGCAGAACAAACCAGCCGATTCTCTTAATGTGTGGATGACGAGTTTTGTCGACAAATACAGAGCCAGACCTGAAACACCAGAGTTTGAGTCCATGTGTCTGGCAGACTTTGCATCCCATTACAGGGTTGTCTATGACAAGCAGAAGGAAGATGGCAAGCAAAAGGAAGACAGCAAGCGTGTCAGCCTATTGAATAAAATGGGAATGATTCAAAAACGCACGAGAGGGAAGCCTGCAATCATCAGGTACGCACGCTTCTCAGAGAAGAAGGACCCTGAGAACTACTACGGCAGACTGCTTAAACTGTACCTCCCCCACCGTTCAGAGTCATCACTGAAAACTGTAAGGTTCCCAACACACCAGGATTTTTACAAAGGCGCCTGTGTGAGCTTACCAGGAGAAGAAGCAATCCAAGCAGTGTCTGCAATTGTTACCAGCAACCAAAAGATGTTCAAACAACACAACAAAATTGTGGAACAAGTCTTGGATGACTTTGTAAAAAACGGACCTGTTGAAGATGCTTGGAACACCTTTGCCCCAGAAGCTGAGTTGGATAGGTTGGAATGTGTAGAGGAACGCAAAGAAGGGGAGCCACTTCATGAGAATGAACAAGATGATGTTTCGGAGTATACACGTCACAAACAAACAGGTGGAATTGCGCTTACTGTGAAAGCCCCACAAATGTGCCCTGATTTCCTTCGGAAAATGTACAGAAACCTTAACCGGACACAAGCTCAGACATTCTACTCAGTTTGTGACTGGTGCACTAACCGTGTGCGTGGCCTAAATCCTGACCCATTCTATTACTTTGTCACTGGTGGTGTAGGGACAGGCAAATCACACCTGATAAAGTGCATCTATGCTGAGGCGACAAAGATACTCTGTAAACTTACCAGACTACGTGAGGAAGCAGACATATCCATGCCCAGCGTTTTACTAACTGCATTTACAGGAACAGCAGCTTTCAACATTTCAGGCAACACATTGCATTCTCTGCTGAAGTTGCCAAGAAGCTTGAAGCCACCCTACCAAGGACTTGGAAATCTAATAGATGAAGTGAGGGCACAGCTGTCAAATGCGGAGATCATTGTTATTGACGAGGTGTCAATGATTTCAAAGCCCCTGTTTGCCTACATCAACTGGAGATTACAGCAAATCAAAGGCAGTAAGAAACCTTTTGGTGGTATGTCAGTACTAGCAGTAGGAGACTTTTACCAGGTCCCCCCGCTGGGAAAAAGTAAGCCACTCTGCGTGTTTGAGGAAAATACCAATGACGTCTGGAAAGACAACTTTCAGATGATCACGCTGACAGAGATCATGCGACAGAAGGAAGACATTTCATTTGCTGAGCTTTTGAATAGAATCAGAGTCAAGCAGAAGACTGGCACCTTAAGCAATGATGACAAAGCTCTGCTTGCTCAGGCTTTTACAGATCCCACCCACTGCCCTAATGACGTGCTACACATATTTGCCACCAACAAAGAGGTTCACAAACATAATGCTGCAACTGTGTCTGTTCTCCATTCAAACGTCACCAACATAGATGCCGACGATTACAGAAAAGACCCTAAGACAGGAGTGATGCTGAGGCAACACCAACCTTTCAAAGGACACAAAGACAATCTGATTGACACACTGCAAGCAGCTGAAGGTGCCCGTATCATGATCACAAGAAACATTGATGTAGAAGACGGGCTTGTTAACGGGACATTTGGCAAGATTGCAAGAATAATCATCCAGACTGAGAATGGTGCTACTATGGTAAACAAGCTTGGGCTTGTGCTGGACAATCCAAATGCAGGACAGAGATACCGTAACAAGTCGTCTTGTGATGCTGACAACTTGGTGTACATAGAAAGGGTAGAGGAAAACCTGAGACAGAAAGGAGTTGTTCACAGGCAGTTCCCCCTGAAGTTGGCTTTTGGATGTACGATTCATAAGTGTCAGGGGATGTCGATACAGTCGGCAGTGGTCTCATTGAAACGGGTCTTCCAACCGGGAATGGCCTATGTTGCTCTGAGTAGAACGACTACACTACAAGGACTGTACATAACCGACTTTGATGAGAAGAAGATCTTTGCTGATCCTGAAATCACAGCTTCCCTGGATTCAATGAAGAATGCATCACTGGAAAGTGTTATGCCCCTCTTAAAGTTTCTACAGACAACAGACAAACAGCAAACATTAACAATTATCCATCACAACACGGAAGGATTACCAGCTCACATTGAAGATATCAAATCTCACCATGAGTTGACACTTGGAGATGTTTTATGTTTCACTGAAACTCATCTCTCAGGCTCTTCTGTTGCTGAAAGTCTCCAGCTGGAGGGCTACAACCTGTTCAAACGCAACAGACACCTCTCGTACACAAACCTTCCTGACATTGCAAGTAAAAGTGGCGGAGGTGTCGCCTTGTATGTCAGAAACCATTTCAAGGCCTATGAAAAGCAGTATCATCACAATGTGACTGACTTGGAGTTCTTGGTTGTCAAACTGGAGTCCCCTGTACAAGCTTTGATCGCTGTCGTTTACAGGCCACCGGATTACAGTATTGGCCAATTCCTTACTAACCTGCTGGGCCTCTTGGAATCTTTGGAAATAATGGATTGCCAACCTATAATACTCTGTGGAGATTTCAATGAAGATTTTCTGTGCAGAGAAAAGAAGCCAATATCTGACCTTCTTCACTCAAGAGGATATACTCAACTGGTCTGGGCAGCCACCACAGAAAAAAACACACTGTTGGATCACATTTACATCTCCAGGGTGCAGCAGTGTCTCCAGTCAGGAGTACTGCACAGTTATTACAGCTACCATTATCCTGTGTATTGTGTTTTGAGCAGTGGTTGTGAACACGCTTAGAGCCTGCATAAACAGGGCATGAGATTTGCCAGGAAACAGTGGTTGTGAGACAGTGGTCATCAAACAGATAAAGTGGCAATGAGGGTCAGTTTACGTGGCCAGAGTTATGTGGGACCATTTACAATTAGCTAAACATCATTCTCTATATTTCATGTTCGGTGTACTTGTTAGACACTGAACTCACTTACTCCCCCCCATCCATCACAGACATCTGTCCTCATCATATAGTAAGAGGAATACCGCGCTGTAGTGCACCCAAAAAGGGTACCTGTTCGTGAAATATTGTGAATGACCAAATAGGGGATAACCAAAATAGTGATGAAAATAACTTAGTGAAAAAAAATTAAAAAAAACTACATAATAACAAAAGCAGCCACTCTATGTGAGATACACACACTAATACAACAATATAACAAATATAGCAGCGCTGTAAATAGGAGTAAATACTAGTACCAGTGTTGAATAGGACTAATTGGTTAGAACCCAAATTAAATAACTAACACAGTTCTTGAAACCTAAATCAATAAGTGTTCACTGGACAGTCCTAACACAGTGAATAAAGTCCAAATAAATGTTGTGAAAATACATAGGCTCAGACCCCATTTT